>NW_027271279.1:1200000-1592511 GCF_040938485.1 Diadema antillarum
GTGATGATGCCGCGGCCGATGATGCTGAGGAGGCCCAGAGTATTCAGGACATACTGAAGTTGGACACGAAGATTTAGGAATAATGTTATTCACAGCAGTGTAGTCTAGTGTACTTATACTTTTGGAAATATCCTAATGACTGCTGAAAATCAAACAAAACCAGAGAAGTAACATAAAACAAGCAAACCCAAGTCGAATGAAAAGAAACAACAACAACAACAACAACAACAACAACAAACGCCATCTTACGCATATTTAGAAAATATTGCTGAATAATGTCTAAATATTTTTGTGTAATTTTTGAAGGGAAAAAAGCATTTAGAGGTTGAGATAATTTTTTCTTCGAGGGAAGTCAGAAAGAAGCAATTCTCGCGAAACATTGGAAATATTCTTCGTATCAAAATGACCATGCACCTTAGTTTAAACCACTGTGGAAAATAATGAAACCATGTGTACGTAAGAGTGTAAGTTCTGTGAACGAGAGAATTTGATTTTTGTTATTGATTGCACTTTTATTGTAAATGCTCTGGGAACTCATCTGATTGAGTATAGCTACTGGTAACTGACTGCAAAAATATTTTCAAGACAAGACATTGTAGTTGGAAAGCATTTATGTGATAAATCGTTTTCATCCTTAGCCTGGAGGTAGCGTCAATGCCCGAGAAGCAGCAGATGATAGGTTCGATTCCCGATGGATACTTTTTTTTCGCGACATGTTTGTTAAAATATAGATCAGCAATTGCGATCTTTCAAATTTCATTTGAACAGAGGGCAGACAAATTGAAAAACTCATACCTCTTAGAGAAACATGTCTTTGTAATAATATGAGATTGCATTAGTTTCACGTTGAAATGTAATTTTGATAATGTATATATTATTGCTTAAAAAATGGACTGTGCGTGGCTGCCGGTAGAAATAAAAGAACAAAAAAGAAGGAAAACCAGATATTGGACACCGTATAAGACATTCTTAATCGGAAAAATTTTATTACTATCAGTCTTTATCATACAAGAAATGTACAAACAGCCTACATGGCGTATATATACAAATAAGTAGTTTTGTATCACTTTATCATTGTTGAATTACTCTTTTCTTTGTTCTTGACTTTCCTGTAAACAAGTAATGATGCATATTATTTATGAGCACTACACAAAACATTTGTTTGCCGCGAGTTACAACACCTGCTCGTATGCAAATCAACAGCTTCATCCACAAAATATAAAGTAATACTATTGTGATACCACTTGTTTCTAATTGCTAGATAGCTTTTCCTAATCTTAAGCGAGTTATAACTAGGTCAGATCTTGTTCTGCTGCAGATAGTGAGTAATAATTATTGCACCTTCGAAACACACACGGACAAAGTAACTCAAAACAGACAAAGCTACGCAACTACACAGAATAGATTATGTCATCATCTCTCCATTATGAACTTTCAAAACATTCAATTCTCTCAAGATTGTCTTCATTTTGAAGAGCTGCCTATTATGCAAATTTGATAAATGATTTGATATATCCTACTTTGGAAAAGATCAAAAATATCGTGATAGATATTTACGTTACCATGGTTACATAGCACGCTGATATCAAGGAATTGTTTTAGTATGAATACAAATAACCATATAAGCCATAGAGAGAGAGAGAGAGAGAGAGAGAGAGAGAGAGAGAGTCATCTTATTTGAAATTTCATCCACTTTTGTACATTGATTTAACCAATATTAAGTATGATTCTGGCCGACACTGATTGTCCAATGGAAGGTCACACTAATTAGACTTCTAAAACGAATTAGTCTTGCGTTTTCATCAGCCAGTCATTTTAAGATAGCATAGGCTCATACATGGATCATCTCCTTACGTTACGTGTTCTTTGATTTTGTCTTTTGTCTGATTTTTGTCTCCAAATATGAATTCCCTGCAGATTCATATCATATGAGGCTCGTGCGACAATTGCTCCGATCTTATTTTCACCAAGGACTCCGGGTTATGGTTAGAGTTAAAGTTGTGATAAGTGTTTAGGTTTAATTTGATGTGAGCATTAGGATCAGGGTTAGGGTTATGTTTGTGGGTAGGTTTATAAAGTTATATTTGGCCAAGCTTGCAGATGTTTCATGGGAGCAATTATCGCAGAAGCAAATGTCTTGGAACCAACACTTGAATGAAGCTTCCACTGTTCTATTATTTGCACCAGTGATGTGCTCAAGAAATGAAAAAGGAATATCGGTATGCTAATATGCATACATTATAATTAATGCCTATAACACAGGTATAATTTACATGCCCTTGGATATTGTTAGCTACAAAACATTTTACAGTGTGCGGCATGGTACGGGAAGTCTGTTAATACTAATAAAAGTAGGGCGTTTGCAGATTCGATAGGTATGGGTAGTTCATGTGGACTATCGAATAGTAATGACATGTCACAGTACTAATACAACTACATTTTTGTGTACGTTATCTACTGAATTTTGATGAGCAGATAGGTAGTGTCGAGCTAAACGCATGCCCACAAGTACGCATAGTATTGAAAGGCTTCATACTGACTTCCGCCATCGCTAAGGAAAGCCACAGAAATTCAGTGCGCTCGTTTTCTCCGGATTTACAAGCGATTACAGCCATACTTCATTTGGGACATACACGACAAAAACAAGCATGCATTTGCAGCGGAAGGTAGAAAAGAAGGAGGTTAAGCGATTTCAATCCTTCTACCTTCTTGGTGAACAGAGAGCCCCTAGCTGTAAGTTCATTGTTCGCTCTGAATATTTGTTCATTAATTAGTGTTCACTTTTCAACTGCCTGTTGGCCTTAGATAGAATTTTGATCCTCAGAGATAAGCACAAATCGTAAAGCATGGTACAGCCTGCAATAAACAGAAATCGTTTGGTCCCAAAAGTTGTTCATTGTTCGAACGAGAAGTGGATTACATAACAAGACATGAAACGTGTTCATATACTTAGGAAGAAAATGTCGCAACAGTAATCATTTCAATGCATTAAATACTTGAGTCACGTGGTGACCTTAGGCGTTTATTTGATCGTTTGTAGATATTTAATCCTTTTCCAAAATACAATATTGTTCGCACGGAAATGTGCTTATCACGATTGTTACGTTCAATGATATCACAAGATTTCACATTATACTGCATCTATATGGCATGTATTATGCATACAGGTACTCAATACATTAGTAGTCATGAAGAAACCATCATTCCTAAACTCTGCCTGGTTTCTCCATGTGTATTTTTCAAACAAATTTATGTAAAACATGAGTCCTCAGAGAAAGAATCGATCACAAAAAAATTTACATAATGATACCACTATTGGAAAGGATCTGAGCCCATAAGGTTGAGTCCTTCCGGGTACTACATCCGCAATTGGGATGAAAGTGAAGTTGAAAAATGACTACCTGCCAAGCTAACATAATGGCAGGGTCCCTATTTCTGCGCCTTCCTTTCAGACACTATAACAACGAATGGTAATTATGATGATGATCTCACAGTAAGGCTGACCTCAAAGGAACGATCTCACAGTAATAACTTAATAATGTCATTCTTGTTGTCACGATTGTTATAAGTAAGTGTCTAAATAAATCTATTGAGAACGAAATTGATTTGTAGGTTTTATTTCGTGTCACAATTTGCGGTACTCATGATGAATGTACAGATTTTTGCAAAATGAATTAATGACTAGTTATTGTGCTTTCCTGTCTGTAACTGTAATATGTATATATGTATAGAACGTTGTATTTTGCTACTCAGATATTTCTTTCCGTTTGGTGGTCTGATCGTGCGCCTGAGATTCCAAATAGATTGTTACATGTTGTTTTTTTATCTAGGGCCACCAAAATATCATTTTCAAAGACTTTAATGGCCCGAACGGGCCACCAGAGGTAAAAGTTAGCGTCTAGCTCTTGCTAGTGAGATGGAGACAATATTATGCTTCACGTGTATCACTGTGAAGTGTCCTACCGTTCCTATCATTAACAATTATCACCATGCCATTATCTTTTTATCACCAGTATCATGATTTCTAGCGATTTCTCAATCCGACTCATTTTTACTTGATGTCTACTATTTCATTCTTGTAAATTGTTCTGTTTTCTATATGTACACTGGATTATTGCAAGCGTTGAAATGTTATGTAATAATGGTGCATATTGATGAACGCGTCCCCGTCGTTGTTTTCAGGTGTGCTTAGGTTAAAATCAGAATCCAACAGTGAAAGCATCTTTAATCCGGATACCTATAGCAGGGCTCGACATTAGAGGTGGCCCGGGGCTACCAAAGATTAATGCCGGATCATCAAACGTCCAAAAAGGCCTTCCTTTGGTGGCCCGATCTGGCAGCTATCATTCAAAAAGTAATTGTTTCATTTTGGGCAAGTACATTTCTTTTTTTCGGGCCACCAAAATTTAAAATTCAAAGATTTAAGTGGCCCGAACGAACCCCCAGTAAGAAAAAAAAATAGTGTCGAGCCCTTCTTATGTGCTAATACTCACTATCGGAGTACTAGCTGTTTGAAGAAACAATGAGAAAAATGCACATGATATTCTGCGCTATCTACGTTTACAATTGACACAAATATGTAATAAAGTAAATAGCAGTCACTACAGCATGAACATCTCAGCGTAATAAATGAGGTATATCACTAGCTTATGACGACCTCTAGTGAGTAAACTGAAGACATCTTGTAATGATTATTTATATGTTAATCAGCATAGGTTTTCAAACTCATCCATAATTGATTCTTCACGATAACGAAACGACGACGAAAGCCAGAGAATCAGGAGAAGGTTCGTTCTCTGCTTTTCATTCTGACTCGGCAGTGGCGGATCGGGGGGGGGGGGGGGGGGGGGCGCACCGGGCGGGCGCCTCCCCTTTATTTTCTATGTTTTAATAAGATAGATAAATAGGAAAAAGAAATGAAAGGAAGCGCGTGCGCCTCCTTTAATTTTTCAAAAAAAAAATATCTTTGTCAGCCGATTGTAGCGGCACCAGAAAAAAAAACCAACAACAACAACAACGAAAAAATGCTTGTCAGCTGATTTAACGAAGAGGTGGCGCCATAATTTCTTTTGTCCCCCCCTTTTTTTTTCGGAATTCCTGGATCCGCCTCTGCTCGGCAAACACACACACACACACACACACACACTCATACGCTGACGCACACACACGTCCATACATTTGCATTGCTTAATTTTTACAACGGTCGCATAGGCTTTACAAGTTCCACGAATGTTTCCGACACACACTACCAATGTATGTATGGAAAGTTCAAAATGCTTTGATCTGCACAGAAGTCTCTTACCTGCGAATGGTTATATTATGAGCTAGTTTGTGACAATTTTTGAGCACTGCTAAGGAAGGCACTAGATATGAACGCCACAACCTTCTCTGTTCGATATGCCTCAGGTGTATTGGTGCCCATCCCTCGAATTCGAAACATCATCTCAACATAAATATGACGTGGACATGATAATCACTCTGCTCGAGCAGTAACCTACCTCTTCAGTGACAATCTATATGAAAACAAACAAGAAAAGAAACTCAGTCTTCTGGCCTCCTGAAAGCAAATGGCCTTAATGCATCTCTTTGTATTTCGACACCCATTGTAACATTGCGCTGCTTCAACACCGTGGAGACAGTACACTGGTATCAGAGGGTCAATGACGTTAGCAACATAGTGATAATTGCACTGGAGTTTGGCACGCCCTCTTGCGATACTATTTCCTTTTTTTTTTAACAGTCGTCCACCATTAAACGCTCAAGCTTGCGACACACTCATACAGCGAGTGCTCTGCGAACAGCACTGAGGCCGTTTTGCGTTGTGGTGCGCTTAAAAAAGGAGAAGAAGGAGAAGAAGAAGAAGAAGAAAAAAAAAAGGTTGCGAGCAGATTATAGCACAAGATATTAGGTGATCATGTCTAGTGTATGAACATCCCTAGTAAGCCATGTTTTTCCATGTTGAAAAAAAAAAAAACAAAAACGGGAGAATTGCTTGCGCTTTTATTGCGATGTTTACATTGCTGCGCGCGAAAAACAACGACAAGCCCTTCCTTCCCCCGCCAAAGAGGAGGCATTTAGAAGAGGTTCTGTCATCCAAAGCCTTGACCCTATCAAAATTTTCAGGAATAAGAATATTTTAAAAATAGCAAACACAGATTGGCTGTACTTGATATACTCAAAAAAAAAAGGGGGGCGGAGGATGAAGAGCAACGCTGAAAGATTATACCTTACTGACTCTAAAATTTTTGATTTGCGGTTTGAGAATGTTAATCAAACCCTCGGTAGTACCGGCTACATGATGAATATGCACAACCCATCATGCAAATCTATTGTACCTGAAATAATAAAGCGGATCGAATCAGTTAATCAGTTTGATAGCTCGTAAAAGACAATCTACAAATCATTTATAGGCAACACTTTGACCTATGCTGCACCAAATTTCGATCATTACATGAAAATATGATTTGAAACCAGAGCTGGGATGTGCATATTGCATGGTTACATTTATAGCATAATTGCTAGTTCTCTTTTTTATTCATATTTCCTAGTTTTTCTTCATCGTGCATCACAGCGCTTTGACAATGCTGCAGTTGAATTAGATTGCAAACATTAACGAAACCTCACCGTCGTTAGAGATTCACCTTTTAGATATTCATATACATTCCAGCGCGACATGCGACCATAACATCTATGAATGCTGACATATCAAAACTATCATATCTTATGTTACAAACTTTTGCAATATAAGGAAAAGGACATCTATAGTATATAAAATGTACAAATGTAAACGTGTCAGCCTTATATGAATGAATTATCAGAATCGAAGTCATGTACTTCTAATTTGTTGAGAAAGCATAGAGTCGATAAGTTGTTCAGAGTTTTTTGTTCTATTTGATATGGAATTTCTTTGTTCTCTGTTTCTCTTGGTTGGTTTGATAACAAATTACACTTATTTCAATACGAGCACTGCATATTGGACATAATTTCATGAGTTTTAGTGTTCGATCATGAAACATATCCCCTGTTCGTATCGATTTCCGTATCGAGTCCTGACCTCGGCGTCGCCTCGTTGTTCGACTGTGAGCTCCTTATTCCTTTTGTTTTCTTCTCGAGCCTGGTAAGCCGCTGTTTGAGTTTCATCTGCGAGTTGCTGTATTCCTGCAAGAGACGATGGAACCGCGTTTGAAGACGGGTCACACTCACATCGAGTCGTTCCAGCTTCTCGATTTGTTCCGCCTGCTCTGCGGTGCGCCCGCCGCGTTTTGCCGCCTCCTCGTCGATGAGTCCATCTTTCATGAGTATTGTGCGTCCGCGCTCTTCCAAGATGACGCGCGCTTCGGGGTATTCTTTCAGCGCGTCGAGCAAATCGTCCTTAGACAGACAAAAGACATCCGAGTAGCCAACGCTGCGCACATTAGCTGTCCGCCTATTTCCCGATAGACTTCCTGGTACGTTCAGAATACTGATCTCCCCAAAGTAGCTGCCATCACTCAGAGTCGCAAATACCGTCTTTCCGTCCTCCCCGACTACCTGGAGTTTACCCTGTTTAACGATGTACATCTCGCGACCAATGTCCCCTTTGCGGCACACGTAATCCCCAGGACTAAATACCTGCGGTTTCAGTTTCAACACGAGTTCCACAAGAAGACCGGGTTCACAATCAGAGAATATGGTGACACGTCTTAACGTGTCCATATGTACATGTATAGCAATTTCTGCACGAAGTTTCTCTGGTAAGGTATTCAGAATAGCCTCTTCGTCTAGAGTCTTTTTGTTGGACCATATGTAGTCGAACCATTTGATGATGCGTTGCTCCAGCTCTTTACTAACTTTCCTCAAACTCATGTAGTGCTTCACGCCGTCGATGCGGTTTTGAAAGTCCGCCTTGCTCGCGTTCATGTGACTGATCATGGAACCGACGTTACCGACGATGGTAGCAAAGATGAGAACGCCGACCAGGAAGTCGACAACGACGAAGAGGTGTTCGTGATCCGTCACAGGTTTTGGCGTCTCTCCTATGGTGGTCAAGGTCAAGGTTGACCAATACAAACTATAGATGTATCTTCTGGTCAGAGAATCTGCAGGACGTTCATTGCCATTGCTGTCGGTTAGATTGACGTTGCTGTCGTACACCCAGGTGTCGCTTCCAAGACCAATGGCTTTGGAGATGGAGAAATAGATGCACGCGTTCCAGTGGATGATGACGATGATGTAGATGACGAGGTTGACAACGCGGAACACGTTAGGGAAATTCGTCACCGTCTCCGTGCGCTCGAAGAACTCCAGGGCTCTGCCGAACCGCAGCAGCCTGGGCAACCTCACAATAGTGTAGATGGTACTAATTTGAATGTACAGCAGATCCAAGGGAATGATGGAAAGCATGTCCAAGTAAAACGTCCACTTCCGGTCCTTCATGTAATTGTTCCTCAGCTTTTTCGAGTCTACTACCAACATGCCTTGTTCCAGGTAGCCTGAAAAGATAAACACATGGTAATGAAAACCAAAGGTAGATTATTGAAGTCATTTGAATCTGACAGCACTGAAAGACAAAAATAGAGAAAAGAAGAAGGAAAAAAGAAGAAAAAGAAGAAGGAGGAGGATGAAGAAAAAGAGGAAGAAAAACCACAGCATGCAAGAAGAAGGGGCCCTGACAGGTAGCGGTTTACTGTAACTGACAATGACGGTCAATGTGGTGAATCTATCAAAACGGGAGAATAAGAAGCGAGATTACCACAACACATTACTCATACGATTTATTGCTTCATAATGAAAGATTCAACAACCTCGGAAATTCAAAGAGTTTAATAAGCAGTTGGTTGCTCAAAAGGAAAAGAAGGCACTAGAGACACACCTTCACTCTAGACTACAAGACATGGAACTTCGTGTTGTCCCGATTAAGAGTGGAAACAGTTTGAAAGTTTGATTTAACTATGATGTTTGCATATATATATATATATATATATATATATATATATATATGAGAGAGAGAGAGAGGGGGGGGGGGATGAAGGGAATTCGAGATTGGTCATGTGTTTTGTTTTGTTTTTGTTCAAAAGGTTCTTACATCAGAAGTATTTGATTTCGTTGTGAATAAATTTGAGTACATGTGTGCGAGTGTCCGAAAGTAATATGCACGTCCAGGCGTATGTTGGAGTGGAATACACAAGTGTCTTTGATTCTATACTGTACGTTCTACTGTATACAGTGAAGCCAAAGTTAACATATTCTAGTGTTACCAGGGGCAGATCCAGGAATTCCGTAAAGGAGAGGCGCCTTTGCAAAGGGGAAGGGGGTGGGGGAGCGCGCACCCCTCCCCCGACATTTTTTGAATTTCTTGTGTTTTCACCAAAAATAAAGAGGGGGCGCGCGCCCGGTGCGACCCCCTCTGGATCCGCCACTGGTTACATCATAAAAACCGGAAACACATAGTCTCTTCTAACTTTGAAAATATTTATGGACAGCGTCATCTGTGTAAGGGAGGTAATTGGCACATTTGCAAATAATCTGGGCAGTCGTGAATAAATGATACAGCTAGTCACCGGGTTTGAAAATATTTCGACAAAGCTAGTCATTAAGGCTATTAGTTTATTCCTCAAAGTTCCCTAGGCTCAAAAACACCTCACAGAGAGGAACTCATAACCCGTATTTAAGGTAGTGAGGAGCGTTAAGAACTCGGCACACCGAGCACGGTAACGGCAACGGTCCGGGTTTTTTTGTTTTCTTTTGTTTTTGTTTTTGGTTGTTGTTGTTGTTGTTGTTGTTATGGTGCGCCACAAGGAACCATGTCAGGTTCTGCTACAATATCACTTCTCCGGTAATAATTTTGTCACAAAATAAATCTTCAGCTGGTGATTTTGATGCTCTTGATTTTGACATAAGAATAAGATTTGGGATCATCGTACCGGATTATTTTTAATATTATTATAATTATTGCTATTATTATTATTATCATTATTATTATCATTATTATTATTATTATTATTATTATTATTATTATTTATTTATTTATTTATCTATCTATTCATTCATTTATTTATTTTCTTATCTCATTTCTTTTTACATGAACCAGACTTAGTTCCTTTTGGCGCACTATAGCAAATAACAGGACCGTTGCAGTTACCGTGCTGGGTGTGCCGAGGCCTTAATTGTTTAAACAGATAACTGTCTATTAATTATCAAGGAGTGCGGAGGAGCTTCTAACGTGTCGTGTCTCTACTTTCCTCTTGATAAACTGATAAAGGGTCATAGTCATAGCTATAAGGCTGAGAAGCGATGTAATCAAAGAATCTTTTAAGAATGCATCATCTTTAGGAAATTATTGTCTAAAGAAAAAGAAGAAGAAGAAGAAGAAAAACAAGCAATCACAAAATCGATGTTTGTGGATATCGTCAGCAGTTGTAGCGGGCCGCAATTACCCCGTCTAAAAAATTTAAAAAAGAGAGAAAAGAAATATCTTTTTCAACTTTTTCAAGGCCATTACTTCATTAAATGATGTTACATTGTATTGTTAAATGACTATTTCTGTATAAGTCATATAGATCTTATAGGTATAGGCCTTATAGAAAAATTAAGAAGAGCTATATAACAATACCCCACTCGTTTTTTATAATGGAAACTCATCTCATTCACGTCTGAGGGATGTTGATGAATCACTGTGGACTGCTATTGTAACGATTGATTATGCACTTTGTGAATACAGTGTAACATGTGAAGTTGTTGTCAAACTTTAATCTCAAAACATAAGTAGAAGGTTCTGGACCAGGAACCTCGATTATTTGAAAGAGGAAAGAAGTACTTTACATCAACGCCTACCAACTTTCTCCAAACAAAGACGAGGGGGTGGGGGTGGCGATGGGAAGGGCCCTACAAACTTCCGAGAATCAGTGACCCACACATCGACCGTCACGTGATCAAGTCGAAGACGGGTCATTCTACTGATGAAGGTTGAAGCATTGACAGGTAAAAAATTGGGAAGTAAGTGGTTTGTACGGAGATCAGAAGTTTAACACCAATTCAGATTGATTTCCAAAATTCGTGAACTTCTACTGTAACCTTGTCTACCGAAGGATTAAAGTGTGCCCTATGCAAATAGACACTATTATTGTTATCAACGTACATGCGGCAAATTTGGGAAGATGAAATGAAGTATTGAGTATGACTATCCTGAGAAAGGAAGACAACAACAACAACAACAACAAATCATTACACGTACGTATATAACAATTATTTCAAAGTGAGTTTTGCTGGTACCTGTTCTGAGCTGTACACATATGTCAAGGATGTAAATGACGTCGCAGATGTAGTCCAGCGAAAACCACAGCACTGAGTACTTGGTCTGAAGTTGGGTGAACGACGCACGCGCGATGATGAGATACCAGTTGTAAAGCACTGCCAGTGTGATGATGAAGAGCCAGCGGGTGTACATGGTGCTTGAGCGGTCAAAGACAATGATGCGAGGCTTGGCCCGCTGTGCATTCCTGCAAGTTTTGGAAGGTTGCAAGAAAAGATGTCAGGTGGTATTATCATATAGTTATTAAGATTATTATTCTGATGTGGCATTCTGTCCAACTGAACTATAATAGTCTGCATTTGGACATCATCGATGAGCATTGCACATATCTCTCTCTCTCTCTCCCTCTCTACCCCCCTCTCTCCATCTCTGTCCCAGACTCCGAAGAAATATCGGTTTATTCGTATGTGTTTGTGTGTGTGTGTGTGTGTGTGTGTGTGTAAGGAGGAGGGGCGGAGGTTCCAAGTTTAGCGGGCTTGACGATCGATGATACTCTTCCACAAGCACCACTCCACAGCAAGTGTTCCTCTGTAATACCCACTGCCCATGAGGGAATGTATAGGGGATTTTGTTAAAGGTATTGTTTACCATTGGGAGCAGTGATTTTAAAAAATGATTTTGAGTTATCACATTTGATGTATATGTGTAGGTTAGTTGTATCACAAAACATCCTACCATATAAAAACGTCGCAATAAAGCCTAAAATAGAAGATATCCCTATTTTTTTTTCCACTAAACCATATAACCTTCTCACTATACAGCCATAACTTTTCCAGACTAACGGTTTAGTCTAGAAACAATTTTATTATGACTGCTGTTCACATTTTGTATATTTAACATTGATTGTAAAATATTTACATTGGTTGTTTCTGTCCCTAACTCACATTTTAGAACTACTTTGTTAAAGCACTAAAGCTGCGTTTTTGTTTCATCTGCACATGCCTTTAAAGTCGATGGGTTTTTTTCACAATCTCATAAGGGGGGGGGGGGGGGGAACACGAACCCTGTTGAGCACATTTATTTTTCCTGTCACCTTGATCATAGAGCATGATAATCATTGAATATCTAGTATCCACCGGATAAAAATCTTAACATCTCTTAAAGATGGGCCATCCCTTTGGCATTCCTTCTCAAATAGCACAGAACATGATATATTCCACCAGAACGACAAGACTATTGTAAAGCTATAACATTTCTGTGATATTTGAAGGTTTTTGTTAGCCTGTAAAATTCAAATAATGCACCAAACGCTCACCGTAACATTATTATGTGTACGAGGCACAGCTGCATACATTAATCCCCCTATGGTTGTAATACGATACTTTTACTTCGAACAAAAGATGTGTATGTTAAAGTCGTCAGAAAGGAATAATTCACTATCTTATTTTACTGTGTTATCTATGGCAAATCACAACACATCACTAACATGAACTACATAAGTGCATCACACAGGTCTGTACATCTAGACTAGTAGTTTAGATTTGTATTTTTTCGTAGTACGAAATAATTATTCGAATCTTAACGGTCAATTTAACTCAACAAATAAAGACCCTCTTGAGTTCAAGATTTACAGGAGGTTTCCAAATAGTGTTTTCTTCAATACCTAAGTGTTCTCACCAAATTTTCAATAATTTGCATGAAAACGGATGACCTATCTTTAATATATTTTCATCTATGCAGTAAATATATTTTTTTAATCTGTGTGTGTGTGTGTGTGTGTGTGTTTCCATGCCTGGAAATGCCCATATATTTTATAGATAGTATCACTATACTTCATCTTTGTCACTATAATCACCATCTCATCAGTTATTGTCACTCCTGGTTCAGTTGAAATCATCCCAGGGTTATATACTGCATACGGAAATCTTATTCAACATAATGAACATAATATACCACTCTCAAATACTCGTATACAAACGCATGCAAGACAACGAAGAGCACTTAATCTAACTCTTTCAAAAGACAATTTTGGATATTAACATTTGTCTCAGTAAATGTCAGTGAGGGGTCAAGTTAAACCGCACCTTTCATTAAAGAATACAAATTTGTGAAATGCTGTTAACATTTTGTTGAATTTTTCTACTTCTTTGACATCACAAATTATCGTTAAATTTCTCATTTTGAAAGGACGGCCGTGCACGAAAAAACAAAACATATTTTGTACAGCTTCATCTCTGTTAAAGCAGATTTCAGTCAATTTTCTTCAAGTGACTGAATGTTTTTGTCGCCATTTATTTCTGTCTCTGCTGAATTCACATATGATTATGTTAAAGGGGAATCTTTGTAAGCAAGTTGTTATATTGACACGTGCACTGTTGGTTAATTGGTTTGGTTTATTTCTGCATTTTCTCTCTCCAAATACAATAACAAATGAAAACAAAGTGATACAGAGTATGCAAATAAAGGAAAGTATAACACACAAGTCAATGTAAGAAATGTCATAACAACATCAGTCTGTGATAACATTATGAATCAAAGCAACATGTTAAGGCATACTGTATTTATATATGAACAAAGGAGAAATCAATATATACAGAGGACCGTCATCATAAGCAGAGCTTGACGTGGATGAGGCCCGATCTTGAATATACGAATATATTACAACACCAATAAACCTACACATAATTATGTGGTCTATTGTTCAGACCACATCATTATATGCATTGTTTTTTTTTTATCGTAACAGTCTTCCTCGTTCGATCAATTTGAAATTGGCAAAACTAATTTTTCGAGTAAATAATTATGCTAACCTAGCTTGTTTTCTTCTTCAAGCTTTTTTTGTCTCCAGTTATGTTGACTGGACAAAGAACAAAATTAGTACAGATGATGAAGCAGAAAAAAACAACAACAGAAAAAACCTTTAAAAAACCCCAAAACACTGGTGCTAGGACTACGTGGTGACAGACAAACTATTGTAATGCTTGATTTTAGAATTTTAGACAACATTGGAGAAGCCACGATTCAGTAATCTGTACAGGTGGTTATAAAAAGTCAACATGTTTTCGTTTAAATCGCAATGTCTCTGTTTGTGGGGATAGTAAAAAAAAAAGGGGGGGGGGTGTGAAAGATTCATTCAGAAAGCTATACGGGATCTTTATATTATCATCTCACCTGTTTTCATGAAACAGGGATTGTACTTACAGATTTATGGTCAAATTTGCAGAGAGGATGAGCAGATGAGTTCATTACCTTACTTTTTTATTTTATGAGTGTGCACAATGATATTCTGAGTGCATCTTTTTCTTAGCCTAGTAACTTAGCTTCGCATACAACAAAGACGTCACACTTGCAGCTATATCACTACAAATGAACTATCACCGCAAATGTTTCAGTGTATGCAAGTAAAATAAACATCTTTATGCGAGAATGATTTCAACTAAACGCAGGGTACGTGTATGAATATTTCCTTGATGAGATTATGTTAAAAGAAAGGAAACACAGTGGAAAAAAAAAGTATGCACGCTGGCGGAACACTATCTAAGTGATGACGTCATATCCTAGATCAATTTATGCTGAAAATGAACATTTAGTAGAGGCAGGTATATGTACGCTGATGGGATATTTTTTTAAGGGATGGCATCATTGTCGCATTCAATTTGCATGTGAGTGCGGCCATGAATCACCATTTCGTGGTAGCACAGAATAACCAAACTCTCTTAATTCATTATCTATCAAGGTTATATTTGATAAGAGAGGTGTTATGTCTCATCTCCCTGATTTGATACCACTCTTTTATGGTCAATTTTAATACAGTAGGCCCTTTCTCATAATAACAGGGAAAGATTGAGTCGACATAATGTCATCGATACATGTGTATGCTATACTACGCCTAAGCGTGTGGGTGTACGTACATCATAAGAGTAAAAAGTTCGAAACATATTGATATGGACAAAAGCCTACACACATGCATATATACACTTTGTCTTACACCTACATATATATATATATATATATATATGTAATATGTTTTCTTTAACTTATTATCCTACAGCGTTGGCCTATTCAGTTGTACAAAACTACCTTCCAAAGGCGCCCTGAAGTTTTGCATGGATTTTTACAAATGGGCCATCATGAAATTACGTTGAACTTAATATGTACATGAATAACACAAATCAAACCATTGTGATTCAAACAATATCCATGTATCATACAGATACACAATCAGAATGTCAATATCATATAACTGAACCGGGAAGAAACTGAGATATCTGAATGAACGCAAAAAGGTAAACTAGTTAGAAGAAAGAAGATAAGAAACCCATCAGCACTGATGGCATGCACACAGACGTGCGCATAACCTTCCTCTCAAATCAAATTAAATTCTACAGCTTTGTAATATATATATATATATATATATATATATATATATATATATACATATATTTTTAAATGTGTGTGTGTGGGGGGGGGGGGTGCCGTGCAATATCATTACACGGGAGTGCATTCTAAAAAGTGTATGCGAATGATTTTGCTTTGCATTCCTTGCATTCCTTGGATGGGTTACTTGGGGCTGGGAGAAACGGTATTGAATATCGCGTTCTAAATACATACATGCAATGTACATGCATAATTATACGCATACATACGGTATGCGTATTTCCTGTAAGAACATATTCCTAAACGAACATACTAAATACCAATGCAATGAAAATATGTATTAAGAATAGAATATCAAACGATGTTGCAAACATCATTTCTAATTTCATCCATGTTCAAGGGAGATAAATGCATTAACAGACTTATTGGCATACCTGTTCTGGTGATGAATTATGAGTAAGAATTCCGGGGATGTGGGGGGGGGGGGGGGGAGGGGTATACTACCATGACTACTGACTTTGCTATATATTACATATAAAAAAATTCTAATGAATGAAATTAACAAACCCTGACGTTCAGAGAAACGACACTTTCGTACGGAAAAGGTCCGAGCAATTATCATAATGAAAGCAGAGACATTAGGAGCGAACCCTAACCTCGATGCGTATACTGAGTACTGGCATTTTGTGAAATTGCTTCTACATCCCGTTACCATGGACACACAGTGGCATAATCTGACAGGTCTCTCTTCCTCCCCTCCATCCCTCCTTTCTTTCATCTCTCTCCTGCTCTCTCTCTCCCTCCCTATTCTCTCTCTCTCTCTCTCTTCTCTCTCTCTCTCTCCGCATTTTGGGAAGACTGCATCGGGAGCTGCATTGCCTGTATACAAACGGATTTAGTTTCACTCTTCATGGTCTTCGCTGGTTGATTATTACACATTCTTTGGCGAGCTCTGTAAATGGAAAGGTGACTGTAGGGGTTTTTGCCAATGTGTATTATACATATATCAATGTGCGTAAATCTATTCATCCCCTTTTGTCACACATACCTGCCAATTTCTATTTCTCTGTATGAATGTATTCATTTTGGTGATTGATTATCTGTAAAGCTGCATATCTAATTATCTTCTACAGCTAACAGGTCATTTTACCAGTCATCCACTCATTTAAATAATTTTGATTCGTAACAGAATTGCTAGATGCTGGATGCTGCATGTATCATGGAATTTGCCTCCCTGACAACACACACACACACACACACACACACACATACACACACACACACACACACACACACACACACACACATATATATATATATATATATATATATATATATATATATATATATATATACAATGTGTATATAAATGGGTTATTGGTATACCTGAGGTGGCAAAACCTTTTTGGTGTCAGTTTGCTTGTCGGGCATAGATATGCTTATCAAGCTATGATAGCATTTCCAAATGAGTAGCTTAGTCATAATAAATGATTTTTAACCAATTTGGTCTCGTTTTTATATCCCTATACTTCTGAATCGAAACGAACAGCTATACAAAGAAGAGCACTGTCTTCTGCATGTCCACA
Organism: Diadema antillarum; assembly: GCF_040938485.1. Classification (NCBI taxonomy): domain Eukaryota; kingdom Metazoa; phylum Echinodermata; class Echinoidea; order Diadematoida; family Diadematidae; genus Diadema; species Diadema antillarum. The sequence goes on from NW_027271279.1 coordinate 1,217,194, forward strand.
GGTGTTCTGTTGTAAACGCGGTGTTCTTGGTCTTTATTCAAGGCAGCGAAGGGAATATCCAAAGGGTTATGATGTCCACATCTGTCACGCAGTGCGTGTAGTCTTTATCTACATCCATGTACCGTTATCATATCTAAAGTTCATAATAAAAGGGATTATCTATGCTGTTTTTATGCTACCCTCTCAACAAATACATCAGTTTTAAACAAAAATCACTTTGTTCATTTACAATATTATTTATCATAATGTATTGTAGTGTACCGGTACATTGTTTTTGTATTATCTCTCATTGTCAGATGGAAATAAAGCGACATTGGCGTGGCATTAGCGTTTTCACCGGAAAATGATAAATAATTGAAAAATATGGTAAAATTCACGAGGAATTGCTTTTTGTTGTTGTTGTTTTTAGATAAAAGGATATACACTGTATCATAAGCTTTGGATATTCCCTTCGCCGTCTTGAATAAAGACTAAGCGCTGTGGACCTCATAACCTTTGGATTTTCCCTTCGCTGCCTTGAATAAAGACCAAGAGCACCGCGTTTACAACAGAACACCTGTGGACATACAGAAGACAGTGCTCTTCTTTGTATAGCGGTTAGTTTCGATTCAGAAGTATAGGGATATAAAAAAGAGACCAAATTGGTAAAAAATAATTTATTATGACTACGCTACTCATTTAGAAATGCTATCATAGCTTGATAAGCATATCTATGCGGGGCAAACAAAATGACACCAAAAATGTTTTGCCACCTCAGATGGTACCAATATCCGGCCTGGCCCATGGACTAAGTATGTAAATTCATTATCTGCTCCTACATCGCAGATATAAGGTGATGATAAAAATAGAAATGCTGCAAATTTTGTGCTGCTATAAGACACAGTATATAATATGATTGTCATATAAAATATCTTATTTAGTGGGTGTGTCATACATAAGAACATCCTAAAAATGGTTGTTGTTAGAATGCAGATATTACACGATACAGGGGAAATGGGGAAAAAAAGAAAACAATGACGATAACTCGCAGTTCTCATAGGCACATGATAAAGGAACTCATGAGGTATAAATTGTGCTAAAAGCGTCTCACTTTAAGTTGATGATCACATCACGTCGGGAGACTCGTCACGTTTGGAATGTGTTTGGAGTAATGGTTTAGAATAATCATTTTCAAAATATTGTCGCGCTGATATTAATCAGACATCATCAATGCCTACAATGGCGATAAGATCAGAAATACGAATTATGTATCTCAACATGCATACATACGTACATTCATACTAACTCAATGCACTATCAATGAGAAAGGTAGAGGTTTCATCATAAGGTAACTACCACGTCCTAAATGATTCAAAAACATATTTTTTTTTTTTGTAACCAGATTGGTCCTCATTTTTGTTCGTTTTTGTTTAAAGATTAAGGGGAAAAAAGTCGTCAGACTACATGTAATTTGAATCTAAATGTACCGCTGGTCTGTAGGATACAGAAAGCAATGCTCCACTGGACTATGCGAGATAATTGAAATGGTTTTCAAGTGAAGTGCTATTCGTACAAGTACTACATTCATTATTCATTATCTATTATTTATTAGAGAGCAGAGCACATGTCTGATCGCGTGAGAGGTTCGTAGTGGTCGCGAGTTAACCATTGAGATGACGACCCACTGCAAGACGAGTCTCGTGCCCCCGGGGGGAGTATTTTGACACGAAGGTAGGTCAAAAGTGTGAGAAGATCTCAGCGGTCGTAATCACCTTAATTCATTTTTAAAGACATACATGCCACAGGTGCCAAACGCTTAGGAGAAGGTTCTTTAAAGTACATGCATACATGGTATATAATTTTACCTTGCCCCAGTTGTCAGCCAATAGCGTGGACATCATACAAGTTTGTTTCGGGCATAAAACTTTTTTAACTGTCTGAATAATTAATTAGTTCCAAATCAGAAACCAATGCTAGGCAATCTCATCAGGATTTTGTGAGAAATGTTCATATACATGCATGGTTATTCTTTATCAATATGTAATTTTATACGTATGAATATGATATATGAATAAATACGTCATTATTATTATCTAGAACGTATAATTTTAGATGTAAGCTTTAATAATATATTGAAATGTCATAGTTTTAATTCAATAAGGAGAAAATATGAAACAAAAAGCATGATGTTTATGCGATTGTATGATATTCCCTCACATGGACTCCAATATCATGTCACACAGGATTTTGTGAGAAATGTTCATATACATGCATGGTTATTCTTTATTAATTTGTAATTTTATACGTATGAATATGACATATGAATAATAAAATTACGTCATTATTATTACCTAGAACGTATAGTTTTAGATGTAAGCTTTAATAATATATTGAAATGTCATAGTTTCAATTCAATAAGGAGAAAATATGAAACAAAGAAGCATGACGTTTATGCGATTGTATGATATTCCCGCACATGGACTCCAATATCATGTCACACATCATTGGCAATTGTGACTAATGTAACACATTATGATTATTCAAAACACTTGTTTTTATATTTAAAAAATGGCTTCATGGTTTAGAGCACCACTGTGCACTCGATTTGAGCAAATTGATTTCACGTGATGCAGTTTTAACCAATCAGAAGTCATGTGTAAATAGGTGTGCTATTGCACGCATTTTCACATAAACTAGGTGTTACAAAAAAAACATTTTCCACTTTTGATCCTTAATAGTTCAAAAACTGTATATCAGATAACACTGACATTGATATGAGCAATAGCTGAATAGTGCGCAATTTTGGTGAAGGCAATTTTGAAATGACAGCATAATTCAGTTTCATCAAATTAAATATCAATTTTTCATTTAAGTTTCAGAATTTGCTGTATTTTCAACCCTCTGTACAAAACTTTAAATTTGCACAGAGGTCAATTGGTGTGTATGGGAGTGTGTAATTGACACCGAGACAATGGTCCTGGACAATGACCAGGATTTGAATGATCTATTATTTATTCATGAGGAATTCCACTATCACAGCTAGTCTTTATTCATTCTGAAATATGGTGTATGCAAGCACTTGGAAACATGTGCTTACTTTTTTCAAGTTCAAGTTCAAGTTCAAGTTCAAAGTTTATTTCATTTTTCAACAAAAAACATATGTTTCACTTCATTTTGTAACAGAAAATAAGGTAAGTAGAACATAGTGAAATAAAAAGAGTATAACAATTGAGGACCTAAAGTAATCATACATTGTATTGCAAGAAAGAAACATAAGTGATCAAAGCGAAATACATGTATACCGTTGTTTTAAATGCGAAAAATGGAGGGACCCACTAAAAAGACAGAGCTTGTAGTATGTGGGTCCCTCTGGAGAAGAACATCAACGAAAAGATCCTAAATTGAACCGTCGTATATACAAACAGATAACAAAGTGGAAGAAGTCTGGAAGCCCACTAGAAATTAGATTAACAAATAAATACATTTACATAGACGCGAACTAACATAAAACAGGACTAGACAGCAAGACAACTACTAAAGAAAAGGTTGTAAAGGACAAAACGGGCGGACAAGACTGACGAACTGAAGACAAAATAGCAGACAAGAACGCAAACAAGAGACAGAAACAGTAACAGAACAACAGAAACAACATAAACATAAACAGCGATCTTCGGCAGAAGCATGCCGAGAGAAACAGAAGATAGTTGCTGGGGAAAGCGAAATTTTGACGCCTTGAAGAAAGACAAGAAAATAGAAAATAGAGGGGTATATGAACCGAGGTAGCACACGGAGAGTCATCTACTAGACTCTATGGGTAAAAAATGGCATAGATGACAACATTGCAAACCTCTTCGAGTAGGGGGCAAAGTAAACAGGTTAGTATAAAAAAAAGCCAAAAGGTTAATTCAGTATTGTAGAGTCATACGATTGCAATAAAAAAGACTTCAGTCTCCTCTTGAAAGAGTATATGGATGGAGCATCTTTTAAGTCATGATTCAAAGAATTCCAATAATTTGGGCCTACATAAATAAGTGAGTTTTTAGCAAAAATCGTTCTTAAAAGAGGTAAATGAAATTCACCAGATCGCCTAGTGGGATATTTGTGAAATGATTGATTTTTGAGGAACATAGAATCAAAAATAGATGGAAGCAAGTTATTACAATACTTGTACATAAATTGCCCTAAATTAAACAAAAACAAATCTGTCATTTTTAAGAGCTTGTTGGAGGCAAACAACATATTTGTATGAGAACATACAGAGGAATTACAGATAACACGAAGAGCTTTCTTTTGTAAAAGAAACACTTTGTCTAATAAATTCTGATGAGTGTTGCCCCAAACTAATACTCCATAATTAAGATGAGGCAATATTAACGACGAATATAACATAAGTAATGATTTTTGTGAAATATAAAATTTCAATCTATTTATTATACCTATATTACGTGATACTATATTACAAACATTATCAACATGTGATTTCCAGGAAAGTTTGTCATCCACAATGACACCCAAAAATTTGGTATGTGAGACTCTTTGTAGATGAGAGTCATCTAATACTATATTCATACTTAAACTGACAACAGTGTTACTAAAAAGCATATATTTCGTTTTTTGAGCATTGAGTGATAGCCTATTGGCCCTGACCCAATTTGTCACTTTCTTCAACTCAATGTTGATTTTATGAACAAGAAAATCAATATCATTATGGGCAAAAAATACATTTGTGTCATCTGCAAAATGAATAAAAGAGAGGCTGTCGGATACGCGACAAAAATCATTGATATAAATAATGAACAATAACGGCCCTAAAAGACTTCCCTGTGGGACGCCGCATTTGACTTCTCTGACATCTGAATCATAGTTTTTAATTGTTACAAATTGTTTTCTATCAACTAAATAACTCCTGAACCACTCCAAGGCCTTCCCACGTATTCCATAATGCGATAACTTATAAAGTAAAATATCATGATTGATAGTGTCGAAGGCCTTGGAGAAGTCCAAGAAAATACTAACTAAATGAGAATGGTTATCAATTGCATGAACAACTCTATCAACAAAATGCAAAAGAGCATGCGTAGTACTATGTTTCTCGCGAAAACCAAACTGATAATTCGTAATAACCTCATGTGCCTTCAAAAAATTAATCATTCTCTTATAAATGAGTTTTTCTAAGACCTTGGACAATGACGATAATAATGAAATTGGGCGATAATTGCTGATTTCAAACTTATCACCTGCCTTAAATATTGGGATTACTTTAGCTAATTTCATTTTATCGGGAAACACACCGTTAAGAATTGACAAATTGAATATATGAGCATGCATGCGTTTCACCCTTTGCTAGGAATTCATACTAGCAGTGCCCAGGGCAATCCATCATGAATAATTAATAGAGCATTCATGTGCCTTGGAGCAGAGCTCTGAACAGGTGGTATCCTGGTTCATTGTTGAGGGTCATTGTAAGTACAGACTCGCATACACATCATTAGTTCCTGTGTAAAGTTCAGGTTTTGTACAGAGGGTTAAAATTTGATCAAAATCTGGAACCTAACTTTGAAATTAATCACGGATTTCATGAAACTGATATAGGTTTTCATAATCAAATCACCTCCAACTAAATTGTACACTATTCAGCTATTACTCATATCAATTACAGTTTTGTCTGACATACAGTTTTCCAGCTATTAAGCATCAAAAGTTTGTTCAATTGACTTTGTACTTCATTTATGAATGAAAAAGAAATTCAGAAATAAAATCAGAATCAGAATCAGAAAATGTGGGAAATGCTTTTTTTTTGTAACACCTAGTACATATAGTGACAGCAATGGACTAAACCAGAACATGAAGGGGCGGTGCAAGGAGGGTTAAATAATATTGCCAGCAAAACTTGAACACATTTTTGTAATGATTTTGTATGCGGACTAAAAAAAAGGTGAAACGGGTCAATCTAGTAAATCTTGAGTTTTTCATATTTTCTGAAAGAGCAAGTCATCTTTTACATTATGCTAAAGTTTGGAATTATAAAACAAACGGAAAATTTTGTTTTCAACAGTTTTTTTTTTAACGACACCTGTTTGTAGAATAGTGTGACTAGGTGTGTCTGAGAGTCCCCTTTTCATTTCTTAGAAACCTTTTACACACTTTTCATTGTCAACTCTAATCACTTTTGGAAATATAATGCTACTGATTTGAAAGTTGGTATTTTAATAGTCATGGACCGAATGCGTTAATAGAGCATGATCAATTTCAGCTTAATCTCATAATCCCTTCATTGTTGTTACTATGAAGTTTTACATCTTTTTTTTTCGTCCCATTCATTGCACGCAGCCAGCTAAGGGTCAGAGTAAGCGCTTGAATTGACCCTATTCTTCAGAGCCTCTTTTCTCATTACACACTTTTCCAGAGTGTATGCCTTCTTTCCGATGTTTAGATAGGTTAGGAGAGTACATTTGAATTGAGTTATACATCTCTTTTTTTTTTAAGCTTAAAGTCTGCTCTTTCAGAATCTGCTCTTAACCTAAAATCGATATCTGGTGACTTTTTGTTAGTTTTGTGATGCAGGGTCACATATAATACAAGTATTTTTTTTTTAATGATAGCTACCATTTGTGGGTGCATGCAGATGCAGTTAAATAATGTGAAAAGAAACATGTATCCTACGCGGACTTTTAGCATCAAATTTCTCCACTCTCGCTTGTGGATGCTCCATACTCGTTTCATTTTTCAGTGAATTCAGCGAATCAAACATTGAAAAAAAAAGGTTATTTGAAAACGTTTGCGCGCATTACATCTCTGACTAAATAAGTGTAATGTTAGATTATATTCGAGTAAAATAATGGAGGTTTATATTGTGAGTGGACATTAGAGGTTGTTCTATCACACTGCTTTATACTATACAGTACCTGCTCCTTACTTTGTTTTGCTTTGTTTTGTTTTTTCATTGATGATATTTGTATTTGTAAATAAGTATTTCAAATGATTATTTTGAGTGGTTCACAATATACAAGCTTGCTTTTTAGTGGACCTCTCAATTCTTTTTTTATCTCAACTGAAGCATAACTTTGTATATTTGCCAGCATGTATTCCTATGTTTATCTGCATCATTTATCCTTTGCAAAGTCGAATGTTTGTTTATGAAATAATTTCTGATTTATTCTGCGTTATGTTTTGTTGGAAAAATAGGTGATGTTTGAACATACTTAATTATTTATCCTTTATCAGGAATTCGAAGAAATTGTGAGAAGCTATTCAAAGAGGAGAGAATGCCACAAATGCCATCTCTTCGACTTCAGGTGATGATAAACAAAGTGTGAAAGAAATAGGAGGCATGGTTTGAAGTAAAATTTCACATCACATGTATACTAAAGTTGGCTTTAGTAAATAGAGTAAAATGAGATAAACAGAATGGTGAAATACATTTCATGAGAAATAGGATGAAATATATGGAAGTTTAGGAATTTATGAGTTTTAACAGGTCGTCACAAAACAGCGACATTGGACGCAACATTGTACACTAAAAAAGTATGTTAAAGTGCTGCAGTCAGTTATTACCTTCAAACTTTGTCATCGCATTTTGCACACACAAACATTAAATTGATCTTTTTTTTTCTTAATCCACGGTTCAAGATACTGTTTTCTTTTCTACTTTCTTCCACACGTTCGTGATTACTGTGCTATAACAGGACTACAATAGCATGGCGGAAAGAATCTAGCTTTTTTCTTACTGATTTCACGTTATGAAAGAACTTTCGCTATACAACATTGTAAACAACGTATGGATACATACTGTCGAAAATGTGTTCATGTACAATGATAACGCAGAGACGTATAAATCAAATCAAATTAAATCAAATCAAATGTAGTGAAAATTTATTAACAAGTCGATAGAATTGTGTTCAGACAGGGTTATTATTATTATTATTATTATTATTTTATTTGGCTTTCAATCACAAATACATTTTTCGAAATCAGAAAATTGTACATTGGAGTGGTAAGGGGGCACCAGGTTGGGTAGCCCGGGTCTGGAAAGAGCCAACTAAATGACTTAGGCCCTCAGGCCATCCTCCCCAACCCACCTGGTGCACTCAAAACAGTCAGTTTACAATATAAAAAATACAAATTTCATTAACAGGCATACATAAAAAACAAAAACAAAACAACTGTTTCTTTGTAAGTGTCAATTTGAGATATGTGAACCTTCCAATCTTTCTTATTCCATTCAGATATCAGAGGTCATTTTCTAAATAAAATACTACTAAGAAAAAAAAAATTATACATTGCATATATGTATGTCAGCTCTTAAATGACTACCGACATCAAAACCTATACTGCGTGTGAAAATGCATACAGTTAATGAACAATGTATGAATTTGAAATTTCCATGTAAACTTTGGATACCAAGGATTTTTAAATGAAATGCTAATACATTACATGACAACCCATGAGCCAAATCCCACATTGATGGATTTCCTCTTTGTTGGCCTGCGTAACAAAGCGTCAATGAGAGTATCGATTTTCCTAATGATAAAGAGAAGCTGTCGTTTGATGATGTATTGCGATAGTCAAGATGTCATTGGTTGGATTTGGGGAAAATTCGATGCAACATTTTTGTTCTTGCGGGGTTTTTTTAAAAGTAAAATGTTCTCTTCGATTTTAGGTAAATTCTAATGAATATTTAAACTAAACAAACAGAACATTAAAATTATCCGGAAAAGTGGACATAATATGATTAAGAATTCAATGGCCTTAATGTTCACAAATTTTCCGACAACAATGATATTTTTCATAGCCCCTTACAGATGATAATAATGCAAACTTGACCGTTACTGTTCGATATTCTGAAGGTTCGTCATTCGCAATGTTTGTTACTTTCTACATAGAATAAGGTTCGTTATTCCGAAAACGAATGAAGAATGTTCGTAACGAAGGTTCGTTAGTAGACACCGTCTAGATTTTCGGTTTAACGAACTTACAAAATAACGAACCTTATCTCATTTTCGGATCAACTAACCTTTGGAACAACTAATCTTCGGAATTACGAACCTTGTTCTGTATTTGAATGATTGAGCCTTCGGAATATTGAGCTTTTCTTCATTTTCGAATTAACGAACCTTCGGAATAACGAATATCGACCGACTAGATGAGGTGATGACGTCATGTCATAAATAATCTTTGCTTCCAGACAATCTTCAATAAGTGTCAAAATTCAGCAATGACGATTTTGTAAAGGGAGATTACAAAGTGACTGATGTACTGAAAAAATATCTTTAGGAACACCTCAAAGAAAGCGACAGTTGCGAGGCCATTACGTCACATTCTTGCCTAACTTGTTTATATTGTTGCAACTTGATTATCGATGTTTGTAAAAACATGTTTTAAGTTTCAACGTTTCATGTTATTACCTTCCAACCTTTATACGATTTCTATAAAATTGTCCAAGTCGCGTGACCGTGATGACCGTAGCGTTGTTTGTTTTTCTTCTTCCTTTTTTCTTACATTCATTCCTAATTTTGCAAGGAAGATTGTTTTTATTGCTTTTTCAAAGTGAAGATGACTAAAAGATATCGGTGAAAAACAAACAAACCACAACATGCAGGCATAAAATATGAAACAGAACCCCTCGCGACCTTTCATAGTATTTTGGTCCAGTGCGTGATGGTGGTATAGGCCCAGTGGCCAGTACAGCCGCACATGATTATATTCAATTTGTTAATTGAGAGCAGGATGGTGGCATTAAATAGCAAACACCATATTTAGATTGCGAGGTGTGCCTTTAGCGTTGCCATTATCACCCGTGTTGAAATTCCGTGGGGAAGGATCTGGGACGAAGCAGCTCCAAGGCTTCCGAAACGTAATTTGTGGATGTGTGCTGCCTGTTAATCAAATTGATGAGTTCATGCCTATACGCCTGGTAGGTTCCTTTGACTCCTGCAGATCGTCACCATGGTGAGGGGATGGCTGATGATGGTAATATTTTCCATTTTCCACCAAGGGTTTTACCAAACGGCTGCCACTCTCCGAGGCAAAGTAGTCCTTGAAACAAGAGACTGTTTGCCACGGGCTCCCGTGAGCTTTGCCCGTTCTGGCTGATGAGCCTGCAGTGTTTGTTGTTATTATCGCGCTCAGGAGCCACGCAAAGATGCCAAGTCGTACGTGCAAAGGCATACTGCTGACTGTCTGTGAATAGTCGCAACCTATTCTTCATCAATCAATCATGGATTGGATGTTGTCAGTCCCAACAATCGGTTCCAAAACCACACCTCATACACGTGACATTATGCATTATATCAAGCGAATTCTTAGTTTCATCACGGACACACACAAGCAAACATGCGTTTTGCTGCAATGTTCGTTCTAATCAATTTTCATGAATAAGTCTCCCCTGATTTACCCAGATACACATGTAGACATGCACGCAAGTATTAAGATTACATGAGTAACAGGACTTTTATTTGAAAGGCTCTGTATGTACCAATGTGTTTCTGCCTCTTTTTTTCAGTGCTCTGAATGTGTGTGTGTGTGTGTGTGTGTGTGTGTGTGTGTGCGTGCGTGTGTCCGCCTCCCTGATGTGTCTGTGTGTGTATGTGCGTTTCGGTGATTTAGTAAATTGTAGTTTGAAAAGCTTCTGGTAAACGAATTCCTTCCTATCACAACACACTACAAAAAACTGCATTACGCAATGGGTCAAAAACTGGTTAGCCTCCTGTCACTTTGCTCATCATCCGACCACTGCTGAGTTTATGTGTAACATAAAACGCGATAAATATAGTAAGCATTATTCTAAATTCGGCAACATCTCGTCGCTCATTGTTCGGATGCCCGACAACTCTGTATACCGTGGCGAGAGTCCGAAAGTCCCGCACTTCACGTTTGAGTGTCGAAAGACAGCCATAATTACCATAGTCCTCGTGATTGCTCGCCGGCCTTTCTCACTTTCCTACATAATGCAGGCGCATGCAGTTACCATAGTGACGCGCCCGCATCACTTTCAGCAACGGTGGATGGCGGCGCTCAATCAGGCGACGTACCATCCCTGCTAATTACATTACGAGCTTGCTGTCTATTTGGTTAGAGACATGTGGCACTAAGAAACGAATAGTTAAGTGTATTCGTGTAATGCAAATTATATTACAATTCCCTAACTGGAAAAGGGAGTTGGCTATTCCGCTTTTTAGAGTTGCCAATAAGTCGTTGGGGGTAGACAGTAGGCCTACTGGTGAATTGAACAAAAGCCTTGTCTTAATCTCGAGTATTTGTCTCAGTGAATTAGGTAGCGTTTGGATTAAAAAAAGTGTTTTCTTTTCTCATTTTGGGGTTTTCAATAAAAATCATCTATTCTTTTCCGTTTCATATGGCCTCAGTTGGGTGATATCAAGTGTATAAAGTTTTACTTCAAGATGACTGCACTCGGAGAATCACGTCATGCATAAGCGTGCCAAAATTAACCTAATTGTTGGCATCTTTAGTTTTCGTTTTCTTCTTTTGTAAAGAAAAGTAAATAGAAGTCCATATACATTATGAATACCTACCCCTCTCTACAACGAAAGTGGTATTACCGCTGTACAAAAAGGCAGCTAACAAAAAGATTAGATAATGAAATATCGCATGTCTCACCATTGTATCCTAACTTTAACCAGCCATACATTAAATACATTAAAGATCCTGTTTACCTTTGGGAGCAGTGATTTTAAAAATGCTCAAGATATCACTTTTCATGCATATGTGTAGGTCAGTTGTATCACAAAACATCCTACCATATAAAAGTCTTGCAATAAAGCCTGAAACATAGGGAGATATCCCTATTTTTCTCATTAAACCTTAAGACGATTTAGTCTGGAAACATTTTATTAGAACTATTGTTGACATTTTTTTATATAACAATACTTAACATCAATGATACTGGTTCAAATTTTACATTGCTTGTTTCTATCCCTAGCTCATATGTTAGAACTATTTTGAAGTACTAATGCTGGTTTTTTAACTTGTTTCATCTGCAAATGGTAAATTATGCCTTAAATGACATGTTAGGTAAAGATACCAATTATTTAGTTACTGAATTTTTAATTTCCAAACACTTTTTTTGTCATTGTAGGAATCGCTTATTGCTCTCATAGACCTTAATTGTATTTTAGATTACAGCGTATTGTCTTATAAATGTTAATATTTTTAGTATACTGTTTTGGTGTATTCGTTAGTCTAGAACAGACGCATACTACTGTCTGCCAGTAGTCACGATCTATTCTTCAGTTATACTTCCCTCATGGATTTGATGATGTCAATCCGAACAATCGCTTCACAGAGCACACGACGTACAATCGCTTCACGAAGCGCACCATGTACACGTGACATTTTCATTAAATCTTCTGGGGGATTTTATGTGTGTGTGTGTGTTTTGTTTTGTTTTGGTTTTTTTTTTTGGAATCGTCATTACAGACAGTCGTTAGACACACACAAACAAGCATGCGTTTGAGATAAATATATATCGTCGCAATCAATACCAAATGAAGTTTTTCCCTATTTGCACGGATACAAATGCAGACATACCCATACATGGCGTAAGTACTATTGCGATTAATGTTCTAGAAGTAATAAGACTTTTATTTGGAAAACTGTCTGTCTGTAAATATATCTGTGTGTCTGTCCCTTTCTTTTAGTGTGTGTGTGTGTGTGCGTGTGTGTGTGCGCGCGCGTGTGTGTGTGCGTGTGTATGAGCGGTATTTCGGAGATTTAGTAAACCCTTTATTATTTACTGTAGTTCGCAGAGCTTGACGTTAACCTTTACCTTTTTATTACAACACACTGTGAAAGCGGATAAAAAAATACCAACATCGTGCATGTGCATATCTCCTTACAATTTAGAGCAATGTTTGGCAGAATTAAAATGGTCTTATGATGATAGCGTCATAAAATTTTGATAATCAAAATAGGTTGACTGCAGAAAACGATGTGAAGCATGAAGAAAAAAATCCTTATTTCAGCCTGGATAATGGTGCTTTCATTTCGAATCTGGGTAAATTTATGAAGTGAAGGAACACACGTACATATGGAAGCAATGGTTAGATGGTAATCAAAAGTGGTTGAGTGGAATTATAGTTCCAAAGCTTTTTTTTTTTTCGAGTACACCAACTTGTTTTTCTGTAGTCCTGGAATTTACAAAGGTTTACATCTGGAGGGTCTTAAAAAGGAAAACTAGTTTCCACAAATGGGAAAAATACATAATCATGTTTTGATAATGTACGCCGAAACAAAAATATTTCCTTCTAAATTCAAACGAAATCAAAATCAGCTTCGAAATGAGATTTATTTTGTAAATGAATTCATCTTTATCTACCACATGTATACTCAGTTCTCACAAAGCTGATATGGTATACTTTTAAAACGTTTATTTTAGTATTTGTTCTATCACTGTGCAGGTGTGCGTTCATATAAATTTCATGATGAAAATTATACTGATGCGACCTTTCCCAGAAATCAGATATCAAACGAGTGATTATCTTCCCGCGTATAGCGTTATCCTTCCAAATACTCTTTGTACTTTCGCGATTGGATACGCATGACATGCATGCAACACTGATAGCTATAGACTCCGAGTTTGAGGACAAAGGAACAGATATTTGAAATGCTACCGCTTTCATAGTCGATGTCAAATTTTGAGAGTTGTATGTCACGGTGGTTTGCTTTTTTTTTGCGGGGGGGGGGGGGGGGGGGGGACTACTCTATTCCTGAGCGCCGTCTTGAAGGTGAAATAACATTACAATCCAGTAACTGATATTCGTGCATTCCTCCCTCTTTTTAAGTCTTTCCTGAGTAATTCCGTGCTGTCTTGAAACGTAGCCTGATACCGATTAGCCTGGTGCTATATCGAATTTTCGAGAAAAAAAAAATGTACACAGTTTTATGTTCCACCACGAAAATAACAGCACAATATATACTCCATAACAAGGGCCATTTATCATTGCAATAATGCCTCACACCTAGGAGAAGACTGGTAGCCTTTTCTGCGTACAGATTCTTTCTATCTATGGAAATTATATAAAACTGATCATGTGTACTGTATACATGTAATTTTGAAAGGCATATTATTTCAACATGCATTGCCAGTAACTGGAAATCCCTATTTCCAAAGACCATCAATATCAGACAGAAATCAATGCATATTGATTAGATTGACGATTTCGGAGGATTTCACATTTTGCATTCTCACCAACAACTCTAATACAAATTCATGAATTCATTAGCTACACAAGTGACAGACTTTAAATTAGTTTGTCTATTGATCAGCTGATTTTGAGGTGCGAATATGCTCTTGTTGAATTCCGTTCATTGGCATTTTCAACATGAAAAAAAGTAGAAAGTGGCTAAAAATAAAAAGGAAAGAACCAGAAAGGGTAATCTCATCAGGCAACGGAGTAAAGTCTGTAGAGCCCCTAAATACCTTATCCCTCGGCGATGGATAATGTGTATGCCAAACGTATCTATTTTCCATCATTTCAGCTCTGCTTGAAGGTGCTTAGTGCGAAGACTGTGGCGGAGTTATGAAAACTACGCAGTCACGTGACTGTATTTCCTTTGTTAAAGCAGCTTTAGGTCGTTGACTCCGAAGTCCTTCAAAAACGTTCAAGACAATGAGATGAAGTAGCTGTAGTCTCTCCAATATCATGGAATCAAAATATCTAATCCCCTCCTTCTGGCTGTTCCCTAATTGAAGTCAAATGCGCTTTCAACACTCTTTTTCAAGAAGGTAATTCGGTGCGAGTGATGTAACCTGAAAGTTGAAGTAAACATCAAATAATGTCGAAAAAGGTCGAAGTACAAGAATTTTGAATGTATGACAGTTGAAACCTTCAGTCTGGAGGAGTATTATAGAGTGTAACTTTATTTTCAAATCATTGTTTTTATTTCCACTCGTGTATTCACGCTGATGTTCTGTCCTTGTTTAAGCAAGGCCTGCATTGTTTTTCTTGTTATAATCCAAACATGTCTTTCTACCTGCTATATACTTTATGTCTGACTTCTCTTCCCTTTATATTGTTTATATTCCGTCTATATGTCTATCTTTTTTCACTTCGTTTATGTTATTGGAGCTCTTATTCGTCTTCTTCTCCTTTTTCTCCCTCTCTTCTTTTCCTTTCTTTGCTTGATTGCGTTATATGAATTAGTTCTTTATTTTAGTTTTACTCTTTCTTATAATATGTGAACACTTGCGTATATAATTATGCTATACGCTCATGTATTGCACCATCCCGTCTGTTAAATGAATAATACTGAATAAAATGAAATGAAATGAAATGAGAAATACTGGAATAATTATATTATTATTTTGGTTAGTCCACGCATTTAAAATGGAATGTCATAGTATAATTACATTGTTTGGGGAGTGTAAGACAGTTCAGAAACTGTAGATTGCATCGCACCACAATTTGAATATATATATATATATATACATATATATATATATATATATATATATATATATATATATATATACATATATATATGTGATAAAAACCTAAAATGGCAATAGATCTAAGGTTTTTATCACATATATATATATATATATATATTACGTGTGTGTGTGTGTGTGTGTACATTGCAATTGGAGGCTATCTGTGATTATGACCGAAATATTTTATTTTTTTATTACAGAATATGCTAAAACCAGGGAAATTTTCAGACATTCCAATAATAATTCATCTACAAACTGTAAACATCGCGTCCAGTGCTTTCGCATAAAATAGTCCAAGTCTTGTTTGCGTCTGCCTTTTGTTTGGTCTGTTTGTGAGTGTGTGTGTGTGTGTGTGTGTGTGTGTGTGTTTGTGAGTGCGTGTGTATAGCTATTATAACACAGCCGACGCGTTCATGCCCACAAGGTGCATTTGTGAAGCTTAACGGATTGTCACTTTGGCATAGAATTTACATGTCGTTGAAGGACAGCGTTTCTATCATCAAGTAATTATCATGGCAGGTCGAGGTCTGACCGAGGCGAGTCTTTCGTTATTCTCGTTGTTATCTTCATTATTGTTTATCGCGCTATGGAAGAAAGTAATGGACGCGATTCATATGAGTCGGCTTTTCATTGCGCGGAAGGCTGGATAAAATGCATTATCTTAATTACGCGTTTGGCAAATGGGTTCCTCCATCTATTCGCATCCACCCCGTGAATCAAATTTGATGGAATTGGATTCCGACGTATGGGGTCCCTATATATATTCCGTCATACCGTTTTGCCTTTACTAAGCTCCATGTAAGAATTTGAATAGTGAATTACGTCATGAGTATTTAAAAAGTGTAGCAAGAAGTCCCGGAGGACAGCAACATGTCTTGCAAGAATAGCGGGGTATGAATTGAGTCTTTTCCCTTGTGACATTTTTCCTTTTTTTGTTGTTGTTGCAAGATCCAGGTGCATCGTACAAACACATCTAAGATGTGTGTGTGTGTGTGTGTGTGTGTGTGTGTGTGTGTGTGTGTGTTTGATTCAAAGTTTTATAATGAAGATATCCCTGAAATAAACGCACATACAGACAAGAATTCTCAGGTGACGTAATATCATTGGGTGGTAATCACGTGATATTTACGCAGTCAGATGACAGTTCTGTGGCCCCTCTGACGTCTGACATTCGACTATGGTTTACTCGCAATTCCATCGTGACTCTGATGTAGGAATAAAATCAATTTTCCGAAAGGAGCGCTATCTAATAAATGTATTATATAGTCAGCATTAGCTGATGGATGTAGTCATGAATTTCCTTCTTGTAACATTCATTTTGAGAATGAATAAGAAAAAAGTAATAATTCTAGAAATGTTATCCCATTTGGACTTCTTTTTTGTTGTTGTTTTCATTATCAAATTGAAGTTGCTGCCAAGCAAATGAAAAAAAAAAATCACCTTCAACTAAAATACATCGTTTACTTGATCATGCACATCTACACTTACGCGTTCAAACCCATACAAAATTTGACATGCGTCTATGCCCATACAAACGACTTACGTGCACATTTACGGAGACACCTACACATATCATACTAAAGAAGAGGTGACAAATGGAACATGGTGAAAAATTTTGCGGTCGGTGTCTCAAGGCAGAGGGGAAAGGAAAGAGGAAAGGAGTGAAAAGCTTGAAGTGGTGGTATGCGGGTGGATGGAGGGGCGGGGAGAGGGTATCGTGAAGTGAGCGCCATTTATGTTCCCCCAGTTTGTAGATTCCCCGTTACCATGCACTGATGCGTTTCCTACTTTAACAGAGAAATTTCTAGTCTAGCTGATCATAATAACTGAAGCAATATAAAGCCAACGACATGTGAAAAATTCTCCAAAATTCAAGACTTGACTCAAGGGTGAGAAAACGTTTCATCACATTAACGGTGATATCCTATGCATCAATGTTCTACTGACATTTCACGTAAAGGATATACTTCGATTATCAAAGTCGACTGGTCGTACAAAAACACATCGCTCCAATGGCTGCCTTGCTAAATGTCTCATGAATATTTATACAGCTTTTTGGGAAAAACAATAGACTTTATTAATATTGTTTTCTTTGCGGCTCATCTGTCAGGGCAGCTAGACGACAGCCATTCGAAATTTGAGAGCCTTGGAAACTAACATTCGATTTGAGACTTCTTCATACAGTCGGACCTCTCCTATCCGGACATGTCGGGACCGGCGCTCATCCGGATAAGGGATTTGGCCGGATTTGGAAGACTCAATGTTTAAAATACACGTAGCTGCCTACCCAATTGTAGCTATATGTACATGTATCAATTTTGCGTGAACATGTAACATCCTTTTCAATTCAATTCAATTTCAATTTATTTTCATATTTCTCGATGAAAAATTACATCAAATATAACAAAATTAAATTAAATACATGACATACATAGAATATTGCAAATAATCATGTAAAACATAATAGTGGTCGATCTGTTAAGTTTGGAATCTGTGAATGAATGCTAAAGAAATATGAA
This sequence comes from Diadema antillarum, assembly GCF_040938485.1. NCBI lineage: Eukaryota > Metazoa > Echinodermata > Echinoidea > Diadematoida > Diadematidae > Diadema > Diadema antillarum. The sequence continues at coordinate 1,235,140 of NW_027271279.1, forward strand.
GGAACCTACTTAAAAGCGAGCTTGTTGAGCGTAGGTCCCGGTTAAAAACGAGTTTAAGATTGAGAAGGGGAGCACAGGTACAACAATGACCGGAACATAAGAGAAAAACAAAATAAAAAAGTACAAATATACAGTTATATAGCAAGTTCTTCTCTAGTGCAGGTTGCGTTCAGAATTTTCTGATAACTTGCTCTATGACCAATCGCCTGTACCGTGCCCTGATTTTGAATAATTAAAGTTTTCTGTCCATGTTATCGCTGTGATTGGGGGCAGTGTATGCCTGAATGCATGTTATTTAGATGAAAATTTGATGTAAATATATATAGGTTTTCCCATCCATTTTTGCACTTTTGTCATTCAATTTCGTCCCTAGAAGCACGTGGAATGCAAATCCTAACTTCAATTTCGTCAATTGTCATTGTAATTCGTTTTTCGTCAAACATTTTCGAAGACATAGCATTCAAAATCGTCAATTGTCATTCAAATTCATCCCTCCCGCTGACGGATCACAGAATGTGAAGATCAAATTCGTTTTTGTTTACACAATTTCATGAATTTTTCATTCAAATTAGTGTCAGTGTTTTCGTATGCGAGACGGTACGTCTGTTTGTATCAGTGTGTACTCGGATTGCGTGTGTGTGTGTGTGTGTGTGTGTGTGTGTATGTGTGTGTAGGGGGAGGGGGGGGGGGACACTTGTGTGTACTCAGTATGTTAACTCCTGAATGTAAAAATGTGAGCGGTTACAGAAAAAAAAAATACATGAATGACTGGGAAATCACACCGGATAGAGATATGAGACGAATATGAATGAAAATTAACGAAAATGATTGACACAAAAAAAAAAAACATAATCGATCCTGCTGTTTTGAGTGCTGCCAGTGAGACTGACGAATTTGAACTGTAAATGACGAAAATGTATGCCAAATGACTAAAGTGAATGGACTTTATTTGAAAATGAACGACGATAGACGAATTTGAAAGTAAGATTGGCCTATTCCCAACATCCCGCGACGAAATTGAAGTAAAAATTTGTGAAATTGAATGAAAGAAGTTTGAAAATGAATGGGAAAACCTATATTAATTATATTTTGAATAATATGTAATTCATGTGAGTTTGTGCAGGAATTTTGTCTGAGTTTAGAATCCCCCTTCCCCCGTAATTATCATACACATTGAAAAAAAAAATCCCAGCGAAATCGCGTTAGGATAATTGAGAGATCCGGATGAAGAGAGGCCGGATAGGAGAGGTCGGACTGTATTCTTATGAGAAATGCAACAAAACAAAACGATAAGATACACACTCATACACACATACAAGTGATCAGCAAGCATGTTCAAGCAAGATGGTTATTACTTTGCGTTTCTCTCTCCCGTATGGCAAGCCATATTACTTTTTAAAAAGTTTTTCTGATATCACGAATTCCCTTTCGTGATATCAAAAATTCGAATTTCTGATATCACAAATTCAATTTTTGATATCACAAATACCCATTGGTTTACACGTAAAACCAATTTTTGATATCACGAAATCGAATTAGTGATATCACAAATTAAATTCGTGATATCACGAATTCAATTCGAGATATCACGAAATCACATTCTTGATATCAAGAAATACATTTTGTGATATCACTAATTCCAATTTGTGATATCATTAATTTACATGGAATTTCAGCACATATCTTTCGCAAAGAAATAATTTGATTTCGAGCATTAGTTTTGCGCTGAAATTCAACCGTAAATTCTAGCGTTTGTTGAGGGCAGAAATACACAGGGAATTCGAGCTTTAGTTCAGTGCAGAAAACCAACGGGAATTTGAGCGTTAGTTGAGCGCAGAAATACACACGGAATTCGAGCATTAGTTTTGCGCTGAAATTCAACTGTGAATTCGAGCGTTAGTTGAGAGCAGAAATACACAAGGAATTCGAGCATTAGTTTTGCGCTGAAATTCAACTGTGAATTGGAGCGTTAGTTGAGCGCAGAAATACACAGGGAATTCGAGCATTAGTTTTGCGCTGAAATCCAACTGTGAATTCGAGCGTTAGTTGAGCGCAGAAATACACAGGGAATTCGAGCATTAGTTTTGCGCTGAAATTCAACAATGAATTCGAGCGTTAGTTGAGCGCAGAAATACACTGTGAATTCGAGCATTAGTTTAGCGCAGATATTCCTATGGAATTTCAGGTGTTATCTTTTCATAGTATATAACGATAGTTACAAAAAAAAAAAAAAAAACCTAAATGAAGAGTTTTGGCAACTCGTCTTCATTTAAAGTGATTAGGAATTGGTTTTAAAAGAATCGATGAAAATAAATCGTTTAGCAACATATCTAAAATGCCATTATTGATATGTCGTCAATTACTTCAAAGGCATTATTATATTTTTTTTTCTCCATTTCTCGCCACTGATTTGACAGAGACTGGTTGACTTACAACTTTTGTTTGCGTTTCTCTTTACTCTGTCACGTGAAAGATACTCTCTCCCGACCTCCCCCTCTTAGTCCTCCGAGGTTAATAAGAGAGATTTCTCATTGCGCAGATTAACAAAAATGAAGTCCTTCGTACCACTGTTTTTTTCTTACTACAAATTCTAACTGTTTGTTTACCATGGATACTGCTGCATAAACTCCTCATAAGATCTGGATATCTTCACTCTTCTTGATCTGGTCTGAAGACTTTTGGGCTTGTGCATTCCAGTTTTGTTCTCCCCAGTTTTGATTCTTGAATAAACTTGCCTATATGATTACACTTTAAATTATTTTACAAAATCATAAACATAGTGGGGCAGGCAAACTGTACACCCAACACTATTGGTCTTAATGGATACACCCCTTTGTTTTGGAGGACTGATTTTGAGGAGTGAGAAAATGTCTTTAGGAGAAACACGTTGCTTTATGTGACCACCAGCCGACACCAGTGGTGGACATTAAATTGGCAAGTTTACGACTCCCTCTCGCACCCCGCATGACTCACAGTCTCTCTCTCTATATTCTCCGCTGCTGACATACACAGACCAGATTGTTGATTGCCCTCGGTCGGTCCTCCGCAATACAAACACATGGTATATGCTTTTATAACACACATACACATACAACCGCACATAGTTATCATCGATTTGGTGGAAGAGTCTTACTGTAAAGGGGATTACCACATGAAAAATGTATCATAATCCACAATAATGTGGTAATAGATGACAATTTGAGGACCAAAACGATGAATTAAATGTAGGCCTTAAGTGAACATAGTATCATTGAATTCATGATAACATGTTGCAAAACAATTGATTTGTATCAATAATTCATCGAATATACCTTGACGATTATTTAGGGAATGATGGATGTGTAAATCTCTCATATATAGTTATTGGTATTTTGAACATTGTTCTAAAAAAAGTTAGCAGTAGTATACCTTCCATCTGAATATCAGCTCAAAAGTAATGTTCCAATTCCCTGTGTATTTCTGCGCTAAAAGAACACACAACAAAACAAAACCGCTCGAATTCACAGTTGAATTCCAGGGCAAAACTAACCCTCGAATTCCCTTTGTATTTCTGCGCTAAACTAATGCTCGAATTCACAGCGAGTTTCTGCACTAAACTGACGCTCGAACTCCCTGTGTATTTCAGCGCTCAACTAACGCTCGAATTAGGTGATCCGAGTATCCTCTCGGATCACCTTCTGTATCTGTACTGAATCTTTCTTCTTTCTTTGTTTCTTTCTTTATTTCTCCTCAAAAGTTGTGCAGAGGTTAGCTCAGAAAGTGCATTGCCTCTCAATGTCAAACTTATACCATATATGTATCATGTCGCAAAGACGACAGCGCAAGTAAAATCATAGTGATCAGTCGACCGTGACGTCACTATGACGTCATTATATGAAAACACATTTTCATTCATATCTCATTAATTGAATGGACATTTTCAATGAAATTTACGTCACATATATTTCAAGTCAAGCGCATTCTACTCATATTATCAAAATTCATATTTATTATTAAAACGTGCGCGTACGCGCGCGTTGAAATATTTGTATGCTCCAATCGAGCTCAAAATCTTTTTGCACACGTTTCAGACCATTTAGAGCATTTTTTGAAAAATTGAAAAAATCGGACGGACGCGTACGCGCGCGCACATATACGCACGCACAGGTCATATGGAATAGAAATTTCCCGTTTTCTCACATTTATCAGATGCCTAAAATGTCAAGGAATATTTCTTCCAAGTTTCAAGTCAATCCGACTCAATATGACGTCATACGGGCCCGTCAAAGTTGAAATTCCGCGCGCGCGTCAATGGCGATATACAGTGCAACAATGCAAAAAAACCGCCAATTTTAAATCCGATTTTACTCGTCAGGATGGACGGTAACCCCCCATTTTCTTTACATATTTTGAAAGCTGATGAGTTGTAAATATCATTTCATGGGTTGGCGATACTGAAAAAATGATTAAAAGATATCAAATTTCTTAATAAAGTAAAAAAAGTAAATTTTCAAAATGACGTCATCAAATTTCAAGTTCACTCGAGCGTATCTCACTTATCCTTTGCCAATTTTCACACAGTTTTCAGTATGTTGTAGCTTATTAAATGTACTTTCATATTTATAATTACAAAAATTTGATTGGATGACGTCATCACCTCGTAAAAATGGATTGAAAGCATCCTTGTAAAATTTGACCAGTTTACGTGTTATCTCTATGGGAGAGCAGTTTTTCTGGAAGTGAAAATTGACATGACTATCTTTTTCGAGCACTAGCTCACTTATGCTTCGGTGAATTTCTCCCAGATTTCGATATGTTGTAGCTGAGACTTTGGGCTATCGTAAGTGTGCCCTTCATTTTTTCATACGGTGTCGGCATCACGTCCAAAAACTTGGTTGAAATTAAAGCTTATCTTCGATGTATTTTCATATTAATTTCCTTTTGCAACTTTCTTTGCAATAACTCAAGAAAAACAAGCCCTATCTACCCAATATTTCGCACATGTTTAGTTCATGTTACGTACATCATTTCATGAAATAACAATTACTTGATCGGACACAATCTTCGGTATGTAAATTAGGGTCAAAGGTCATAAATGGTTCATCCTGTATCTAAGTGAATACATGTGCTATCTCTCCCATATTTTGCACACGCAAAGATCATGTTACAAGAATCATTTCACAAAATAACCACTCTTTGCTCAGATGTCATCTTGTCTGTGCAAAGTGGGGTCAAAAGGTCATATGTACTTCTTTCTGTTTCTTCGTTATGACGTGTTATCTCTATGGGAGGGAATTTTTCTAGATGTGAAAATTGACATGATTGTCTTTATCGAGCACTAGCTCAATTACCCTTCGGTGAATTTTTCTCAGATTTTAAAATGTTGTAACTTAGTCTTTGCGCTATCGTTACGTGCCCTTTGTTTTTTCATATGATGTCGGGATCATGTTAAAATACTTGGTTGAAATTAAGCTTATCTTCGTTGTATTGAGATATTTCTATGTTTCTGCAACTTTCTTTGCAATAACTCAAGAAAAACAGCCCCTATCACCCCCATATTTTGCACATGTTTAGCTCATGTCACGTACATTATTTTATAAAATAACAACTACTTGATCGGTCAACATCTTGGGTATGTAAATTAGGGTCAAAGGTCACAAATGTTTCATCCTGTATCTTGGTGAATACATGTCTTATCTTTCCCATATTTTGCACACGCAAAGATCATGTTACAAGAATCATTTCACAAAATAACCATTTTTTGCTCAGATGCCATCTAGGTTGTGCAAAGTGGGGTCAAAGGTCATATGTACTTGTTGCTGTATCTTCGTTATAGTGTATACAGATTTGGTACCAAAGATGGCAGATATGACTACCTTTTCTAAATGAGAATCCAAACATCACACGGCCAATGTCTCTGAACACAGATGAAACCTGTCATGGTCATGCCTATTGCGATCAGGACTTGAATAATTGATTAAATAAAAAAATCGGATCACCTTAATTTGTCAGTGATGACAAATTACAATCTCTAGTTCACTTTGTATTTCTGCGCTAAACTAATGCTCGAATTCACAGCGATTTTCTGCACTGAACTAACGCTCGAAATCCCTGTGTGTTCCTGCCCTCAACTAACGCTCGAATTCACAGTTGAATTTCAGCGCAAAACTAATGCTCGAATTCACTTTGTATTTCTGCGCTCAACTAACGCTCGAATTCACAGGGATTTAGTGCACTGAACTAACGCTCGAAATCCCTGTGTATTTCTGCGCTCAACTAACGCTCGAATTTACAGTTGAATTTCAGCGCAAAACTAACGCTCGAATTCACTTTGTATTTCTGCGCTCAACTAACGCTCGAATTCACAGGGATTTACTGCACTGAACTAACGCTCGAATTCCCTGTGTATTTCTGCGCTCAACTAACGCTCGAATTCACAGTTGAATTTCAGCGCAAAACTAACGCTCGAATTCACTTTGTATTTCTGCGCTCAACTAACGCTCGAATTCACAAGGATTTACTGCACTGAACTAACGCTCGAATTCCCCGTGTATTTCTGCGCTCAACTAACGCTCAAATTCACAGTTGAATTTCAGCGCAAAACTAACGTTCGAATTCCCTGTGAATTACTGATATCACAAATTCGAATTTGTGATATCAATAACTCAATTCGTGATATCACAAAATGGAATTTGTGATATCAGAAATTCGCATTTGTGATATCACAAATAAGAATTCTTGATATCACAAATTCAAATTAGTGATATCACAAATTTATTTCGTGATATCACAAATTCGAATTTGTGATATCAAAAAATCATTTTGTGATATCACGAATTACCATTGGTTTTCACGTGAAACCTATTTTTGATATCAAGAATTCGAATTTCTGATATCACAAATTCATTTAGTGATATCTCAAATTGAATTTTAGATATCACAAATTCGAATTTCTGATATCACAAATTGAATTTGTGATATCAAGAATGGATTTTGTGATATCACAAATTCGATTTCTTGATATCACAAATTAAGTTCATGTGCTACACTTACGGGAATTTGTGATATCACAAATTTAATTCTTGATATCACAAATTGAATTCTTGATATCAAAAATTTTATTTTTTGATATCACAAAATGGAATTTGTGATATCAGAAATTAACTTTAAATGTAAAAAAGGCTTGCCATACTCCCGCTCCGTCAACTCGGCAAAAGTTCGAGAAAAATACTAAAGGTCAAGTGTACACATGCATGCACGTCCGATGGCGCAGCGCCAATTCTCGCACGATGATGCACCAGCGGAGGACCATCGTAGGATGTGAGTCGTTTCCATGACAACTGAATGGCTGTCAAGGACCAGCGCGCGTGTCGGAAGTGAACAATGTTATAATTCTCGGTCCTCTTGCATCGTATTCGCGTAAGTATCTGTATGTGTCAACAACTAACTTTATGTAGAAATCACACGAGCTCTTCGCAATCTAGATGCGTCTCCAACTCACAGCAATAGTTTACTCAGTTAAAGTTGAGAAAACTACAAAATAAGACAGTTAGACAAATTATATACCATCAGTAGTCTTTGTTTTGGGGGATCAGAAGCCAGATATCCAGGAAGTCAAAGGCTAAGACTGTTTTTGAAATTGAAAACATGTAATGATCATAGCATTGATCTGTTTTTGTGACTGAATACCTGGTCTCTTGCACACCTGGAAGCCGCTCCAAATCAAAACCGATTAAAAAACAAACAAACGAACAAATAGAAACAAACAAATTAGCAAAAAATTTTGTCTGGTTTCAGGCTTTCTTGCAATATCTGAGATATTTCTTATTTTCTCTGTTTATTTATTCGTTTTTATGACAAAGTGGAAGAACTTATGCATCACGAAGAAGCTACGATATAAGAAACACAGCAACCATGCAGGAAATCCCTATTCTGTGACTTATCATCACCTGGCCTATTCCGCAATGGGAAGTTAGACGTCTGCATGTGGGCTTACTGAGTATGATACTGTTGTTTGTTTGGTTTTCTTTTCTTTTCTTTTTTCATTTTTTAGTAGTTTTATTTTCACCAGATAGCGATGAGCTGATGTAAATTGTTGAGTAGGTGTAAAGTTCCATTCTTATTTCTGTGAACCTACTTGACCGATATAAATCTGAAAATGAAGATATCTTTTTATTAATATTCTACTTTCTTTTTATTAGCTTTATTCCGGCCGAATGTCGATGAGCTGATGTAAAGTGTTGAGTAGGTGTAAAGTTACATTCTTATTTCTGTGAACCTATTTAACCGACATAAATGAGAAAGCAAGGATATCTTTTTATTAATTTTCTATACTTTCGTTTTAGTAGTTTTATTCCTGCCGAATGTCAATGAGCTGCTGTAAATTATTGAGTTGGTGTAAAGTTTCATTCTCATTTCTGTGAACCTATTCGACTGATATAAATCAGAAAATTAGAACTTTTTCTAGTTTAGTCAGGTGTTTGCTTTCTCGGGCAAACGTTTGTTACCATCATGATCATTACTTTGTCTACTTTGTCATATGGATGTTGAAACGTTAGGATCTGGTTAAGGTTTTTTTACTGACATAAATTACTTTTTATGACAGCCTCATTGGGTCATCATGACATGATTATTTACTGTTTTTAGTGTTCAGAACGAATAAAACATAAACTTGTAACCTAGAGTGCACAAGAAAGCGGTCCTTATTAGAAGATGCTTAAGATAACTCTGATATCTAGCTAGCACCAGTATTAGCTTGTTTATTACAGCATTAAGCTTTGAAAGTGACAATTTTTCAAAATAGCCTTGGTCACCTGGAAATGAGCACTGCTACGTTATTCTCACAATATAGATGAGGGAGTATGCAGTAACTCATCGACTTATACCATTGATTTTTTTATGTATACTTTAAGATCGCATCATTCTGGCACCTATACCACTGATGTCGCTAGAGGCAGAAGCGGAAGTGAAGTAAATTTAAGATAGAATTTGAAATTGAATATTTTACAAATGTGAGAGTTACAAAATAAAGATGTGATTAAGATTTGCATATTGTAAATATGCCTAACATATTTCTACACGGTTCACCTATACAAATTGTACATGAACGTGGACGCATGCTCGCTCACGCGCGTGCACACACAGACACACACACAAATATAATATGTACACATACATATAATTCTACATTATACAACACGTAAAATGAGTCAATTTCTTGATGTATAGATACACGATATACATTAGAACTAAACCGTACAATTATGACAAATGAAATTAAGATGAAAGAGACCCCCCCCCAAAAAAAAAAAAAAAAAAATTACCCTGGCAGACAAAACAGAAAAAGAAAAAGAGAAACTTTGCGGAGACAAAGACATACAGTATACCAGACATAAAGGATAGAATGCTCGACTCATCATAGACGAAAATGCTGAAGTCGATATGACTGTGCGTCACGTGCAGAATGAGGTACATGACTGACATAAAGTTATGCTTTTGGCAAGGAATAACAATGAGTGCTAGCAAGGTTTTCAACAGGGGATGTGGTTATTTTCCAAAGGTCATTGTACTGCACCTTCTCTCTATACGGCTGTGAGAATTAAGTTCCACTTTAATGCTTACCATTACAGGTGACTACAATAGACTTACTCCCCAGCAGTGAGGTAGCTCTGGAAAGACTGTAGAACTTGGTTTTTATTTCATCTATCGAATACCCTCATAAAAATACGATGTACAGTGTTCAGTCCTGTCCTCTACACTTTTCTTTTATAGCTGTATGAAGAAAAAGTGTAAACAGTCTCTCAGTCTAATCCTTCCACCATTATCGTAATCCACCTACCTCGCGGCTTTGCCTGTAAGAGACAATGATAATCATACCTTGTAGACGTTCCCTTTAGTCAATGTTCCACTTCCCCGAAGTTATATATCCCCGACTTCTTTGGTGAACTTAATATTTTTAATCAAAAAAGCATATTATAGGAAAGAAGAAATGAATGATACGCCAATTAGGTGTTTACAGTCAGCATCGAGCCCTGCGCGTTGCTTGATATTGACCGAAGTTAGAATATAATTGTTAATTCTTTTATTTCGATGATGTAAGTGAAGGCAAGGTATTATATGCAATTGTGCTCTCTCTTTCTAACTCCTTTTTTTTTCTCATACGGCAATATCAGTGAATATCAATATCCCTAGGGTGATGCCAAAGTAACATTTGTTGTTTCATTTCTTTTTTGCTTTGCTTGCTTTCCTTTAAAAGTGAGATTCATTTCTTGATATAAGTCATGTTTACCAAAGTGAATACGAAACTACCTTTAAAGCTAAAGTTAAAACCTATATAACTAAAAACCAGTATAAAAATATCTTCTCAGCCAGACAAGGATCACTTCGACTCTATATAAAGTTGTTTTTTTTTCATTCATAAGGATACTAAATAGTCTGAAATTACTATAGGTTTTGCCATTCATTTACAAACTTTTTTTTATTAAATTTCACAAATTTCTACTTCAATTTCGTCGCGGGATGTCGGGAATAGGCCAATCTTACTTTCAAATTAGTTTTTCGTCGTTTATTTTCTAATAAAGTCCATTCAATTTAGTCATTTGGCATACATTTTCGTCATTTACAGTTCAAATTCGTCAGTCTCACTCGCAGCACTCAAAACAGCAGGATCGGTTTCGTCTTTTGTCAATCATTTTCGTTAAATTTTCATTCATATTCGTCTCATTATCTCTATATCCGGTGTGATTTCCCAGTCATTCATGTATTTTTTTTTTGCTGTAACCGTTCACATTTTACATTCAGGAGTTAACATACACACAAGTGTCCCCCCCCCCCCCCACACACATACAGACACAGACACACACACAAGCAATCCGAGTACACACTGATACAAACAGACGTACCGTCTCGCATACGACAACATCTGGCTAATTTGAATGAAAAATTCATGAAATTGTGTGAACAAAAACTAATTTGATCTTAACATTCTGCGATCCGTCAGAGGGAGGAATGAATTTGAATGACAATTGACAATTTTGAATGCTATGTTTTCGAAAATGTTTGACGAAAAACGAATTACAATGACAATTGACGAAATTGAAGTTAGGATTTGCGTTCCACGTGCTTCTCGGGACGAAATTGAATAATAAATCTTTGAAATTGAATGACAAAAGTGCGAAAATGGATGGGAAAACCTATACAATAGTTGCATAAGCAAGTTCGCAGTTCCACTTTGCGCATGAGCAAGAAAGGGTCAATCGTGCAAACAGGCATGCTGGTTTTTAAATTCACTGGGATAAGCGTAATGATCATTCATGTAACCCTTATAAATGCTGTTTGCCAGTGCATACACCTGACAGCAAAAGTGGTATTTGGCAATATCAATGGAAAGAGATTGTTATAGCATACAATGCAAAACAGTGAAATGAATGATTTCCAAAGTGTTAATTAACAGATTATTCTACTCTTCTGGTCTTTTCATTCTTTGTTTGAACAGGATTGGTGAATCCCATGCATGAATTGTTACGTAAAGCTTAAATGCGTTTTGTCGCTCTGAAAATGAGTGAAGTGCCCCTAACCGACTGAGAAAAAAGAAAGAAAGGTCATTCGTACCAGCGTCCCAATAAGCTAACTCCGAACTGGCTTATTGAAAATGATAATTTCATTTATAAGATAGAAATAGTGAAGAGTATACATGTCAATGATAATACAGTTGATGAAAATGTTGTTTTATTGTAACTGTCATTTGAGGATAATTTCGATTCTAATGAAATTCATGACAATATTATGTGAAATACTTGCCACAAATGGCAATCCAGTGCACACGATTGTGAATCAAAACCGCAGTCAACCACTGAATGGTACAGGCCATTTCGTGCATGCGTTTCTCTTCCCCCAGTTCTGCACTCTCGAGGTCTTTCCTAATCATTAATATGCGGCAGACTTGCCTTGTCATCTCCTCGTGAAAGAGCAGTCCTCGAGGCTCTTCCAAAATCAATTCCAATCCCAGCGCAAAAAGATTGCCCTCGGCTATTCGAAGATCGAGTAAAATATCGCGATGATTATATATCACGTTCGCATTCGTTGTCCGGTGAAGACACCGGCGCGTGTCTCACAGCACAGTGTCCGTTGCGAGATCGCGGATTTGTGGCAATTTACTGCATGGTGCACACTATTGGATGGTATCGTGCCGCAGGGGGTAACAAGAAAACGCTATCAAACGCTTATCCCTGTATTCTTACAGTTGTATGTATTTATTATGTTTTTACGCGACTTTGTCTTTTATCGAGTCTGTTTTAACATCGATTATTTGGGGATTCAAGCTGTGAAATACTTGTGAAACCATTCATGAGTACATGTTAAGTTTTGATCGTAATGCTATAAAAAAAAAAAAAAAACCCGAAGAATTCTGAGGTTTAGGAATCATGCAAAATGATACTTGCACCTGAAGAATTTTCACAACACAGTTCAAGGAAGAACAGTTGCTGGAAATTGTTCAATGGCACATTCAGCTTTATGGCAGGAAGAGAAACAATTATCAACACATTCTTAGCGTATATATCCTCTCGGTTTCATGTCAACCTAGTTCTTTTTTTTCTTTTCTTTTTGGACAATTCTTTGCTTCCAACCCGTATCAAACCATAACGGAATATTTGACAACGGTATATGCTCTTAACTTTTAGTACACATGAACAAAAAAAGGAATTTTAAATCGTGATTTTCTCAAAAGATATCTTACTATACCTGTGGTCTTAACCCATACATGTACATAGATACATACATGTACATGTGTGTGTGTGTGTTTGTTTGTGTGTGTTGTGTGTCCATGCATGTGTGTTTATCAAAATGGTATTGTAAATCATTGAGACTGATGACCAAGTTTGTATCCGAAGACAAGGTTGAGATGATAACACATCTGAGAGTGTACTGTTCAGATTTGATCCCGAAGTTCCTTTTACATTCTACAGTGAATGTCACAATTTGAAATAATGAGTGCAGAGGAATTAGTTGATATAACTGGATAATTTTTAACAGTCAGCAATCCATGGCTTCAGCTTGTTATTAGAAAAACGCATTTGCTCAAAACATACAGAGAAATTCATTTAATGATACTAATGATTTATGGATACACTACAACATAATTATTTTCATACACATGTCCAAGGCTTTCATTTTGTATTTGCATTTTATACGGTGTATCGCTTTGTTCTCAAATTAAGATGAACATTGTAAATTGATGTGGAAGACGCAAAGAAAAGATTTGTGTGTGAGCGTGTGATTTATGTGTGGAATATAGTCATTGTGTGTGGGGGGCAAAACGTTTTAACCACTTAACGACTTTTTGCGTCTTGTGTTCTTCGTTTAAATGTAATGTCCCTACCAAATTTTCTTTTTTTTTTTTACATGTGACCTTTTTTTTCAGTGATGTTGACTCAATTAAGTGTCTGTGCTTGCATACTGGATCATTCTATCTTCTCAATATCAAAATAAAACTTAGAATTCGACAAGTAAGCATGGCAAGACACGGAATAAAAGCCTCCCTGCTGAGCTGGATGAGCCCAGTGTGACGTATAATAGACACTGCTGAAAGGAAGATGGCGACCAAAGATTTGAGCGCTGCCTATTAAAGGCGCGACCTTAGTGCCTTCAGCACAGGAAGACTGGCTCAACATTATGAAAATTAAACCAACCCAACCACAGACCAGGCCAATGACGTCATCGCATTGATCTTCGCGTAAGAACAGAAAGAATAAAAGCGCGGGTTACTCGGACGAAAATATATCTTCCCTGCCGTCCACTGTATGTATACAATCGCAGCACATCGACATAGATTAGTGTCAGCCGGTTGCATAGCAACTCTTTGCCATTGTGACACTAGATAATATTCCGTTGACGACCAGTGGAAAATCCAATATTTGTTTTGGTATTGATTTCTCCTATAATTTATGTGATTTACAACTCGAGGAGGGGAATAAAACCTTCAGTAAGTGTCTGACTTCGAGTGTCCTTATCGTGATTTTGTGGCCACTTATTACGTAGTAAATTTTCCCACGACTGGTAACTTGGATCAGTGAGTTCATGAAACACAATAAACAGAGCAGGAAATACCCTGTTCCCCCGCAATCACACACACACACCCACACACCCACACACACACACACACACACACACACACACACACACACACACACACACACACAAAATGACTAACTTAAACTTAACACACCACATATCCAGTTTTATTCATTTTGATAATTAATGCTTCTCCACCTACTTCAATGCATTTTGCATGTACAAAAATGACTTGTAACTCCAAGTTTTAACTTAGCTCGATCTCTTTAGGTTCAATAGAAGATGATTTTTTCATATTCTTCCACACATCTAACATCCAATTTTATTCATTTTGATAATGAATGCCTCGCAATCTTTTTCATAGAATACTACTTAAATAACAGGTATCTGTAAGATTTACTAGTGAGGTGTTTTAATGCCTGAAAAAATAAGACAGTTATAAAGATAAATCCCAACACGAGGTCTGTTCTGTTTGTCAAAAACTCCTAATGTTTGCATGGGTGTGTATATGTGTGTGTTAACGATGCAATGGAAATCCTGCTTTTTGCATTGTCATGATTTCCTGGAGCGTCCTGTGCATAGAGATACCCGTCCAACCATAAATCCTCCTCCACGCCTCACTCAGCATTCAATCATACCACATCAGCATAGATGGCTGTATAAAGCGTCGCTTGGCAACCGCATCCCGCGCGCGGGCGGTCTCCCCCGAGTCTTAGCTCTCTCGTCGAGAATTTCAACAAGCATAGGCAGGCAACACACAGAGCGAGGCAACGATACACGTTGGAGGAGGAAAGGGAGAAGGCGAGTCCATGAGGAGAGACGTGATTTGCCTCCTGATCTGGTGATTAGTATTGCGACGCTTCGATTCTCATGATCTAACAGTAATATTGAGGGGGACTATACAAGAAAGAGCATTTGCTCGCAATGTTGTTTAATCTCCCAATCAAACATGTCGTGCAACTGCCGTATGGGGAAGTTTGCATGCGCGATATTGTTAAACGTCAGAGAAATCGGAACATGTCTGACTCCCCATACTGACTTACACGCAGTACTGTTACTAGGAATGTTAACTCAGCAGGTTTTTTCTTTTTTATTTGTGTTGTCTGCTCTTGTCTTTGTTTTTCGGCGATGAACCTTTCATTCTAATCCTCTGAAGGAGTGAAGACCATTTTCATGATTTTTTTCCCTATTTTGACCTGAGTTTTCAGTGGGTTTTGTTTTGAGAAGAAAGAGTAGATCCCCCTCATACGACTGAACCACAAGCTGGTCAAATCTCAATAAATTTACTGCATCAGTCTGGCAAACACTGTAGTTCTTTCGACTTGTAACTCATAGTATTAACTTAGCTCGATCACTTCAGGTTCCACAGAAGATGATTTTTGCGTTATTATTCTCTAACACATCTAACATCCATTTTCATTCATTTTTATGATGAATGCTTCGCAACCTTTTTCATGGAATACTACTTAAGTAACAGGTATCTTTAGGATTTACTAGTGAGGTGTTGTAATGCCTGAAAAATAAGACGGTTATAAAGATAAATCCCAGCAGGTCAAACACCTAATGTTTGCACAGGTATCTCGATATTGTGTGTGTTAACGATGCAATGCATTATGAGTGTCCTATGTTGTCACAAATACTACAACTAACATCTTTTTTTAAAAAATTATAGGTTTTCCCATCTATTTTCGCACTTTTGTCATTTAATTTCAAAGATTTGTTATTCAATTTCGTCCCGAGAACACGTGGAACGCAAATCCTAACCTCAATTTTGGCAATTGTCATTGTAATACGTTTTTCGTCAAACATTTTCGAAGACATAGCATTCAAAATCGTCAATTTTATTCCAAATCATCCTTCCCGCTGACGGATCGCAGAATGTGATGATCAAATTCGTTTGTTCACACAATTTCATGAATTTTTCATTCAAATTAGCCAGATGTTGTCGATTCTTTATTTTGAGGATGAACCAACTTTAAGCCGACATATTTTTACTCTCTCTAGTAAATTGTATCCTTACACATTATGTTATCCATTCTTTGACATTAAACAGGATACAATTCTACACTTAAAATTTTGTCTTTCATCATGTTTGCCTAGAAATCGTTTGTCAGTGTTTTCGTATGCGAGACGGTACGTCTGTTTGTATCAGTGTGTACTCGGATTGCTTGTGTGTGTGTCTCTATCTGTGGTTCTCTGTGTGTGTGTGTGTGGGGGGGGGGGGACACTTGTGTGTATGTCAACTCCTGAATGTAAAATGTGAACGGTTACAGAAAAAAGAATACATGAATGACTGGGAAATCACATCGGATAGAGATATGAGACGAATATGAATGAAAATTTAACGAAAATGATTGACAAAAGACGAAATCGATCCTGCTGTTTTGAGTGCTGCGAGTGAGACTGACGAATTTGAACTGTAAATGACGAAAATGTATGCCAAATGACTAAATTGAATGAACTCTATTTGAAAATGAAGGACGGAAGACGAATGTGAAATTAGATTGGCCTATTCCCGACATTCCGCGACGAAAATGAAGTAAAAATTTGCGAAATTAAATGAAAAAAGTTTGAAAATGAATGGGAAAACCTATGACAAAACAACCCCTCCTTTTTCATTCTTCTTCTTTCTCACTCGTTCCTTTTGTGTAGGATTTTCTGTATCTATGTTATACGAGTCTTATTAATTCGAAGAAACTACACTCCAATTAGGCATAATGCCAGGAAAAAAAAATCTCAGTGAACAGACACGCCATAATGCAGATACCACAGATAAATCCATTGATGAGATATAGAGATAAGGCGCTTTGCGAGTCTGCGCTTAAAGCTCTACCGACGAATACGTCCATTCAACATTTCTTTTTTTGAATTCATCGTGGCGGCTGCATATCTGAAAATCTTTAACCACTGCCTCCTATTTGACGTAGTGCATAGTCGACCAAATTACATCTAGACGCACAAATACGGCATGAATTAACGGAAAAACGTGCAGACACACCCATCGGACATGCAAACTCGGTCACTGCATGAATGACCAGCTTTGTGAATGATGTACCTTTTCATATAGACGTGTAGCTTAGATAAATTTCTTTCAATATCGAAAAGAATTCCTTCGGCACCCACCGCCAGTTTTCAGGCGTTCCAATATCTTTAATTTGTTGACATGGATATCCAGATATCTACACCGTCCTTCTATTCGTTTTCGTTCCTTTTCACAGCTTCTTTCCTGTTCTTTTTTTTTCTCCATCTTCATACTTATTTTCTGATTTTGAAAAAAAAAAGTTACACTTATACACAGAACTGTACAAATACACTCGCATACTCACATGAAATGAATGATTAAACATGTATTATCTCAAAAATATTACTGGAGTGATGGCACCAAATAAGCTCTCTTTTTCAGTGTGGTGGTGGTAATTCTAGTATATAGAGAAAAATAGGGGAAATTAGAAGTAGCAGTGGTAAATAAATTATCCAACATCACAGAGGCGGTGATGGGGGAGGAGGAGGAGGAGGGAGGGGGGGGGGGGACGAGGACGAAGAGGAGGGGGATGAGGAGGAGGGGGGTGGGGACGAGGACGAAGAGGAGGGGGATGAAGAGGAGGAAGAAAAGGGGGATACAGTCGAGAAAGGCTTGTGCACTTATCCATGGTGAAAAACGAGGACACACACACGAACTTTACATTTAAACCTAGGACGCACAGAAAACCGAGGACGTCCTCGCTTTGCAGACCATTCCAAACGGTCTGCTTTTGCATGCAGGGGTACATGTTTGTAGGTCCTCAATTAGCATTATTGTAATAAGTCCTCGGTTGAATGGTAATATACGAATGAGTCCTCGGTTGACAGGAGTCGTACTTACACACAGGTCCTCGGTTATGTGGTAAAATTCTTGTGGGTAAAACAGGTCCTCGGTTTCCACCATAGACGCGTATGTGTGCACACGGCTTGTGTAAACGTACCCATTTCCGGTTGTGCCTCCACCGGACATGTTGTGTGTTCCTTCCATCTGCGGTCCTCCCAGGGCGAATCTCTCGAGGAAAGAGTCTGCTCTCCTCGTAGGCTCCTCCGTACCACCTCTGGTCATCCATCCTTTGATCACCTGGAAAGGTTAGACGGAGAAGAAAATACTGACAGTTAACTGCGCTTGAAGTACTAGGAATTAATGTAAACATAAATAGAGGGTGTGTCTGAGTATGTGTGTGAGAGACAGACAGACAGACATACAGAGGAAGAAATAGAAAGTTAGAGAGTAAAACCGATTTTTATATCAGAAAGTGATGCTTGGGAGATGGTGATGATTGATACTTATGATGGAGTGAAGAAATCGAATACATGCAGAGAAAGCTATTGATGTAGACGATGACGATGATTGTATAGATGTATTTATGAGATTTCAAACGTGTGTGGGCAAGTTCGTGTGTCTCGGTGATGTATGTCCTATGTGCGTTTACTTTCATCATAATTATGTATATACGTATACACGGTTTAATTAGTAGTGTCTGTACATTGTAACATTGTTAACTTAGTATCAGATACCGTGCACTTTGAAATAGTAACTGTTTGTTACAATAATATCCTTACTAGGTTTTTTTTATACATTTGACAGCTATATTTTCGCTGCATGAATAGTTTCTGAATGATACGTATTTTATCTTACATATGAGTGATCCACGTTTTACACTTTTTTTTCTGTCTTCCTTGCAAAGTATATACAGCTACAATGGTTATTCTACATAATATCACGTATATGTTTTATAATATACTTCATGACTCACGTGCCATGATGTACTTCTTACACGTCGATAAAGCAATATGATTCATGGAATGTATGCTTTGTATCTTGTTTCAACCTTTTGTTGGATGGAAATGAATGAAATTTAAATTTAATTGAAATTGAAATTGAAATTGAATTGATATTAGTGATGATGATTTTCGGTTAAAAACATCCAACTATTGTTCAAGGTAACGGTGACAAATTTCACTCTGATGATTGATGTAATCGTTTGGTTAATGAAGTGCTATCTACGCTGATCAGGGGAAACTCGTTACACGCATTCATGATTAATTGTAGCAAAGACGCTGATGAATTTTGCGATAGATAAGTAATGAATTAGTTGTAAGATGATGCTAGAGAATTGGAGACGCTGCATGTCCTGAGGAAACAAAAATGAATGAATGATAATAGTTGTTGACGAGTCAGAGATTTCCAGTTGATCGCTAATAGATACTAATCCTGTTTTATCATAGTCATTATCATTTTTGCTCGATGTATGAATATCTTCATTAAATCATAAAACGGAGATAACAACATTAACTGAATACCTGTATAGCATGCCTGTCCCTCACACGAGGTGTATGTTTCTACTACGCACCATTTCTCCTGAATGGTCTTGTTCTAAAAAAAAAAAGAAAAAATGTAAACAACAGAATGCCATGTTCTTATTGAAATGTGATTGGATGCTCTCAACTACAGTGAAATTCCAATGCTAAAATGTATTGTGAGCAGTGATCTAGAAAATGTTCGAGTTGTCACATTTGATGCGTATGTGTAGACTAGTTGTATCACAAATCATCCTGTCATATCAAAATTTCGCGAAAAAAAGCATGAAATATAAGGAGATATCACTATTTTCATCAATAAACCATAACTGTAGACGCTTTAGTCTAGAAACACTTTTTCTATTGCTCACATTTTATTTAAAAGGATGGTACAGTACTGGTGGAGATGAGAAGTGGGCTTTTAACTTTTTGCGAGATACCAAGAAAAAAACATGAAATAGTACGTAGCATACCATTTTAAGATTAATTCAAAGTTTATTTGATGAAAATCGTGTTTGGAATTATTGAAACATCCAAAAACAAAGAAAAGCAAAGCGACCGTAATAAACACACTTTATTAGAATCGCTCTGTTTTGGATATCTCAGCCACTTCAAAACCAATTTTCATCAAATAAACGTTGAATTCCTCATGGAATTACATGTGCTGTCATATTTCATAAGAGGTTTCTCATTTCTCACCAAAAAAATGTTAGAAACCTGAAATTAGGTCTCAACCAAAACTATACGATCCCTTTAACAATATACTTTACATTGATTATAAGGACTATTTTTTTTCTTTACATTGGGTTGTTTCTATCCACAAGTCACATTCTTGAACTATCTTGATGCACTAAGGCTGGGTTTATTTCATTTGCAAATGGTAAATGATGCCTTTAAAGGGACAATCCAGACGATTTTCATAATTTCACATCATGTAGTACATAAATTGACGACTCCATGTATAGAATTGTGGAATTTATTGTGGTTTTTGAGCAGAGAAACAATACTTTGAAAAACCTTAAACAAATTACACTGAACAAGGATGATGACATAGGAGGTTCACATATTTCAGAAATGTAGCAGAGTAATTCCATTACGATACCGCTTGCTTTCGAGTTCACCTGTGTATAATCTATGCATGCCTTCTTCTTTTGTTCTGCTTCCTTGTGCCCCAGCTCATGCATTCTTATGGTGACTCTGCCATGTCATCATCCTTGTTCATTGCGATTTGTTCTAAATTTTGAAAATATTCTTATTCTTCATCCCAATTATCACAAATTCTAAAACTCTGTCCTCAGCATAAGTAATTTATAGTTGTTCAAATGAAAAAAAAAACCCTGAAAATCATCCGGAGGTCTCCTTTAAACCTTTCATTGTTACTTTGGCTTCATTGATATTGCTGTAGTTAGTATTATCACGATTACCGGTACCGTTCTGCAGTGTTTGGTTAATCATCATTAGTATTTTCATTATCTTATAGACTCTGTATCATACAATTAAAAGGCATTCGTTATTTACCAACGAAACCACTGGAGGCGGAGTCTCAGTTCCATTCGACTGCTTCTGTGTATGAAATAGGACTTTGGCCTGTTTCGAAATCAGGGCACATCGATGACCATTACATTTTTACGCAGCATTATTGCTACAACCATTTCACTCTCATCATCTGAAGAGTGAAGACAGATATTGTTTGAACAGAAATACCAAACAGTCAGCATCTATTCACCATGTTCACGTGTGAATGGATTCAAACATTACCGAAAAGCCAGTATTGTATGTGCGCTGCTTTTTCATCGCTATCAGCGTCATTTCCAGGAATGAACTAAATGTAAAATTAATGTATTTTTGAGGAAATTCTTTCATAGTGATATTTTACTGCTGATGTCATACGTACTTTTATGTACAATTTTGTGATGGAAAGTCACCATGATGATTTTAATCTCTCCTACTGCATTCGAGAGGTCAGTGCGATGTGTGTTCCGTTGAAAATTTTAATTAGTTTTCAAAAGGAGAGGGAAGCACTGGTGTTATTTCAAAACCTTTTCTCATTCTATCTCGTACGTTAGGCAGTGTTTGTCTTTTCGATGGACATGGCTCTCTATTGCTTGTTTTCATGTTTTATTTTGATCTATTTTATCTTTTGCAAATCAAAGTGTTATATCTTCTTGATTTCGACTTCATTGTCAAGACCTTGCACTCTCTTCCAAGGTGTTTGGATACTTATGGATAGTTTGACTGATTTGAACAGTACCCACAGTGTATGTGAAACATTATTTGAAACACAGCGTGAAATCGCTCCACACTGTTAAAATCTAAGCGTTTTAACATAAACACATTGTGAATCATCTATAAATTCACAGTGTGAAACAGAACATCACTATGTGAACACGTGTGCGACAAACCACACCACAGTATGAAATTATCTTCACACTGTTAAATTCAAGCGTTTTAATGTAGTCGACTATGTGAACATAAACACACTGTGGCATTACTGTGTTCTTTCCAGTAGGGCAATTTCAATGTTAAGTGATAGAGTAACATGCTTCAAACTTTAATGGTTTTACATGATTGTAACAATGCATTTGATGTGCGTGAAAGCTGCCAATGATTTGCGCTGCATGTTAGCAGTACAGTATGTTAAACATTGTCATGAACATTCAGTATTCTAATTGGAGTCATCATTAATATTGCAATAATTTACCATTATAGTTGGTACCCCACTTCTTTTATTATTCTATCATCAATCATTTTTCTAATCATCATCAAAATATCTTCATTCCAACTGTTAGCTATCTTGCGAGTTACTTGAAGCATTAATATCAGGCCCAAACAGGCTTCGTAAGGTTCCCTAGGCACACTGTGGGATGATAGTACTCAATTCATCCCGTCTGTTTGCTTTGGATGTTTGAGGCGTTTGTCTCGCCTGCTTGTAATTGCCTTTTAAAAGTGACATCGTATGAATCCGTGTCACGTCCCATCCATCAAAACGTACGCAATGGGAGCACCATTCACCATGTTTACACACGCCATTTATCCATCAAAACGCTCTCTCCCGGTCCCAGTACACCACGGGATGTCCTTCATGTCCTTCTGCCAGTGCGCATGCATGCACGTCAGTTGCTGTAAACTCGCATTAACTGTGTACTTCTTCTCATTTTTTTTTTTTGCAACAAAGTTACGTCTCAGTCACAACTTAACACATGTAATTTATTATCATTTAATGATTTAAAAGAATGTAACACAAGGTGCACATTGGAAGACCATTCAAGCACTACACTTATTCATAATACCCGTGGTTTGCCTCCTTGTTTCTTAATCTGTTAGTGATGGAAAAATACAGGGAATGAGTAAATCAGATAAAAAAGGGATTTGTGGCAATTGTTCCTGAGGCAATTTTGAATACGTAGAGATAATAACATTCTTTCTTTCAGGTAGACTCAGTCGGTAAGCCTAATGATGTACATCTCCCAAGGCAAATAGCCAGTGGAAGTGAACGTGTGCCAAGATTTTGCAATGGCTTGTTACAACAGTGTATTGAAATTGCATCTTCTATGATATTTGAATGGAATAGGGTAGATAATTCGATCGGAACAGCTTCTTCTTCTTCAATTCATTATTCAAAATTGCTTTAACAAAGTTGTAATTTGTAAACAACACAGACAAACATAGACTAGTTCATATTCTGTGATATTGAAACGATTCTGTGTACATAATATCCATTTGGTTAATGTTCATTTGAAATAAAGAAATTGTTGGAATTGATTTGATTTTTGTCATTTTTCTTTTCTACCGCCATTCTGTTTGAACTCATGTCATGACATACTAATAATCATTTACTTTAGTTTGTAATATATCTTTGGTTTGGACCGTGTCATTCTATTTGAATTTCTTCGGTATATACCTATATATCTTTACATTTTTTAGGGCCACATGAAAGGCCATTGCATTGCTTATTGGTGAATGGGTAATACTGACAAAAGACTTGAAATAGATGTTAAAGGTCCTGTTTAATACCTTTGGGAGCAGTGATTTAAAAAACTGTTCAAGATATCACATCTGATCCATATGTTTACGTCTGTTGAATCACAAAACATCCTTCCGTATAAATTTTTTTGCAATAAAGCCTAAAATACAAGGAGATATCAATATTTTTCTCATTAAACCGTAACCGTAGACGGTTTAGTCTGGAAACATTTTTTATTATAACTATTGTTCACATTTTGTGTATTTAACAATCCTTAACATCGATTATACGGAATCAATTTTTTACAGTGGTTGTCTTCTATCTCTAACTTACATTTTAGAACTATTTCAAAGCACTTTATGCTGGGCTTTTGTTTTCTTCAGTAAATGGTGAATTATGCTTTTAATAAAGTATTGATTTTAAACTACTGTAAACCATCAAGTTTGCAAATACTAGTACATAATTCAGGCTTTTTCAATTGTCACATACGTAATCGGATGAATAGTAGGCTGAAGAGATAGAGAGCTACTAAAGCTACAACAATCTTTGCCAATTAGTTTATCAGATTTGACTCCACATCCCAATTCTGAGTGATTTAGACAGAACACAGACCGGTGTTTCCCCGACTGTAAACCTAGCGAGTCAACCGAACAAGCTGCATTGGCATCGTGCGCTGCATTCACTCAAGCATGGTCTACTATGTTTGTGACTTTCTATTCCAGTGCATTGTCTGTTTAACGCAGAGAAACGACTATTTCATCTCCATTCTTACGAGGAAACTAGATGCAGGGTTGTTCGCACACATATCGAATTCACCCGTGGTACCACTGCCGCGAATAAATGCAAAGATGTGGCAAATTATCATAAAAATGATCTTAGAAGAGGCAGTCGACAACCAGTCAATCGGTAACACAATACATGTTTTTTGTGGACTGCGCGTTCGATGTACGACGGACCCTGCTTCCAGGTGTACTGTTTCTTGCGTCATGGTAACGCGCATCACGGATGCAGACGTTTTTGATTGCTCGTTTTCTCGCCTGTGCGGTTGGCAGCGTTCTTACGAGTGAGAGGAGAATTGACAGTGGTATGATCACAATGATCGGAATGTAACTCAACAACAACAACAACAACAATACTATTACTACTAATAATAATAAAAACAACAACAACAACAATCGTCATCATCAACATCAACAAACAAACATGGTTGTAAGTTTTCTTTAATTTGTCTCGCTCTGTAAATGAAACTTGTAAAGAACGCAACTGCTGATCTACATTTTTTAATAAACATGCTGGAGACAAACTAAAGAAAACTTATAGCCCATATCGTCACCCCTCTGCTTAATATTCCCTTGCTTTTCATTTAAACAACAAACATGTTTAACAATTAGGAACAATCCTCTTCGAGAACCTTCGTGTACCCTCTCAACTAAGTTTGCAGAATCTCTAAGTCCTTTTGGTGAGGAAGGGATTTCAAAGTTCTGACGAACTAGGATCTAAGAACTATCATTGATTAGGAGTAATCAATTCATTAGCATTAAAGGGATCATTTTCTATTCGATAATTTTGAGAGCGATCAACTCCATTCTAATCATACTGTTATTACCAAGGGAAAAAAATTGCAATGGTCTCGCGATGTTTCAGAAATAATCATGTAAACAGGTTAATCAGATTTCCTGAAGTCATCTTGTGTTTATCAAAGATCGTTTCATGATAAGAGGATCTCGTATTATCCGTGCTCAAGCCCATTTGCCTCTTACACTGCGAATGTGTTCTGAACACACTGGAAGATATACATCAAACTTGATTCACCCTACCCCCCCCCCCCATTCCACCTTGATATGAAACATACCTCGAGGAAACGCATTACAATTCATGACCGTTGTAACAGCGAGGATAAATCATCCAATCATCGATTACGCTATCAAATCCTGACAACACTGCTTGCTGGATGATAAATGGCATCATATGTGACATTATATTTGTGTAGAGGTCCTCGAGGATCAACGACGTTCAAGCATTGCTGCCAAATCTACGTCGAGTCATTTTCTCACATGATTTAAGATATATTCTAGAGTGGAAATGTGCTGTCAGAGAGAAGAAAAGAGAGAAAAACAAAACAAAAACAAAACCCGAAATATAATGGGAAAGGAAAGGATGAGCAAAAAAAGAAAAGAAAAAGAAAAACATTGTCAACAATGCAATAATGGAATTGCTTACTGCACAACATACTTAACCACCAGGTTACGCGCGCACACACACACACACACACACACACACACACACATGGGCATGCACATGATTTGCATAATGTGCATGCGTGCATGATCGTATCACTACAGGTTCACCTCCCTCACATTATGTTTGGTTATACCGGTTATCCTTGAAAGGGAATTTCCCCGTCAACATAGCTGAGTGAAAACAAAACTGTTGAAAACGCACTAAGTGACACTCCATCTTAAGACATAAATGGTGATAATATAGTAACAAAACATAATGTCAGTCTGGCAATACACAATTCCAACAAGCAGCCAAACTCATTTTCATAAAGGATGTACGTAGGCCTAAATATCAAAACTTCGTTCCCGTGGCTAAGTTGGACCAACGTCTGTTTACTGAGAAGCACTTGTGTCGTAATCATTCATCAGGACACCAGTAATTTAATTGTTTTTGCCCTCCATTGAGGTGGCCTCAGAATGAAAGTGAAGTCTTGACGTTCAGTGAATGAGAAATGATTTATTTCATGGACGTCACAAGTGCAGAACTATATCACCTTTAACCCATCGCATCCCAATAACCACATTTCTTTGCTTTGGGGCTGTTATGAGTTCTAGTATTTTCCATACACGTACGACCCTACTATTCACAGCCAGTTTTTCGTAAGATAGCAAGAGTAAAATACAATCTCGTGAGCCCTTTTGTTGTTCACATGTATTTTCGTTTGTGTCTGCTGCAATATTTTCAAAATCTTCTTCATTCCTAAATCTATACCAGATTCTACAGATATGTATACAAACGAAAATCGAATTTGACAAATTTCGGAATTCCTATATGACTAATGAAGATTTAACGAACTAAACCAATTTAATTCAGAGGTGTCAATTTCATTCAGGACAACATGAAAATCTGCAGCCTTATTTCCCTAGGACGGCATGGGTCAAAGAGCAATGTCAAAGAATGAAGAGTTTGGTCACAAAACGGCTCAAGTGACATTTTAAACAATGTAATATCCGTCATCAGATAGAGCAATGTAAGACCTTTCCAGCGATACCTCAATTGGTACGTAACAAGAAATATTTCGGAGTTATGATGAAAAATATCTAACATTTTCGTATTATTTTGTTTCTTTGTTTTCACCAGCTTTAATTGTAAATATCTTATTTCAAAGGGAATGGAGATAAATCCTTTTGCAATCAAACACCTCATAGTATGTAGGTTGGCTTTACTAAACAGAGAAAACTTAGATAAGAGAACGGTATAAATTTTATGTATACCAGGCAGAAAATGAGAAAGGTAGGAAAAGCTGAAGTTTTACCTTCTTTTTTTCCTGTAAATGATTTGATGATGATATAACCTCTCAACTCCCTAAGAAACCATTTTGTCTATAGTTCTTCTTTGCTCATGAACAGAAAGAAAATCATTCGTAATAAAAGGCATGTTGTTGTTTTTTTTCGTTCACTGAGATAACAAAGCATCTGTTATGTGACGATTATTCCAGTAATCATTATAAGTCGTGCTCGCAAATACATCTACATGACAGCAACAATGTGTTAATTGAAGCCAATAATTTGGCAATATCAGCAGAGAGAGAGAGAGAGAGAGAGAGAGGTTTCATGATAATCCAAAGCAAAATAATCGAATGGATGCTTCCCTAAGCGTATTGACGGGCCAGTCTGGTCAATTGGTCTACGCAAGTACATTCGATTGCCAGTTCAACCACTTACAAAATTGTCTTACAAGTTTTAGTCCACAAAATATTCTCGCGTAATAAAAGTATTCAATAAACACTTGTGTGCAGATCAATGATAAATTCTGGAGCCTTAAAGGAGACACCCGGATGATTTCAGACTTTTGCATTTGAACATCTATAAATTGGCTGTACTGGGTACAGAATTGTAGAATTTATTAGGATTGCGATAAAGAATAAGTATGTTTTCAAAATTCATAACAAAATCACAATGAACGAGGATGATGACATAGCAGCGTCACATAAGAATGCATGATTGGATGCTCAAGGAAGCAGAACAGGAGAAGAAAGCATGCATAAATTCCACACAGATGAAGTTGTCGAGCAAGTGCTGTGGTAATGGGATTTCATTGCTACTTTACCATGTTTACTGAAATATGTGAACCTCATATCATCCTTGCTCAGTGTAATTTGTTTTTGATTTTCAGAGTATTGGTTTATCTGCTCAAGGACAAAAATGAATTCCTCAAATATGATACATGGCACTATCGATTTTAATATGTACTACATGAAGTGAAATCATGCAAATCGTCTGGAATTCACCTTTACCAACCAAATTTTGCCAACTGGATTTCGCCTAATTTGCGTATGTGGTTATCATTTTGTGGAAACGTATATGTATATAAGTAGGTCTACATTGAAATAATTTTCAAAGTGTTCAATTCATTCGCATACAAGATCACACGCACTTGCACAGAAATATATAAGATGAATGTCCACAATTATGTTCTAAAAGCATTTGCCTAAAAAATATCGTTTGCTTTCTTTCTCTTGCTCGCAAGTTGAGATTGCTCTCTCTTCTGTTTGAAGGGAAAACGTTCTAATTTTGCCAAAATCCTGCAAGTAAATCTACATTGAAAGTATTGCTCTTTACGAAAAAAAAAAGTAGCATTCTCAGGATTCATAAACCCCAGCACTATGAAATAATGCAAAAGAATTAGATTGAAAAAAGATTGTATTTATTTATTTATTTATTTATTTATTTATTTATTTATTTGGTAGGGGAAGGGGTAACTGAAACATTCAATATCATTTCACTCATTTTTCAATTCTTCTTGTTCGTATCCTATTACACTTTTTTCAGTGGCTCTCAATCATGCAGTTTTAATGTTTGTTTGTTTTTTCTAATGCATTTTTCTGAGTATAGCACAGAACATGATATATTCCACCAGAATAACAAGACTACTGTAAAGCTATAACATTTCTGTGATATTTGAAGGTTGTTAGCCGTTAGAATTCACATAATGCACCAAATGCTCACCGTAACGTATTCTGTGTACGAGGCATAGCTGCATATACTAATCCTCCTGTGGTTGTATGATACTTATACTTCAAACAAAAGACATGCATGTTAAAGCTGTCAGAAAGGAAGAATTCACCAGCTTCTTTTACTTTGTTATCTATGGCAAATAACAACACACCACTTACATGAACTAGATAAGTGCATCACATAGGTCTGTAAAACTAGACTAGTAGTTTAGATTTGTAATTTTTCCTAGTACGAAATGATTATTCGAATCTTAACGGTCAATTTAACTCAACAAATAAAGACCCTCTTGAGTTCAAAATTTACTGGAGGTTTCCAAATAGTGTTTCTTCAATACCTAAGTGTTCTCACCAAATTTTCAAAAATTTGCATGCAAAAGGGATGACCTATCTTTAAACTGCCAAGTGTCCTTATCAAAATCAAAGACAAACTGAAAGTAAACTATAAGGACATCTTAATACACATGCCTTCAGAAGGGTGTCTTGAAACATGTGAATGATAATCTATATAATAATACGCACAGAAGAGGCATATATAAATTGTGACCGTGCACCTCGGTGATACTGCTTTGAAAGTTGTCATTAATTATGCACAGAATGTGTTAATGAGGCACGGTTAATTTCAGTTAATCTGATAATCCCTTCATTGTTGTTACTCTGGTGGTTTACTTCCTGTTTTTTGTCCGTTCATCGCACAGCCAGCACGGTTTGGTAAAGATTAAGCGCTTGAATAGACACTGTACTTCAGAGCCTCTTTTCTCAGTTCACTCTTTTCCTGAGTTTGTGCTTTCTTTCCAATATTTAGATAGGTTAGGAGAGTCCATTTGATTTGAGTTATACATCATTTTAAAGCTTAAAGTCTGTTCTTTTAGAATATCCTCTTAACTAAAATTTCATGTCTGGCGACTTTTTGTTTGTTTTGAGGTCCAGGGTCACAATTAACATGAAAAGAACATGAAGAAAACACACAGTGATAACATTTTGCACCTGGCTTTTTCATGAAGAATGCGGTACTTATGCACACATGCCTCATGGCTACAGCCTTGAAATTCAATCGGAGAACTTGATAGCGTGGGTGAAAGAGCAGCAACATTCACCAACGCCACGCGAGTATCATACAGTCTGGGGTAATAGCACTCAAGGAGCCCAGTACACGGGGACATTGTCAGTGGTGCTACGTAAGAGTAAATTAACGCCGTATTAACCCCGGCAGCTTGCAAAGACGCTTAGTATCAGGCGGGTCTATGGGTATCAGTCTACAGTTGAAAGTAGACAAACTGCAATCTCCTTAATTACGCCACGAGGGACATCTGTTTAGTCTTCCGATCGCGCGCTCACGCAGGGATGTCTTGATTGGGTCCTGATTGGTTAGTGAGCGTTGCTATGGGAACCTATATTCCATCAAATTACAACAGGTGTAGAGTGATGAGCAAGGTAGGGGCATGCAAAAGTGGTCCTTGCTATTACGTCGTTCGGACAATGTGATACTTTATCCGACCTTAATATGATACTCTTTCCCCGTAGTTCTAAAACTTCATTATACACTGAAATATTGGTAAAGCGTGTCCACAACCAGTAAAACAAAGAGGATAATATAAGGCAAACATTCCCTACGAGGCCCACATAGGGGCAAAATCTACCTGGATCTAATATCATTTATGCCGTATCGTCAGTCAAAGAAAATGATGTGTTTAATGACGGGCAAGAAAGCAGTGACAAAGTGTTTCCTAATATTGCCAAATAAAAACGGAAACATTCAGCAACTGATTGACAAATTGCCCTACTAGACTTATCGTAATCATACTCATCAGATATGGTTATCAGATAGGTTGTAAACAAACAGAATGAAAAACTGAAAGAGATAGACCTGGGCCCCGTTTCATAAAAGATGTCAAGATGTCAACTCTTGCTGGAATGACAACTTCCTATAGCAACAGCCAATCAGGAAGCTGCATTACCAATTCATGTCGTTACCATGACAATTGACATTCCAGCAAGAGTTGTTATCATATCAACTTTTTATGAAACGGGGCCCTGAAATATTGACATGATTGATACGTTATCATAAAAAAAAACCAGACAGGAATGAAATTATTTCTGGCAACGTCACACGTCTTCACATGATTCCCCCATGATTTGTTTGTTTGCTTGTTTGTTTGTTGGTTTTTTTTTTCTATTGGGGGTGCTTCTCTTACAGAATCACACGTTGATGTGATTTACACTAAGTCATGATGACAACTTACACCATTCGTGAAACTGCAGTAAAAAAAAACACGGTAACGAGGCCTATTCAGTATTTGCTTTGAAATAAAGAGAAGATTTCATGTTACAAACATAATAAAAACTATAAAATGTAAGCACGAAGAAAGACATTTTGGAGCCTTATTGAAGTGCACTATGAAGTTCCCCTTCAACATGTTAATGTATGCTTGTTATGTTAATGTTAATGTATTATTGTTATATGCGTTTTTTCTTTTTTAAGTGTTTTCTTTCAGATGCAAAAGTCATCCCATGCGCGAAAGTTACGGTGGATTTGAAAACAAGAAAAAAAAGGCGCGGTGCATCTAACTTTAGGCCCTAGGCCTAATGTTAAACATGTTTAAGGAGAAATAGATGTCTTGCAGTGACTATGGTCCTGACTTGTTCTTTATTTTGTTTTGAGGTCGAAATATTTTTTTTTCTTATATAACCGTTTGAAATAACATTATAGGTCATCGGCATGAAGTCTACACTGATTTCACGGATTGAATTATCTTTGACTGTTTGATCTTCACTTTGTTTTCTTTTTCTCTTTCAATGCAATTAAAATCCAATTCCATTGTGCTTTATTTCCATCAAACAAAAAGTAATACAGAATACCAAGTATGCATTATTGGTCAATTCACATTTTTTGTTTGTTCACAATTTGATCGATGTGCAATTCTTAAAGTGTTATACAAAATTTACGTACGAATATCAATAATAAGAGAACAATGCACACATTGCAGTGGTGACCAAAAATCAAATATATCCTGGAAAAGAGTGATAAGAAGCAAAGCTTAAATTATGACCTAGATTACTCGGAAAAAAAGTATACCAATGATACAAATATGCAAAATTAATCTATTTACTCTTAGAGCTTTCAGTCTATACCCTCTTGGTTGGACTAGTGTGTAATTCTGCTCTTCATGCCAATAATAGTTGGTGGATATCCAGGTGGCGCACTGTTACAAAGAATCACAACTGCAAATGTCCAATTTTAGTCTATAATATGCAATTAGGATATAGCGTATCATGATCAGTGGAATTTTGGATCTCCAACGTGCATTAAGCCTATTTTTAGGAGTGCATGAGCTTACTGCAGCTAACAACATTATAATAACCTAAGCGTCTTCAAAGGATATCCATTTTTTTTTCGCAGCTCTTGAAATCTCCAGAGTGGAAAGGCAAACGTCGTTAAATGACTCCTGTGGGTCACATGTACAAACGGTTATTAGTGGTTGGTGTATCAAGAATAACACAGATTGTCAACTTGTATGATATCACTGTTGCTTGCATATATCATATTGTTGAATATTCTTGTTACTTCCCTATTAACTTTCATGTTCATATTTCACGTTTCATTGACTCCAAGAATTTCTCCAGAGCGTAGAGACTTTATTCTGTTATCTTTCCGGCTTTTCTGACATTAAATCTCGTTGCAGTATGTACAGCATCGAAGCTTCATTGTGCTGTAATGGAGTGTGCGTATGTGGACTATTCATTTTGTACATCCCTACGATCAGGAATTATTAAATTGCAATACATTATATCCGATATCCATAGAGTTAACATCGTGTTTGATTCTACCGCAGATGATTTCCCTGTAAGGAGATTAGAAACAAATGAAGAGTTTGTTCGCTAAAACCGATAAGTCCATTTTTGAAGATTTTGAAGCACGGTTTATGTCATAAAGTACAAAATAATACCTTTTAAATGATATATTGGTCACTACATATCAAGGTACATTTTTTTAAGTTATGGTCAAAAGAAGCAACATTTTTCTTATTATTCTCTTTATTTTTCTTGACCTTTAATCACAAATATCTCCATTTGGCAAATATGGACTTATCGGTTTTTGCGAACAAACTCTTCAAATATTTTATGAGCAGTCCGATAGTGATGTGATTGGTGTACAATTACTATCTTCTGCAAAATGATATGACATAGCTTTAAAAAGAAAAGTATGTTTATTTCAAACAAGTCCTTTCATAGAATGAATCTATTTCATTCTCTCTTCGCTGCTAAGTAGCTGGGACAGAGTGATACTTTAAACACGCAGTGTAATGAATACGGTGGAGAAAACTAACCTGTAGTGTGCCCACGATCCTTCCCATGGCGCTAATGCGCCTCTCCCTCTCCTCCTCGGCCTCCTCCGCGGTTCCCCCCGCCGTGCCTTCCCCGCCTCCCTCTCGGTCCGAGTAGTCACTTTCCACGGGAACACTTTGCTCTTGCGGGACCAGTTCCTGCTGGCTGGAGAACTGCTGACCACCGTCATCATTTTGGCTCTGGTGCTGACCAGGCGGATCCTGTTTCTGATCCATTTTGCTTCCTCTCTTGTCTATTAGATGCAAAGCACTTTTATGTCACTGCACCATCACGCGTTTGTTAGTTATATATCATTTATCTGGCGATAAGAGACCCAAACTTTGTTCCGATATAAATTCGCTGCATTGAAAGTCACGATATTAAGTGACATGTACTAATCAACTAACCATTACTACTGCCATAACTTTGATCTTGATATATGAAGCATAATATATATTTCTACTATATAATAAAGACAGTGAAATATTACTTTACATACTTTTCCCTGGTAATCATTTCTCACACATCCATATATTGAGGCTTTTGTTCGGTACTGAAAAAGTGACAGCGGAAAATACAGCTGACGTGAAATTTATAGAAAAGTGCTCTATCTTTGAAAGAATTTGTTCGTTACAAGTTTGTTCTATTTCTTTAGTTGTAAAATCTTTAAGGCACTAAATTTTGATCTTCACTCTTAGACTGTCATTCAAGTATTTTTGTCGTATATTACCACGAAAATCTAATGACATAGAAACGGAGTGAGTATGTATCCATCCAACTTGTTCCACACGCGTAAGATCACATCCGTAATTTACTGCTTGGCTCTGATTAATGAAAGAATAATGAACATTCTATGCACCCGACACGACAGTGTTGTATGCTAAAAGGGTGCACACGCCAGGTGACGACATGCGTTAAGCATGGAAAGCCGTTGGACATTCAAAGATGATAAAGCCATCAAACATGGCCGACATCTCTCCCTGCAAACTATTCCGCTCTCATTCTCGTTGATGAAACTCGCTGCATGCATGATATTACTAATCACCTATCAGTCGCCTCGAATATCATTCCGGTATAAAATGGCAGATGTTTTACCGACATTTACGCATACGATTCGGTAAAGTAGAAAAATGCGTGGATGGAAAATCACAGTCAACTTCCACCTGCTATAGCTACCGTGAGTCACCAAGGCGACGTTGCACCTGCGTGTAGGAAGCCACAGTGAGTGAGCGCGAAGACGTTCACACTGTTGTCGGCCAGTTTGACGGTTATCGCGAAAGAGCACTCACTGATGATCACTTCTCAAAAAACTAGATGATACATCCTTCCCACCTGTCAAAAAATTGTCTGTATGTGACAATGATGTTTCCACTTTCTATTCCAATAAGCTGCAGCCAAGTAAACAGACAGCTAGAAACGACATGTCGTGTCTACTTTTGCGAAGAATGCTGTTATCGACGTCCCACTGGAATCCAAAGAGAAAAGCAGGTGTGAATATCTCAAAGAAATGTCTCAAAGAAAATATGAACGAGCTACTAATGTTTGCAGAATGAATGATTTTCTCCTGGTTTTGTCGCAAGGCACTTAAATGAGTCTACTGTGTTAGTTTGACCTGCAGAATTCTCCAGTAAATCATTAGAGCAGGTGTAAAATACGTAACCCTCACTCAGGACAGATTGACTACTTCTTTGGATCCGTACAAGTTGGCGGTAAATAATCCGAGCTTATAGGCCGTCCTCTTGCGAAGATGGAAAAAAAAAACAGATAAACGAAATCCAATGGCCATAAAAGTCAAAGCGTTAGGTGTCTCTTTCGTGCGTTTCCAAAATGGCTTTCCCCCATCTCTCAGTGGCACAGTAACCCACAGGGCTGGACTGAAGAGGCATCCCACTTGTTGTGTGTCATGGAGTCGTCTGCGCGCGGAAGTCTCTTTGTGAGGGGCTTTTCGCCCCTGATTGCATGCAAGAAGCGCGGGCGGGCGCAGTGAGTCCACGTAGACACTAACGGTTAATCGCCTGCCCGGGATCACCACACAACTCACCATAACAATCGTGATGCGGGCGGTTTAAGATAGGGGGAAAAAACAGACACGACAAAAACAAAAGCGACCAAAACAGCCGGGATGGGAATACACACATGAGAGCGATGTAGCTGTTCGTAGTGAGCGCTGTTTTTTGCCCTCCAAACTGATGATTTAGATCTCATCAGCATGCGTAACCTCGGCTTCCCAGTCGTTTTAACGACAAGCCAACAGGTGCATAGATTCTCACGGGTTGCTGTCTTCGGTAGATATTAACGTTTCGTTATGCAGCTGACGCTGCTTTCCTGCGGAGAGTGCAAAATGTGTACAAAATATCGATTTCCACTTTATCAAAACCGATAATAACTGCTTGACAGGTGTCAACTGCTGACATATAAATCTTGATACTGTAATTATCTTTACATTACGAGGGCAAATAAACTTCGCTCTACTGATTCTAAGCGTGAGCATATAGTTTTCAGCATTTTATTGATGAATGCAGCTACACACGCAACCTTATCAAAATCATATATATTTCTTTTTACAATAAACAAAATGCGAAATCAAGTTTAGAAATCATGAAATATGCAACGTGTCACTGGTCTTCATTTTTTTTTTGGGTTGACTTTATTATAAGACTTTAAAGGTTTAGAACGGTGAGTCACATAGTAACAAGAACAATTTCATCCCTTTTTTTAGATTGATATCAATCTTTACAGTATTATCACAAATTACACATATTACCTACGATCATATAATTATGTGAAGCTGCTGCTTATAATCGCGGTCTCCTGCTTTTCTGTTATTACAATGTCTAGAAATGCACAATTTCTAAAATCAATTAATATTAAGTCCCCCTTTTTTTCTAAATTTCTTTTATCGTAACGACATGACACATTCTGAATGAACAATCAATCATCAGTTAGATAATTAAACAACTGTTATTTTCACGATTTCCTTCTGAACCTTTCATTTTTTCGTGTGTGATATCATGCTATACGTCTTATACATCGAATACTGTCATGTTCTTTGTACTTTGAATTAATTAGTAAGATAGTGTGCTAAGCTTATGCGTTGTGTAATGTTATTTTTTTTAATGCATGTATTCTTTTATCATGTTTGATTTGGGAAAAAAAGGCAGAAATAAAACCAAGCCAAACCAAACTAAGCGCACTGATCGCTGGATTAAATAAAATGAATGAAAAACACTAACATAGCCATTGAACACAAGTCTTCTACAGAAATTTTGCTTGAGCTACACTTCTAAAAAACCCCTCATCATTATTTATTTCCATGTGATTGAACGTTTTCTCATATTCTATTCTAGAAATATAAGCATTCTGTTGACGAATTTTGTTGACCTTTGGATGCATAATTTCATTTCTGATTAAAAACGAAAAAAAAAAAAGATCATTAGCTACTCCATTTGGGCGTTGCTCTCCTAAAAATGTTGATTTACTCTGTCAATTAAAATGTTTATAAGCACCAATTCATTATCAAAAGAGAACATAATGAATTTTATTTGACATTCACGATAATAACCAAACGCTGACATGTTAAGAAAAGATATGGCTGAATTATCTTCATTTTTGATCGTTTGTTTGTTCGCGTTTGTTTTTGTTTTTCATTCCAGTGCAGAGAAGATGAGAAACTCTGGAAATTTGCAGGACGCAAATAATGGACTCGAAGCGCAACTACGCGCATATCTCTCGCCAACCCATTTTGGATGCAGGCATCTACACGCTCCAGCGATTGGAGATATTTGCGCGTTGCCAGGGGCAACGGCGAAAATCTAATTTGAAAGGCGAGGAGGAGCCATACTGATGATCATCCCGGAGCGCGAGGCAAAAGGGACTCTGACTCATGGCTGATTTGTCCATGAGAGAAACAGAAGGAGAGATGGGAGGGAGAGGGAGAGAGGGAGGATGGGGGATGGAGATGGAATAGAGGAGGAGGATGGAGGATGGAGATGGAATAGAGGAGGAGGATGGATGAAGAAGAGATTGGACGTGATAGAGAGGGAGAGAGATGTGGAGCGAGAGAGGGAGGATGATAGCGCGAGAGAGATGAGTGATAAGAGAGAAATACAAGGGAGACAGTGAAAAAGAATTTGTACAGGTGTTATAGAGAGAGAGGGAGAAACCACGGGGAGAACGAGGAAAGAAGAGAGGAAGGGAAAATAGATTGATAAGAGAAGTAGGGAGACGGCAGCAAGACAGGAATGTAATCAAGATTACACATATCTCTCCTTATGTGTAACTGTATGTCACAAATACATACATATAGGCCTATCTATCTATCTATCTATCTATGAATCTATCTATATATTATGTATGTATAGAAAGATTTACGGAAGGGGAGAAAAAATAAGACAGGGATGTATCTTTTTTCAATTGTATATAATCTATGTCATATATATATATATATATATATATATATATGATATTATACATATACATATATACATACTATTATATCACATATATATATACTATTATATTACATATATATATATTATATATATATATATATATATATATATATATATATATATATATATATATATATATAAGAAAATTGGTCTGCTCGGCATCTTGATGATAATAAGTAAACGAATCAGTAGAAAAAGAACGCCGTAAAAAACAATAATAAATCCTAGATCTTGAAGATCTTAAAAACGGAGCATAGCTCTCAAATACTGAAAGGCAAGGTCACACTCTTCATCAGTGCCCATGGTGTGACAAAAGATCTTAATCAAACCCGTTTCTGAAACAGACATGAAAACACGTCTGATCATGGGCAGACGGATTTTGAAACTCACCTTTCAAAGAAGTCACTGCGCTAAACAGATGGAGGTAGCGCACAGTGTCCATAGTGACGCATCCAATGACGCGTAGTCATGACTGCAAGATGACATGGCAAATCTCCGGCTCCAAAACAGTGAATCTGAAAAGGGCCTCATCGCCAACAGTCGGAAGAGTAGCAGAAAATGTACACAGTACAGAAACGTAATAAGAAAATTGGTCTGCTCGGCATCTTGATGATAATAAGTAAACGAATCAGTAGAAAAAGAACGCCGTAAAAAACAATAATAAATCCTAGATCTTGAAGATCTTAAAAACGGAGCATAGCTCTCAAATACTGAAAGGCAAGGTCACACTCTTCATCAGTGCCCATGGTGTGACAAAAGATCTTAATCAAACCCGTTTCTGAAACAGACATGAAAACACGTCCCATGATCAGACGTGTTTTCATGTCTGTTTCAGAAACGGGTTTGATTAAGATCTTTTGTCACACCATGGGCACTGATGAAGAGTGTGACCTTGCCTTTCAGTATTTGAGAGCTATGCTCCGTTTTTAAGATCTTCAAGATCTAGGATTTATTATTGTTTTTTACGGCGTTCTTTTTCTACTGATTCGTTTACTTATTATCATCAAGATGCCGAGCAGACCAATTTTCTTATTACGTTTCTGTACTGTGTACATTTTCTGCTACTCTTCCGACTGTTGGCGATGAGGCCCTTTTCAGATTCACTGTTTTGGAGCCGGAGATTTGCCATGTCATCTTGCAGTCATGACTACGCGTCATTGGATGCGTCACTATGGACACTGTGCGCTACCTCCATCTGTTTAGCGCAGTGACTTCTTTGAAAGGTGAGTTTCAAAATCCGTCTGCCCATGATCAGACGTGTTTTCATGTCTGTTTCAGAAACGGGTTTGATTAAGATCTTTTGTCACACCATGGGCACTGATGAAGAGTGTGACCTTGCCTTTCAGTATTTGAGAGCTATGCTCCGTTTTTAAGATCTTCAAGATCTAGGATTTATTATTGTTTTTTACGGCGTTCTTTTTCTACTGATTCGTTTACTTATTATCATCAAGATGCCGAGCAGACCAATTTTCTTATTACGTTTCTGTACTGTGTACATTTTCTGCTACTCTTCCGACTGTTGGCGATGAGGCCCTTTTCAGATTCACTGTTTTGGAGCCGGAGATTTGCCATGTCATCTTGCAGTCATGACTACGCGTCATTGGATGCGTCACTATGGACACTGTGCGCTACCTCCATCTGTTTAGCGCAGTGACTTCTTTGAAAGGTGAGTTTCAAAATCCGTCTGCCCATGATCAGACGTGTTTTCATGTCTGTTTCAGAAACGGGTTTGATTAAGATCTTTTGTCACACCATGGGCACTGATGAAGAGTGTGACCTTGCCTTTCAGTATTTGAGAGCTATGCTCCGTTTTTAAGATCTTCAAGATCTAGGATTTATTATTGTTTTTTACGGCGTTCTTTTTCTACTGATTCGTTTACTATAGGCCTATATATATATATATATATATATATATATATAATGTTCATCTTGGAACTTTCCACGTGTTGGACTTCGAATGTTGTAATTATAAGAAGAACGAGTCTCAAGCACGCCATGGATGCAACAAGAAGGTTTTTTTTTTTTTTTTGCTTTATTACAAAATTTTCGGCCTGCCTCAGGCCTTCGTCAGTGTAGTGGACATGCTGAGAGCATGAATCATGAATCATAACAACAGATGTTGTTATGATTCATGTTCGCAAAAACTTATCATTGTCTCAGCATGTGCACTACACTGACGAAAGGCTGAGGCAGGCTGAAAATTTTGTAATTAAAAAAAAAAACCTTCTTGTTGGATCCATTGCGTATTTGAGACTCGTTCTTATACATTGTATTTATAAGAAGAATGAGTCTCATATACGACATGGATCCAACAAGAAGGTTTTTTTTTTTTATTACAAAATTTTCAGCCTGCCTTAGGCCTTCGTCAGTGTAGTGCATATGCTGAGACTCGTTCTCATAGTTATAAGAAGAACGAGTCTCATATACGCCATGGATCCAACAAGAAGGTTTTTTTTTTTTTTAATTACAAAATTTTCAGCCCGCCTTAGGCCTTCGTCAGTGTAGTGCACATGCTGAGACATTGATAAGTTTTTGCAAACATGAATGATAACAACATCTGTTGTTATGATTCATGATTCATGTTCTCAGTATGTGCACTACACTGACGAAGGCCTGAGGCAGGCTGAAAATGTTGTAATAAAAAAAAAAAAAAATTCTTGTTGGATCCATGGCGTATTTGAGACTCGTTCTTATAATTAAAGAAGAACGAGTCTCATATACGCCATGGATCCAACAAGAAGGTTTAAAAAAACAACAACAACCAATTATTATATATATATATA
Organism: Diadema antillarum; assembly: GCF_040938485.1. Taxonomy (NCBI): domain Eukaryota; kingdom Metazoa; phylum Echinodermata; class Echinoidea; order Diadematoida; family Diadematidae; genus Diadema; species Diadema antillarum. The sequence goes on from NW_027271279.1 coordinate 1,275,268, forward strand.
TGTATATATATATATATATATATATATATATATATATATATATATGAAGAGTTTGTTTGCAAAAACCGATAAGTCCATTTTTGAAGATTTTGAAGTACGGTTTCTGTCATAAAGTACAAAATACCTTTTGAATGATATATTGTTCACTACATATAAAGGTACATTTTTGAAGTTATGGTCAAAAGAAGCAAAAAATTTCTTATTATTCTCTTTATTTTTCTTGACCTTTAATCGCAAATATCTCCATTTGGCAAATATAGACTTATCGGTTTTTGCGAACAAACTCTTCATATATATCATAAAGATTCATGGAAGGAGAGAAGAAGGGACAAAGGGAGAGAGGGAGAGATGACAGATGAGAGACGTATGAGATGCAGAAAAAAAAGATATTGATGGGGGAGATGGCGTTGACAAAAAGGGAGAGGGAGAGAGTGTGTATGTATGTGTGTGAGTGGAAGATGGGGTGGAGATGTGGACAGTCGTGTACACACAGAGGGATTGGTGAGACAATATCTGTGATGAGAGCATTTACCGGAAAACGAAAGTGAACCAGAGAAACGACATGACAATCTGACAAACATGTAAGACGAGGAGCAAAAGTATAAAAAAAGACACTAAGAAAAAGATGGAGAAAAGAGAGAAAGAGAAAAGGGGGGAAAGGAGAGAAAAGGAAGGAGAGATAGAGGGAAATATGACAAAATGGAGTAGAATGAGCCATAATGGAAGATGGTGCAATAGGGCCCAGAAAAATCATTTGATTTGATCATATTCCTTCATTCGGTGTCTCTTGAAATTGCACTAAGAACATGAAGAATACGTTACAGAGAGTGTTTATGTGAGTCAATACAATAGAAAGTGAAATAAGACAAGTGGAAAAAAAGTAGGAAACATTTGTTCCCGCGGGCAATTACTATCAGAAGCAAACAAACAATCAAATTATTCTATGAGCAGGAAACAAAACAGAAAACAGAAGAGCGGAGATACTGAAACAAAAATAGTTTCTTATCAAAGCACTTTTAGAGAAACTTCAGAGAACTGTAATGTTTTAATACAAGTACATTCGTGTTTGTGCGTCATAGATGGTGTTTCTTGCAATACATTAACTCTCATCTTAAGACGCTTTCTTATACACTAAAAGTCAAACAAGGTACCATGCTTCTTTTTCTTTAATGACATGTCCATTGTACTACGTGGGAAACTTGTAAGCAAGTCGGAAACCCACACACTACGCAGGGGGGAAAAAATGTGTGGGGGAAAGAAGAGGAAAGAAAAAAAAATACAGAAATGACGTCAAGAAAGGGAAAAGGAGACGTTAATGTGTGTATGTGTGAAAAAGAGATAGAGAGAAAAAGAGAGCTGGAGGGGGGGGGGGGGGGGGAGGGGAGATTACTACGCGCCATAGTTGATACTCAGTAGTTGATAGTCCTTGACTTACCTTGTCACTTGAAGAGAACTCCCGGACGTGGCCATGACGTAAGCATTAAACAGTCATTACATGGTAAATAAATCTGGTGATTTTTTTAAACACGTTTGAAACAAAACTAAGAGGCTACCATTAAAACAGTTGTCAGATGGAAATACATTGTTGTTGTTGTTGTGTTTTTTTTTCGGGGGGTGGGGGAGGGGGAGACCAAAGATAGGTTTAGAGATTTTGAGCGATCGAATTTTCAATATCATTTTCTCGATGTCGATCATTTTGGCTGTAAATAATGTCCTGATCACACTAGATAGACGTCCGTCCATTGTTCAGAGTCGTAAGATGTAAAAGTGACGTGCTTTTATTGGATTCTCATATTACGATCAACGGTCATTTTTTTAAAGTGTTGGGAATGTCAACAACGTTATGTTTACCTTCCCAGATTTATCACCAGGAGCAGGCGGTAATGGAAGTGGAGTGTCATCCGAAAGCGTGAATTGGCGCTTTCTGTTGTCATGGTAATTAAGGTATAAAGGTTACATTGCTCTTTCCCTTTTTATGCCTCCGCCACGAGGTGTCGCCGGAGGCATTATGTTTTCGGGTTGTCCGTCCGTCCGTCCGTCCGTCCGTCCGTCCTTCCGTCCGTTCGTCCTTCCGTCCGTCCGTCCTTCCGTCCGTCCGTCCGTCCGTAATCAATTTTGTGGACAGCGTATCTAAAAAACTGTGAGAGGAATCCTAATGAAACTTGGCATGTATATGTATGAGTGGGTGAAGTTGTGCCTATCAACTTTTGGGTGCACACGCTCGAGGTCAAAGGTCAAAAGGTCAAGGTCAAATGCTCAGAATTATACTATTTCCCCTATATCTCTGCAATGCCTGGAGGTATTTTATCAAATAAAGATTCCCCAGAGAGAGTTTTGGGTCATGAGATCAAAGGTCAAGGGTCAAAGGTCAAGTGAAAATGTTAAAATTTCACTTTTTTTCTCCATATCTCACAGATATTTCAAGGTATCTTCATGGAACTTAGTATATATATGCATGCACTGACTGGCAGTGATCAATTTAGGGGTCATGGGTCAAAGGTCATGGGTCAAAGGTCAAGGTCCACTCATCAAAATGCCATTATTTCCCTCTTATCTATGCAATGCCAGCAGGATTTTTTCTTGAAACTTAGTGTATGCATTTATTACCCAATACAGATTCTCTGGGAAGTTTCTTGTCAAAAGTCAAAAGTCAAAGGCCAAAAGGTCAAAGGTCAAGTGAAAGTGTTAAATTTCACTTCTGCTTTAAACTTATAAAAGGGTCAAAAGTTGGGTACAAATCCTCAGATACCTGCACTCTTATTAGACAGTATAGCCATTAATCCAAATAAACCTAGTTCAAGGAAAGCGAACATTCAATGCATGTGTGACAAACCTGTCATTTTAATATTTTGCCAGTTATGTGAAACTGTCATCACACATTGTCAAGACATTGTGCTTTAGACCTATTTGGAAAACCATGCATTATGGCGGAGGCATACCAGTCGCCATAGCGACATTTCTAGTTCTTTTTCTAACTCACGGTCAAACACGTAAACATCCAGATCAGATCTGTAAGTCCCATTCGCCTGTATATTATTTCTCCCTATCTTTTTCTCAATCTCTTCGTATCTATATAATCAGTTGAACAATTCTCGTATTGTTCTTTTTTTGAGGTACATGTAGATTCAAATATGAAGAAAATGATTAAGAACTTACACTGTTGGTTGACTATCAATAGGTCTTTTATCCTTCTTATTTCTTCGCGGATTTTGCTTGAATGCTCAGATAAACAAGCAACACACACACACACACACACACACACACACACACACACACACACACACACTCACACACACACACACCCTACATTATTCCTTTTTATGAGTACATTCTGCACAATCACATGAATGCATTGTATATAAACATCTTTCTCGCAAGCTATCCCTCAGGAAATTAACGCTAAAGACCACCGGAAACAACAGTTAGATTATCCCTAAAGTGTTTGTGTCTTGAACGCGATGCAGTATAATTATAATGCACCACAAAACCATCACCATGTTTGAATAATCACCGCAAGACTCAGGTGGAAGGGCTTACACTGACACTTAAAGGGAAGGTACAGTTTTGGTTGAGATGGGGCTTCATGTTTTCAACATTTGAGGATAATTTATTGACATAATGACAAACCTCTTATGAAATACGAAAGAGCTTATAACTCTGAGAGGAATTCAAAGTTCATTTGATAAAAATTGGTTTTCAAATGACTTACTGTAGATATCCAAAACAAATCAATCCTAATGAAAGGTAGGACCAGCTCTTATTAGGATCGCTATGTTCTACTTTGTTTTTGGATATCTCAACCATTTCAAACCCGATTTCTATCAAATAAACTTGGAGTTCTTCTCAGAATTGTATATCCTTTAACATTTCACGATGTGGTTTCTCAGTAGGCCTATCTCGCAAAAAGTTAAAAGCTGAATCTTCACCTCAATCGCCATCCCTTTAAGTCAGTCGACAATAACAAAAATACCAGATATAGGGGATATAAATGCTTGATCGACCGACAGGACCATGGTAAAGTGTTTTGCTTCAGGACGTATAGAGTTGATGATATCGATAATCTAAGCGTGGTTACAATCGCACGTGCGTCTGCATATCGTGGCAGCGGAAATGATCTAGACGTGAATCGTCAAGTCGGGCGCGCCCTCCCGTGTTTGCCAATTACATCATCGTAATTCCATTGAAGTGCACTCTCGATGGGTGTGGGGGGGGGGGGCATTGGTTGCTAGGATCAGACTTCAGAGTTTAGGGAACTATCCTTGTCAGTCTCTAATGTAAAAAAAAAAGAAGAAAAAGCCCACACAGAATCTAATCAAGGTGCATGAAGAAGAGAAAATTGCTACCCTATACAGCGCAGTCGAGATGCACTATCTGTTATATGTTTCATGGCTGTATGGTTGTGTTTGGTTGCATCGTTACATCAAGAACACGGTTCACTTGATTTTGAGGTGTGATCATAATCAAATAACTAACCAAGACAACCTGTGATGTTGGCCACACGCAGTGACTTTCATACTTGCTTGGGATTCCGTTATCAGGTTATGATGATCCAATGATTTCAAAGACAGTGGAAGGGAATTAGCATCATGAAATCATGTTGCTTAGTATGAAAACAGAAAAAAAATGTAGAGAAGAAGATCTGTAAAAATTTCCGAACCCCCCCCCCCCCGAAAACATTACAAGATTTATGATTTTGATTTGATTTGATTTGATTTGATTTGATTGATTGGTTCCTGTATCATCATTGTACATGCACACTCATGTACATACAGAAACATAAATTGTTCACATAATATTTTTCTTCATCGCCTTTACACAATGTACATCAAAAACGTATAAGTAATACAACAATAAATAATACAGTGGGGCTACAGCATAAGCGTGGCTTAATTTAAGTGCAGCCCCCGTACATAATAGACATCGGAAAGAGAATAGGAGGGAGGGATGACTTGCGTAGAGATAGGATAGTACAAAGGAGAAAGGTAAAGGAGAGGTTTGTCTGTTCTCACTAAAGGCCTACACAAAGTAAGTTCACCTGTATCACTGATCAGCAAGGCATGACAAAATATTTTCTCACCGAAGTACAGGTGAACAGTTAATACAGTTCATGGTCGGTTACATGATAACGTAATAGATTAAATGCGTCAATATTTCTGAAAATTTCGTGTATAATACACTAACAATGACAATGAAATTACTGATATCCAGAAAGCAACATTGTTTTTACAGCTTTCCTAAAAGAGTACATGACTTTAAACTTCGAATTTCAGAAGGAAGAGAATTCCAAACATCGGGTCCGGTGTGTCTGACAGATTTCAGAGCCATTAATTGAAATAGTGAGAAGAAAGAAGATGGCAACTGACCGTTATGTAAGCGAAACACAAAGAGTGAGTTTTGCAAAAAAGTAATGTCATTTAATTTTCAGTTTTTAATTCTGCGAATAAAGGATCCGAATGGTCTCGATAACCTGAGTTGGTGCATAGACGTATAGCTTTCTATTGTAGAAGTAATATACTATGTGACTTTTTGAAGTTGCCCATACAATTTTAAAAGTTTATGGAATGATACAAATTGGCAATCCTCTGTAATTGAGGAATCAAGCCCATTTTTCTTTCGACTCGAACACAAAAATTAACAGATTTTCATTTTCTTGCGGAGAGCATTTTTCATCAGACCTGTTTTTGGTATAGATTGATGCTTTTCTGAGTGTCCTCCTCTGGGGAAAATGTACGTGCCCTAATTCTTGAGAAAAATAAGAATTAGTGAAAGTTTGCATACAAAAAAGAAAATGGAGAGTTCTTCAACAACTAGATTACACACATTTTCATGTTTTCACTCAAGTCAACATTTTCATAAGGCAACATGATATCAGCTTGGGCTTTAACACGCTTTTAGAGTTACGAAACAAGAGACAAAAAGGTCCTCACTGAAATGTACGCCTATGCCAACACAGTATTGTTTGTCATGAAATCCAGCTAAAGAGCAGATTAATATATCATTAACGGCGTAATAATATAAGTGATAATAATGACAGTATTATTGTTATTATTATTATTACTATTATTATTATTATTATTATTATTATTATTATTATTATCATTATTATTATTATTGTTATCATTATTATTGTTGTTGTTATTATTATGATGATGATGATGAAAATGATGATTATGCTAATGATTATTATCATTATCATTGTCCTTGATAAGGATGAAAATGATAGTACTGATAGTAACAACAGCAATGGTAATCAAACTACTAGTCAAAGACTGAAATACTGGTAAAAACTAGAATTACATTGTAAACTACAGCAATGATGGGAGCAAAAGAGAAAAGTAAAGAGAAGGGGGGAAAGAGGAAGAATGAAGAAGGAAAGGAATATGATGGTGATGCAATACCAGAATTTGCGATTACAATGATAGGATTATGATGTAATTATGATACCTTCGACAATTATAAAGAATCATTCAATCAACAAGGTTGTGTATGTGTGTGTGTGTGTTTTGTATTACAGTTTCGTTCATTTCAGCTCCCCTCTCATTTTTATTGCTGAACTGAAATGTTCTATGCATGGTGGGACCAGATATCCGCGAAACGCATGATTCGAGACACACATATATCCACACACACACGCAAACACACACACACACACACACACACGCACACACGCACACACACGATGCACACTCTCTCCCTCTCTCTTTTTCTTTCACACACAGGTACATAAACACACAGACAAAAAGGAAAAAAAAACCATTAGTAACAAGAACGTACAGGAAAAAAACCAACAAAGGTAATGGGCGAGAGTTTATTCGTCTAGACTGTTATCAACATCATGTCAAACGCCACCACTGATGCCATGGAAACAGATTTGAGTTCAGTTTTGACGTGTTTGATAACTGAGAGAAGGTTGATGACTGATGACCCCCCCCCCCCCCAAAAAAAAAAAAAAAGAGAGAAAAGAAAAAGAAAAAGACAATTACATCATATGCTGTCGTTTTCTCTAGTTAAACACAAGACATTAGTTGAACGAAAGATGACACCATTCTGGCGCCTTAGTTCAAGCAGAGGCTGAAACGCAATTATTGCTATGTCGCAAAACGTTGCTGTACGCAAAGTAAGATCTGCAAAAATTAATGTTTGAAGAAGGCAGAACGGCGCCGAGATCGTCCCGTTTCCGAAACGTGACGGCTTTGCGTGAAAAGTGCTGTGGCGCATTAAAAGAAAATGCAATTCAAAGGCTTGCATGCCATCCAGTGCTCCACTATAACATGCAATGCACATAAGATCCCAACTCGACAAGATTTGACCAACACGGATATGGATGCTTTCAGTGGTCAAACATGAATTAATGATGACAAAATACATGCAGAATCACGAGTTTACAGAGCGGTACACCGGTCTTACTCCGTGCGGAAGCATGCTGATTTCGAGCAATACCAACGAACAGGTTTTTGACGAAACCAAGTGTTATGTCGCTTGCAAAGAGATAGAATGAGCATTTGTGGAACAAAACCATGCCGTCGGCCGTGTATGCGTTTATATCTGCCTCCAGTAGTTATGAAAAGTTCTTTTTTATGTTTCATTAGAGATTCTGGTTGGATTTGTCATGAGAATTGAATATTACCACTATGTGATTTTCTACAGTCATGCACTGACAATATAGAGTAAATCACTTACATAATGAAACCGAGTAGTTTCTTGTCACGAAGACTGAAAATGTCTAAGATTATATTAGGAGATGAGGGGAAAATAAATAATATGAATCACTGCTTCTTTCTACTTCAGGACTTATATCGATGCAGAATTCAACATATGCTTTTGGGAATTCTACATTCCCAAAATAATTCGCACAATATCATGTTTGTTAAGACGGATTATATAAGAAGATGTGATGCGAGATTGTTTATTTCAATCTCTTTTGTTTTGTTTTGTTTTGTGTTGTTTGTTTAGATTTTTTTTTTCGTTTTCCCTTGTATCATTTTGCTTTGCAAGCAAGCACAACGTCTTGCTGCGATACGCAGGGAACTCAATGGGCTTATTATCTTGATTACATGATACCGACAGTGCCGAAAGAGCATTCACTCCACTTGTCGATGAGTTCACATTCTTCATCTGTCTTTGCTGTTGATGCTTGTTATTATTTTACACCCTTTTCCATCTTCTCTTTTCCCTTTTGTTCCACCTCATTCTCGTCTTCCTCTTCTCCCTCTTCTTCACTCTTTCTTCTCTTGTTTCTTCTTCGTCTAATTATGTTCCTTTCTTTCTATAATCTCTCTCCCTCTCTTTCTTGGTGTCTTGTCTACCCAGGGACCCTCATTTGTTCCTCTCTTGTTCAATTAGCTGTTTCATAACACCAAAGATAGTATAAACATGTCAAATGGTTATGTTTGCAGCAGTTGGTGAACAATGACATCTATATACCTCATTTACCCATAGGGCTACATCCCACGAAATTGTGAGCAAAATAATGTTCTCTCATGGAATTTAAGATCTTTCTAATCGCACTAAATAGATATTGGCACACGTTTCACTGTCCGTTGATGGCAGTCATGTCAACATTCCATTTGGTACAACTGATTACAAAATTACGCAACACGACACAGCATCATAAAGACGTAACTCTTGATTAACAAATTGCTATAAATGGTGGAAACTAATCAAATTAATGCGACTTGAATAGTAACCTATACTCGAGGCACTATTTGTTCATTTTCAGGGACTGCATTTAAGCCATTAACGTGCATAAACAACGTTGATACTGCACACAATCCGTGTTCAGAACAATTAGGTCTTACTAGGACCAGCACTCACATAGCTTTCTCATAATTAGCTCCGGAGAACTATAGCATTATCGCCCGCATACAATCTACTTTTCCTAAGGACTACAAAAATGTCTAACTCGAATGCATTTCTTTTTAAATGAATAACATGCGCTCGTTTCAAAGATCTGGATATGATTGGATTAGACACGTTAATATAATCATTATGTATTATTATGTAATGTATATCAGCACTCACCAGCACTCACCTCATTCTCTGTACATAATTGTCTATTCAATTTTTGTTGTCGCAATGTGATGCCAGAATGACTCTGTTTTTTTTCTTTTCTTTTGTTTTCGATAAGTCTACATGATGTATGTTTTGCCCATTTTCTTCTTTTTTTCCGTTCTTTTAAGGCTGTCGTGTCTTCAAGCTATATGCTTATTTGACGACAGTCTTCAGTATTCACACTCCCAATACATGCGCCATAATTCAGTCAGATCATTTGATTCACTATATCCCGAATGGTTCCCGTTTGACGTGTTTTCTTACACTTTTCTTCAATTTATCTGCGCACGTTTATCTCAGTTATGTTTGGGTGTACACACTGTGTGATTTACTGTCTTGAAAATAAAAAGAAATTACTGTATTTCATTTGTAATTCATTCAATGCAGAAAACTCTTCATGAATTCCTTTGAACTGAATTGAATTGAATTGAATTGAATTGAATTGGATTGAATTGAACTGAATTGACTTGAATTGAATTGAATTGATATGAATTAGTGTTCATTTTAGGAAATGGTGATTATCATACGAACAAACAGACTAACAAAAACAGGGTGACTGTATACATTACCACGACAACACCTATATGCTTAGAAGAATCATAGAGGGGGAGGAGGTAGATGACGCACTCATTCATATGGCAACTTTTCCTTTTGAGTAGCTGTTGTAATCGATTCGCCAGTCTCCTTGACAATAGGGAAAAATGTTATATCTATTTATTCATTAGTCATGTTTTTACTGGGTGGCTCCATCAGTTTGTTGCACACTGTAAAAGTCCTGCATATATTGGACAATACACACATGTATTCGCATAAACATCAAAACAGCATAATATCAACAAAAACAATCATAGAACATGAGTGTAACATACATAACATGTAGAATGAAACAGTAGTTCTGAAGAATACATGACTGCAAAACGTGTGTATAAATAATTCAATATTTCTGGTTCCTGATACGCCACGCTATCATGATACCTCCCTCCTCTAAGAGAAAAAAAAATCCTACGAACTATCATTATTCTTGAGCAGAATGAAGGAAGTGCATGCTCTCCAGAATTGTACTAAACAGAACTGTTTTAGTGATGAAGCATGCCTGGTATTCTTCGGTAAGATTTTATATTTGGAAAACGATTGTCTTTGAGAGTAGGGGTGATTTTTTTTAAGCAAACATAAGATTATAAGAATAAACAACTTGTTTCTGTATAATACAGGAAGAGATCTCTAATGTTGGGTTGCTTGTTCATGATGCTCGTTTCAGGTGACTTCCGTTTCACGAAACGTGTAACAAAAGCGAAAAAAAAATTTCATTCACCTAAAGCCATAGAACAACAGACGATGGGACTAGAAGACAGAATAAACACACAGAAAACACACGCGCACACACACACACACAAACACCTACACACGTCACGAACATTCACACGAGAGACACGCGGTCAACTGCCTCGTGTTCATGGTCACTGGTAGCAGAAAAAATCCTAACAAAACAACAAATGAAGCTCGTGGGCGGATGGGAAAATATCATTCTGCCATCTTACACCTGCTGCAAAGTGCCTGCAGGCTTTCACGGTAAACCTACCGGACCGCATCCTCGTTTCAGACGACACCGTGTGGCGGCTAGAAGCGCCTCTCAGCGGCCTTCGATTCCACTTTCTCCATGGCGATACCATTATCGGCTGCCTTGCAGTCACCAATCGGTATCGTTGGGATGAACACGTTTCATGATAATAGGCCACTGCCGTCGCCAAGGTAACAGAAAACGCTCCCTCCCATCTCTCCGCATTTACATAAGGATCACGGCCTTATGGACACGTACTCTCCTTATCTTTCTCTCTCTCCCACTCAATTAAACGTTGCTGCATAAGCTACTGCAACGAACGTTTTCTCCGTTCTCAAAATGGATTAACTGTAGCTACAGTAATGAGTTGTCATTAATCCACCTTAAATACAAATTTGTGTAGATGTCTTTTTTTTTTTAGTCAGTATGTCACATACATACAATCTGATAAATTGTTTATGTCTCGTCTCTTAAAAAGCCATTTCGTAAGGAATTCGTGGCTCTGATCTATACACAATAGTTTATTTACAATAATAAGATGACTGCTTTTGAACATTATTGACACCAATGATCACATATTACCACTAAGGCTACCTGTATTTCATTTTTATTACGTCCACTGGCAAAGGACGCTGCCAGGCGCAACTTCCAGTCGTTCAGACATCCCCTCGAATTTGAAGAATTTCGTATCCTTTCTGCATCTGTTGTCCTTATGGCCATGACTTTTTCAGTTTTATTCCTAGGCTAAATTTACTAAAACTTCTATGCACAAGGTAAATTTTATACCTGTTTGCTGACCCAACCAATGTCCTATTTTATGAGACTGAGAGTAATCCCAGGTCATTTTGAGCCACGAGCCAGTTCGAAAGTACATTCTGTGCATGAGCAGATCGTAATGTCAAGTGAGAAAAATAACAAGAGACACAATGTTGCTGTGAGCAATGTCATGGACAGCACCTAAATTTCCTCACGTTGCTGCGAAAGAACACTGATTTGTTTTTCTAAATATTCAAGGAGCTTGTTAACATAAAATGTTGGATAATTCAAAGTATCTGGATATCTAGCTTTACGACATTTCGTCTCGGCAGTTTTAAATATTTGCGGTCATTCGAACCATTGCCAACTATCCTGTCTTCGCAATTACTGCATCATCAAATATTGACATACAGCTTCATGAAATAGGCAATTCATATGTTCCCATTATGATACTGCTTACAACAGATATATCTTCCAGGGTTGATAAGATCGCATTATGATCCATAATTGTAACAATAATTACTGCTAGGCCTATTACCATTATTTGATTGCTATGATCATTATCAATGTCTTTATCAATACGTCATTTGCATCGTTAGGTTATGAGTCTTATCATTATGATTACACGTAGAATTGTTGATTCTCATAACATCACTACTGGTATGTGGTGTTTTTGTTTATCACTTCAAAACGTGTAATACCATTGTTTGGCAGCTGTTTTACTGCGTTGTTGTGATTTTATCTTCTCGATCTCTCCCTGTTGATCTCCTACTCCTATTTCTCCCTTGCATTCTTTAAACTGGATGAGCTCTCGCGGGATATCAGCCGAAACAGACGAGAGGTAAGCCGTGATCGAAGCCTCGAAACTGTCGATCGATTTTTGGCGCGATATCCATTACAAAAGAGAGATCTACGCCGAATGTTTCTACTGGGGGTCCTGCGTAACATGGAGAGCTCCACTTCAAGTGCTTGCAATGAAGTTGTGTGACCAAAAAAAAAAAAAAAGAAAAAAAAAGAAAAAAAAGAAAAAAAAGAAAAAAAAAGGATATTCGAGCGCGAAGAGGGAATATCGGAGGAAGAATTAAAAAGATCAAAACAGGTGCGGCGAAAATAAGATGGAGGGAAGAGTACTGGAGTGCTCACAGGGAGTGAAAATGTTGACGTCATCGGAGTTTTAGCAAAAGAATGGTGCAAAGTGATAATACATACCGATACAAAAGAAAATGATTTGAATTACCGTAATATCAGAAACTAGATATATCGCTACGGCGACTGATATGCCTCCTCCATAATGCATGGTTCTCCTAATAGGGCTATAGTACAATGTCTTGACAATGTGTGATGACAGTTTCAAACAATTGGCAAAATATTAAAATGACAGGTTTGACACAAATGTGCTGAATGTTCACTTTCGTAGAACTAGGTTCAATTGGATGAATGATTAAAATGTCAGAGTGCAGGTATTTGGGGAACTGATGATTTTTACTTGACTTTTGACCCTTTTATAAGTTTATGCATAGAGTATTTTTTCAAGGTATTGAGAAAAAGTATAATTTCAGTATCAAATGGGAAAATAGCATTATCTAAACCTGGCCTTTGACCTTTGACCTCACAGTTCCAAAGAGAATCACTGTTAGGTTGAACATGCATAAATATGTAAGTTTCATGATGATACCTTGAGTTACTTTTGAGATATGGAGGAAAAAGTGCAATTCAGCACTTTCACTTGACCTTTGACCTTTGACCTTTTGGCAAGAAACTTCCCACAGAATATATATTGAGTAATACATGTATACATCAAGTTTAAAAAAAAACCTTCATTCATTGCATAAATGTAAGGAAAGTAGTGATATTTTGAGGAGTTGACCTTGACCTTTGACCCCTGACCTTTTGACCCATGACCCCCCAACTTCCCTAGATAATCACTGCCCATCGGTACAAGCATATATACTAAATTCCATGAAGATACCTTGAACCATTTGCGAGATATGGAGAAAAACATGAAATTTCATTTTTTTTTCACAAAATAACCTGTGACCTTTGACCTTTGACCCTGTGACCCTAAAATCCACACAAAGTATTATCCCCCAAGGATATACCCTCATACCAAGTTTGATGTAAAACCACCTGACGGTTCTTGAGATATCGACAAAAACAAAACGGGACGGACGGACGTACAGACGGACGGACGGACGACCCGAAAACATAATGCCTCCGGCCACTTCGTTGCGGAGGCATAAAAATTAACGAGATTTCACTGCTTTGAGGCCTAATTCTGTCCGAGACTCATCATTACCTTCGTCAAAAAGGTTGATTTTGCAGACGTTGGTTCGTTTTGCTAAACAAATCAAATATTTATGGTTGGACTGCGATAAGGATTTCATGAAAAGTTGATACATGTTATGACACAAGGAAGAGATAATCAATATTTTGTAGTGCTCCAGATCACCATCTAGATCCGGGATTTTTTAAAAGGATTCTTCACCACTGGGGAATAGGGTCACATTGTGCGGAGGAAGTTCTCTGAGTGCTTGTCTATTTTTCAAAGTCGTGATTAATGTCTTTCCGTCATGCGTTTTAATCTCTCCCTCTCTCGATCTCTCTCCCTCTCTTTTCCTCACTGTCGATGTGATTTTCACACTCCACGAGCACTTTATTGCGTCTGAGTTTACAACCGTGAAATTGATTCCCTTTCTCACTTCGTTGAAGACATGGATGGGAAGCAGTGTATAATACAAGTAGTGTTTACACGTACATAGTGATAACAACAAGATTTCAAACGACTACATACATGCAGGCCCACTCGATGCAAGAGGTCCTTGAAATTTGTGTGTAGTGTCTTTGACACTGCCTAGTCCATGTATTTCATAATCTCCCTACTCAGCAGGGTTCCATTCGTGGTAATGCCTTTTGTTTCAGCTCACAATCAAAATGTGTCATTAACATTACGTGGTATTAAAGCCCACGCATAGTTTCATGACGTAATGCTATTATTACTCTGAGGTGTGTTCCGCCTTATTGCTATTGTACTTGTATATGGATCCGTTATGGATGACGAGGGTATGTTTATTAGAAAAACAACAAAATACATACATGTAGTATACCCCTTTAGTAAAAGCCCACATAAAATGACTAATATCTTTGAGCTTTTCAATTATGGTTAGTTGTTTCAAATCAAGGGCCAACGGGAAATCATGTATCTAGATTTTCAATTGGGCGTGTTTTGTTTTGTTTTGTTTTGTTTTGTTTTTATTTCAAAGTCATTTCACAAGTTTCACCTTTCAAATTCTATCTTTCCTAGCATGATCTATGATACAGCTATAAACTAGGCGAGGAAACATTTTCGCTTACTTTCTAGAAAACTGAATGACTGATAAAAGGTATAGAAAGTGAGAAACAGAAAAGCTAAGAAAAGTCAAATTTTGCGTTATAACTTACTTCATTAATTTAACAAACCTGCATTTTATATTCATGGTATTGAAGAATAACTAGTACCGGCCTCGATCTTTTTGCTTTTTTGGTCAAACTAAAATGCCTTGAAACAAAATTTTAGACGGTTAAAGCATGTCCCGTCACTGTGTTTTCATGCAAACAGAAAAGTGTGTTAACATCATTCCAGTCGACTCTGTGACAATGAATATTCATCATTTTTGTTTTTGTTTGGTCTGATGAAGTGTCATGTTTGTATTACATTTCAACGACTATTTTATGTGTGATCTATTCAAATGTATTTTTCTGTGTGCATTCATTTCATTATTTTGATCTGTCTCCTTGACAGTTCAGTAAAAAATTGCCAGATGGAAGCAGTCTTTGACTTCAGGAATAATAAAACAAGCCCTAATTAACACAAAACAAATGCGTTTTATATACAAACATACTGATTTTGCAATTGTGCTGCTAGCATAAACTGTGTACAGCTGTATCAACCTGTTGATGAGCTGATTTTGTTATAACATGTATTCCCATAGACACCTACCGGAGCATACTCGGGACTTGAGTAGTCAAGAAAAGGTTATCTTTAGTCATTACTTTTGTGCTGCATGGTATGCTTTACAGACCATCAATTGCTGAATTCTACACTTACTAGAAGATGAGTGTTCCCAATTTTCTTGTTTAATGCAAAAACATGAATGCATGTTCCAGAACACAGGGAAATCTCCTTTAAAAAACGTAACGTAAAAATATTACAAAAACATCTTTATACAAGCATGCTGACACTACACTGTCTGAGGTCCACTGCAGAGGGCTTTATATTGCACTTTTATTTGTTCTCTGGCATAGCATGCTTTACAGTATATTTCTATTGACCCTTATTGTGAATTGTTTGCCAATTGACACAAGTGACGGAGTGCCTTTTTCACCTATAAGCAAGTTCGGGGTTCCAGTCTGGGTATGAGCAGAAAAAGGTCATTTTGTACTGAGAGACAGGTTGGTTTTTATATTCACTGAGATAAGCATCTGTGATGTTATAATTATTCATGTAATCCCTATGGATGGTGCTTGCCAGTACATCCAACTGACGGCAAGCCTGGTATTTGGCAATGTTAAAAGAAAAAGTTTGTTAATGCACTTAATATAAAACAATGAAATGACTGCTCCCCTGAGTATTGATCGACAAACCATTCTGGTCACCTGGTCGATGCAGGTCCATTCTTTGTTTGAATACGAATTCCATGAATTGCTATGTTGAGCAAAGCTGAAAAATCATGTCGATTTGAATCAAGTAAAGTGCCTAACCAACTGAGAAAAAAGAAAGGTCATTTGTACCCATGAGCACATGAGCTATCTCTGAACTGGCTTATTGGCTAGGATGTCTGGAAACTATCTGTTAAAGAATAGAGACAACTTAAGAAATAGGTCACTGTGGCCTTCTTGTTGAACTAAGGCACATTGCTACAACTGAGTGGGCTTGTTGACGTCACAATTAGGTCAAGCTTGAATTGATAACTGAATGCTGAGGAGAAAAAAAAAAAAAAAAAATCTTAGCAAGTACATTAAACTATGAAGTGCCTTGGCACAAAAAGGGCTTAAACACATTCTGTGCTCATGCACCTTTCTGTTACTTGCTGTAAAGTTTAATGTCATTAGTCCAGTATTCACCTGAATAAGAATGTGACAACCCATCAAACTATCACAATGACAAAGTCCTAACTAAAGGCTGAGTTTAATACATGTAGCACACCAGGAATTAGGGTGACTAATTGGCATCTATTCCCTGACAGATAGGCTCAGGACGTCTGCCACGATTGGTTCCCACAGCATGCCAGATAATGTGCTCATTGACACCTGAAGTAAGGTGCAGGTTGTTATAGAAACTACATGTCATGCTACATGTTTTGCTTGAATTGACTGTCACTTTTAAGACTCATGAGTGTCCTTTAGTGGAGCAAGTTTATTCTGTCTATCAATATTTCAAAGGAGAGAACTGAAGACAGACAAACAAAAAGAAAGGACATGGAAAGACTTGACAGCACAGGTGGTATACGTGTCTATCAAAGTTTACTAATGCCATCTCCATGAAAGCAAAACAAACAAAATATACCTGAACTCAACAATGTGTGAAAAATAAGTCTTGAAGACAGAAAGAAGTTTGTGTATAATATTATTATGTCCACATTTCAGGGATAATCTATCATACACGAAGAACTCCAGCAAAAATAACAGAAAGCTGCACAAGGATGTAATGATGTAATACAGGGGAACCTCGTTAAAGGAGGTTGGATATAGCAGGCAATTTTGCACGTCCCATTCCTTTTACATTCTTGTTTCATATCCCTGATAAAACAAGATCAGATATAATGAAGAAATACCAGTGGTTCCTAGCAGCTAACGAGGTTCCTGTTTACTTTGAAGAAAATGAATGCATACATACTGTAGTACTGGCAAGAATATAACAACATCAGAAGGTAATACACAATGTATCGAACAAATAGTACTACCACCATGCTCTCATTTTGACAAGCTCTTGCAATGCATAACTTAGTCCCTATAAAATGCTCTAACAAACAAAGTTTGCTGAAGCTACAAATGTCAAAAAATATAATATATTGTAACTCCACAAAAATAAAAGATATGTCGGTGGACTCTCACCCAAGAAGTGTCTGTTACATCAGACGGTTCTTATTACATAATGTATATATTGAGCATATTGGTCATAGAGCACTGTCTTTTCTAATGTCAATGACTGACGGGACTCCATATTGATACGGAAGGGGGTTAATGTTAGCCTGGTTTGTTCATCAGGCCGGACTTGCAATCCCAAACCAACTGTCCTCCGATATAGGTCCGTTTGACATTCAAGTCATCATCCAGAAACAGGAGGTCTGCGTCCGACCCGTAGTCCAGTGTCCCCTTCTGGTCGGTGATACCTAGGAGCAGTGCCGGGTGGAGAGTTGCAGCTTCTATTGCTGCCACAGTGCTGCACCGAGTGGCGGTCTTTAAGAATCGCACGCAAGATGACATCGTTGCAATGCTGCAAGGACAATGTGAATTTAGGCATTGCGGTGTTATTCCAAAAATGTCAATTGTCTTTTGACACAATTATTGAATTGAGTTCAGCTTCATCATTTATGAACACCTGGTCCGATTTTGTAGCAAAACCACCTTACTGCAGCTTGCACAATGATAATAATGGTTTTTAATTCATGTTATCAAATCAGCAAATGAATGTAACGCAAGACAATCACATTATTGAGCAACTAAATGAAATCATTAGCATCAACATCAAACCTTCAGAAAATAATACATGTATCTGGTTATTAAAATTTGTACTCTCTCAGAAGGAAAAATTCCATGTTATTATCAGGTGCTGTTCATTCACTTTAAACTTCATCGATTTTATTTATCACCATCACACCTGACAAATTTCATTTTTTCAATCACAAATAAAGTTTGGCTTGCTATGAATTGATTATGAAAGGTCTGTAAATGCCCTACAGTATCACAATCCAGTAATAATACACGGTAAAAGAAAAAAAAAAAACTAATAGTGAAGCATTCACATCTCCCTATTTAAAAAACCCCACAAAGTAAGGAGAAAAACATACGACAACATAGGATTTGTACTGAAAGAGGCTTATGATATCCTTCCATGGCTTCAGGACATTTCCTAATCTGTTAACCCATTGAGGATGAGTCCCAAGTATACTCGGGCAGGGGTCTATGGCAAATGCGTGTTGTAGCAAAATCAGTCCGTCCTCAATGGGTTAAGAGTCAAGCTGTAAAACTTCAAGATAACCAGATTGCTGATTTCAACCAAAGAGGGCAGCATTGCAGAAACTCACCTGCCGCTGAGGGTGTTTGTTCCAGCAATGTACGCTGCCTTCTCCGTGACTTCCACTGGTTGGCTGCCCAGCTGGTGGTGACCAGGATGCAGTCCCATGGCTGATATGGCATCCGTTACCAAGACAACACCTGGCATCATCAGGAAACAATGAGTTCAAGGATAAATATGATTCAGAATGAAGGCCAGTTACAATCACATGACAATAACAATGTCATAATTTATTATTGGGAAATGAATCATTTGAAAGCCATTATGATACACCATTGACAATAGGATAATTACCTGAGTGTTGGATAAAGCTCTACTACCTTTTAATTTCCACCAAATGCATTCTTCACAAGATTTTATCCTTCAGACTGGCTCCATATAAATTGAATCTCTGTTTACTAATACATAGCCGAGCTACAGATATTACATCGGCAACCAGTACATCAGAACACTTACAGTTAGAGGTCATTTTTTAAAGATAAGCAACATCTGACAGCATAGCTTCACAGCAAATGCTGGCAAGTTATGAATATAAGAAATTATCAGAGCTTTTTTTTTCCATGTCAGGGGAAGATGAGACAGTTTAACTTTACAACTTATGAAACCTTATTGAGTTGTTTTGAAGTATCACATGAGTGTTTACACCGACAACATGAAATCAATAAAACCCAGTACCCTACGAATGTTTTTTTTTTAAATGTTTTTTTCATGGGGGGGGGGGGGGGGGGGGGAGAGGGAAGGAAGGGGGAAGGGGAGGGGAAAGAGAGCATGAAAACTGCTGTCCAACTGCTTGTAATACATGTACATTCAAACAATGCTTGCCTGTGCACATAGTTTGAATACATGTTCAATCACTAGGCACACTATGATATTCTGAAATCCTTTAAGGCTTTGCACTGGACTAAACACGAACAACTGTTTGGATTTCACATGCATTATGAAGACAGGAGAGGCCAATTAGAGAGGTGATAACTCTTTTTTTTAATCCTTTCAGGAGGAGACAAACACTCAGCAAAATTTGATAATACTTTGACACCTACAGCATTCTGTAATTTTCCACCATGTAGAAAAACTTTCACAGGTTATTGTTCAATTAGTTCCTGCCCATGGTGAACATTGCAGTGAGGAGATAGTCACAACTCATGAAAATTTCTGAAGATATTGATCAAAGTATGTATGTAGAAACCCTCATCGCATGAAATCACATGCACAAGAAATTCGGCTGAACACAAAAAAAGAAAAAAACAATCAAACAAGATTCAATTTAACAATAATTCTGAATATCATGTTCAAATCACTGAATGCTTAAAATTCTGCCTTTAGAAAGGAAAAGACAACAAAAAAATATCACTCTTTCAAAAACATGCAGACACACACACACACACACACACACACACAAGTGCATGAATTTCTCTTATTACTCACCATCTGGATGAGTCTTTTGTGCTATTCTCAGTGCAGCAGGGTGGGTATGTATTCCATCCGCTATGACACCATAGTACACACACCGATTAGCTGGCACAGCATTACTTGCTAATAGACCAACAATTCCTGGATCCCTGTGATGGAACTAAGCAATCAAAAGAAAAAAACGAAAACAAAATCAGAAGTTTGTCATTGCTATAAGCCAGTTCGTAGTTCCACTTTGCGCATGGGCAGAAAAAGGTCATTTGTACCAAGAGGCACGTTGGTTTTTAAATTCACTGAGATAAGCATCTGTCATATAATGATTATTCATGTCATCCTTGTAAATGTTGCTTGCCAGTACATCCACCTGACAGCAAACATGGTATTTGGCAATTTGAAGAAAAACATTTTTTTATTTAATGCATTCAAAGCAAAACAATGAAATGGATGCTTCCCCGATGGCTGATTGACGGACCATTCTGGTCACCTGGTCTATGCAAGTTCATTTATTATTTGAACACGAATTCCATGAATAAATTGTTACGTCTGGTAAGCATCCCGGTACCAATGTCTCTTTGAAAACGATTAAAGTGCCTAACCAATTGAGAAAAAAGAAAGGTCATTTGTACCAACGTGCCCATGAGCTAATTACGAACTGGCTTATTGGCTAATAATGAAATGCACACTTACACACTGCAACTCAATTCATGAGAAATGAAGACATCTCAGCGCAAATCTGTGCACCTGTATTGATGCATTCAGCATTGAGCAGCACTTAGGACTGTTAATGCTGGGTATACATCAATGGGATCACAAAACCATGATGTTCCAAAAATCATATCCAATCCGTGTGGTGCATCGTTCCAGGTGTCGCTCAAAAGTGTCAGTGCCCTTCCCTATTGTGGTTACATTACAGAGTCTTTTGTTTGGTTTGTACATGTATGCATAATATTGTACTTTAATCAGATCTGTTGGTGTCTTGTGGTTTTATTCTTCTGGTTTCAGCACTTTGTGACTTAACAGTTTTGTGGGTTTGTTTGTTTAAAGGGATGGTACAGTATTGGTGGAGATGAAAATTGGGCTATAACTTTTTTGCGAGATACCAAGAAAACACTTATGAAATAGTACAGAGCATACCATTTTAAGAGGAATTCAAAGCTTATTTGATGAAAATCGGGTTTGGAATAGCTGAAACACCCAAAAACAAAGTAAAACAAAACGATCGTAATAAAATGTGGGTCCCACACTTCTATGAGGATCACTCTGTTTTGGATATCTCAGCCATTTCAAAATCAATTTTCATCAAATAAACGTTGAAATCCTCAAGGAATTACATGCTCTTTCATATTTCATAAGAGGTTTCTCACTATGTCACCAAAAATGATAAAAACCTGACATTAAGTCTCAACCAAAACTATATGATCCCTTTAAGTGTCTGCTCCCTTCCCCTTTTAGATGAACAGTGGCTGGCACTGAGCTGACATACTTTACATTAAGCCCAGATTAATAATCAAATGCATGACTACAATTAGTACGAAAACAAGGATATGATTTGATGACGAACACATTAATAGAGAACCATTTCAAAAGCTGACAAAACAGAGTAAACAATGTAAATCGGGTCAACACCTCAGGTTTCGCAGCAGAAAAAAGAAGAAGAAGAGAAGATATTTTGAGAGTAGTCATACTAGTGGTAACTATCAAGTATACATGTATGTGACTGTAAATTTCATCACTGATTTGAATTTTGGGGGAATCCCCACATACTGGCAGCATGGCATTGAAGAGGTGAGTGATGAAGGAAGCTCCAGCGTGCACACTCTTTTCCGCTGTTGCAAGGTTTGCTGTGGAGTGGCCTGTGATAATGAAACATTTACCATAAAAACAAGTACCAATAAAATCATTGAGGAGGGCAGCTGAGCTGGGGGGCGTTTCATCAACGAGTTCGTCGGAGTTTTCACCGACAAATTTGCTATCAGCCAATCAGACGCAAGGATTTCATTAGCTTTTAATAGTTGTCAGTGTAAATCCTTGCGTCTGATTGGCTGATTGCAAATTCATCGGTGAAAACCTCCGACGAACTCGTTGATGAAACGCCCCCTGGTCATCAATGTCGAATATGAGCAAAATATTTTACAGATATACAGTTAACCTCATCAAAGGGATCTGAAGTAATATGTTCATTCAAACAAAGATCAAGTTTCATAACTCTCTTTACTTCTATTGTCATTATTAGCCCTTACCATGCTAGGTTCACAGATTGGCACGCACACTGGAATTCTTTCTTTGCCAATTGACACAGATGTCTGGAAAACTGATAATCAGTGAACAGAGATTACCTAGTCCCTCTACAATGTAACACTAATTGTATCATCACGGCCTTGCTGTTGGACTTAGGGTGCGTTCGAGCGCTCTAAAGCGAACCAAAGTGAACTGAACCAAAACGTACCGTACCGAACTGTGCCAGTTTTGGAGCGTTCGAGCGCTCTGTCGAGAAAGTGTACCTCACAAGTTATTTTTAGAAAAGGTCACACATTTTGTAGGAAGAATGTCATCTACCTGATGCTTGAACTACTTGCACCTGTCCCAAACAAAGAGAATGATGTCTTTGCATTGTGACGTATGCGCATGATTCGCGCATGCTTTACAGCAAACTTTTGGTACGCTTTTGGTACGCTTTTGGAGCACATCGGGAAGTGGTCCACTTTTAGCTCTGTACAGTATGGTACGGTACACATTAGGAGCATTCGAGCGCTCGTCTGGCGCGGGTACGGTACGGTACAGTTCGCTTTAGGAGAGCGCTCGAACGCACCCTAAGACTCATTGCTACAACCAAATGGGCTTGCGAACTTGACAACTATACCAGGTCAAGTTTGGATGGATAACTGAGTGGTGATGACAAAGCTTGAAGCTAGCGCACTCAAAGAGTGGAAGCAAACTGAAGTAGAATCAATATTTTTGATGGCATAAACAAGCAAAGACTCAAGCTGAAATTGCTGAAGACTGAATTAAAGGGATCGTATACTTTTGGTTGAGACCTAATTTCAGGTTTCTAACATTTTTTGGTGAGATAATGAGAAACCTCTTATAACATATGAAAGAGCATGTAATTCCATGAGGAATTCAAGGTTTATTTGATGAAAATTGGTTTTGAAATGGCTGAGATATCCAAAACAGAGTGATTCTAATAAAGTGTGGGACCCACCTTTTATTACAATCGCTTTGTTTCACTTTGTTTTTGGATGTTTCAGTCATTCCAAACCTGATTTCCATCAAATAAACTTTGAATTCCTCTTAAAATGATATACTCTGTACTATTTCATAAGTGTTTTCTTGGTATCTCGCAAAAAGTTAAAAGCCGAATTCTCATCTCTACCAATACCGTATCATCCCTTTAAGCTTTATGAAATCATGCTGCCACGACAAAACTGCAAAGGCAAATTGGCAACTATTGCCAATTTGGCTGCTTCTTGTAAACTTGCTGATATGCTGTGAACAACACTGACCCACTGACACTGTTATTCCCCTCTTCACCAGGTCTCTCACTGTCTGCTCTGCATTGTCCAGCTCCAGGGCTAGTGTCACTATGGAAACATCATCCAGGCTGGTGTAAACGTCCAGCATGTCCAGGATGCCTCTATGAAGAGGACAGATCAGATTGGCTGGATGAGCCCCTCTCTTCTCCACGCTGATGAACGGCCCTTCTAGATGGACACCTGTCAGCAACATAGTTGGGAGGAAAGAATGAAAAATATCCCATACTGCCAAGACAGTAATGCAACTAGCTCTATGAATCATCCAACACCTGCTTAAAATATAAGAGACCTGTGGTCTGTTGCACAAAAGTTAAGATCAAACATAAGTCTGTGAATACTTATAATTCTGATTGGCTGATGTCTGATTTATGTTTGATTGCATCCCTTTATGCAACAGGGCCCTGGTTTGATGCTCCGAGGAACCTATTGATGCAAACTTATGCATCTTGTGCATGCAAGCCTTCAAGTCTACAAAAAAAAAAAAAGAAAAAAAAAAGATAATATTTGACCCATGGGTCTAGATGCATTCTTCACATGAAGGTCAATCATTCTGCATTTTCAAAGACTGGGTAAGAATGACACAACTACATGTATGATCTAAACATAGATTTGCTGAGCAAGTTTTAATGGAGTCCTGTGACAACAAACTGACACCACACAAAATGATTTCTGAACAACAAATATTGCTCTCTCATACTGTGACTTATTTCCATCTGAAACACTTACAGACCTGATGGTTCTATATGTCTTTCTTACACCTATTCCTGTGTAAAAACAAACAAAACAAAAACAAAAATAATGTACATATCATGCCTAATAATGGCTCTGTTTGAAATGTAATGTAAATAGAGAGAATTAAGATAACAAAGCTTACCCAAAATACCGGCACCACATTTTCCACCCTTGGTTTTTTGGATGAGGGGAAGTATCTGCAGAAAACAAAGAATATATAAATCTTTACATATTGTACATAGTATGTACATGTATATGTTCACCTTATCACAAGAGCACACAGTTTGAGAAGTGAAAAATAATAACGAATATTATGCAGACACATTCCAATGTGCTGCAAGAGTTCCACTGTTTACCTGATATAAATGAACCAGGCTATAAATTCTGGTATTGTTGAAGGAAAAAAAAAAAACAATACGTTTCCCACTTGACTGATCATGTGTTCCATGTTGTGTGATACAGTACAGCCGCTGCATTTCTGCAAGCAATGTCTATTTGCTACAGTGTCTGCACACTATGAACACTTCATTCTGTTGTGCCAGTAGATGAATGAAATGAACCTTCTTGCACGACTCTTTGTGAACAAGCACCAAGAATGCTACAGGGGAACTGACTTTGCACTTCACCTGCTTGAAAAGGAAATTGGGGCTGCCCTGGAGTGTTTCAACAAGAAACTACTCTGATCAAGATCTACTTAAAATAATGGCATGCTGTGTGTGTCTCCGGTGGTGTTCTAACTTCCAGATGAAAGTAAACATTTTGGAGACTTCTACATGTAGCCATTGATATACAAAATTAAATTGGTGAAAAAGGATTATTTTTTCTGTAAATTTTGTTAACAATTTGAGCTTGATAAAACTGAACTACGGGACCAAAGGCATACCATAATTTCAATTTGATCTTAACTTTTACGATCGACTTAGATTCAATGTGAAACACTACCCTGAGGACAGAATATCACATTCATTTGCAGAACATCCCTTAAATTGCAAGGAATTGGTATCCCCCAAATCACATAATTTATTGAAAAGTCTTGTTACCCATCTTTCAAAAAAGGATCACAAATTACTGTATACGCCATATATTTAGCAAGTCTAAATTTTTCGCAAATCGGGGCTTCCAAATGATTTAATGAGTGGTTAAATTTGTGATCTTGGAATACCGCTGTACTGAACGGAGAAATGTATATGTGTGCATCACATTCATATCGGGATCAGAGTCATTATTTTCGAGTGTCTTTAATTTCGCCAATAGCACCTGACTTGTGAAATTTGCGAAAGTAAAAACCTCGCAAAAGAAGAAAATCATTGATAACAATGTACACACATACTACCTCTTTGTAGGTGTCTCGGTTTGATGTGATAACAGTGGGGCAGAATGAGGTCACTCCATGGGCAAGGATTCCCTCGGCGACCCTCTGAAGGCCTTCCTTCACTTGGCTGGGTTCTGAGGAGAAGTCATAGCCAAAGCCACCTGCCAGAGAGAGCAGCCATGTGAAATCAACCCTTTTGTGCTTTGGTCACCCATTGTAGTTGCTTTGCATGATTTCCATGAATGTATGGAAACTACTGATCCTTAATGAATAGAGATTGCCTAATCCCCCAAATCCTACTACTTCACCCAAGGGTTCCTGTTGGACTGACGCACACTGCTATTATAAAGTGACGAGAAGTGATCCCCTCGTCAAATCAAAATGGATGCTAAGATCCAGATCAGACAGTAGACTCCCAACTCACATCCGAGGCATCATGCAAATGTCCTTTCCCAACTCTTATTTTGAAGGATGGGATGACAAAGAAAGGATACAGCTGTATTTAAAGTGGATGTGGGAAAACTAAAATAAATTATGGAAAATCTGACAAAAGAAATGTTTTTGCACTTGATATGCAAAACCTTAAAGCTAAATGGTCAAGTGGTTCCTGTAGTCACTTTTTCATGATTTGCAATAAATGATGTAGAGAACTTTTAAAACTGCTTGCAAGACAAATTTGCAAATTTATACTAATTCTTCTTTTTTTTAAATGGATGTTTTACGGATTAGGAGATATTGCAATGAATGATGTCAAGCACTTTTTTATATACAGCTTGCAAGACAGATTTGCAAATTTATACCAATTCTAAAAAAAAAAAAAGAAAAAAAAAAGAAAAAAAAAAGAAAAAAAAAGAAAAAGGATGTTTTCAATACTGATTAGGAGATAACTACCACACCCCACCATTGATTTGGACATCAATGTAGCCAGGAACAATGAGTGCATTATGGCAGTCCACCTGGCGGTCAGCATACCCTTTTTCCTCCCAAAAGAGCTTCCTGGGATCAAGGATTTTGCCATCCCTGACCCAGAGGTCATCCCTGATGATCTGCCGCTGGTGAAGAATGTAACAGTTCTTGAACTGGGTGATGGGAGATGAAGACACGCTACCGTTTGAAGGCATCTTGATACCAGCTGATGTTTCCCAAAAGCCACTTAGTTAGTCACACCCAAGCAGATACACTTGTATACTGAAATGGAGCAAAAATGAACAAAAATAATACTCAACAGTTCTCTATGAATTAGGAATGTGGACTGTCATTCAGTTTTTGGAAGGACCATATTTTTTTATTATTATTTTTGTTTTAAAACATGCAACTGCACATTCACATAAGCACAGCACACACACACACACACACACACACACACACTTAGATCTACTTACGGCCTAACATTTATTAGTAATAATATACCGGCAACAGTTCCTAAAACCCTACCCCCGAACGTTAAAATTAAGAGGGCTAACATTATTCTTTACAATTCGGATAATAATGATTAAAAAAAATAGATTCTTAAGTTATCAGTTACAGACAAAAAAATTGTGTCTGCACGAAGTACACATGGCTGTCAACAAGTCATCAATCATCCAGAATTCCTACATAAACTTTAATTCATGTAAATTTATTTCGGTCTACTGTCTAGAAGGTAGTATGCCAGAAGGTCTATGCCGAAGGAAGAAATACCAGGAAAAAAAAAGCAAGTTCCTCAACTAACATGAATTTCAATAGGTGGGTCTTTTCTCAGGCACTCTTAAAAATAATCATGTAGAAGTGTACACCATGCAAACCTACCATTCCCTTTGTGATTTGTCGTGCAATTTCTTGTGACTATCACGGATACTAAGATGGATCATACCTGATGACTTCACGGGATTTCATCGATCACCAGGGAAGAAAAGTAGATAATTCCGACCCCAAAGTACGTCGGTCGTGGGCTGCTTACGCCGAGCTGGCGGAGTTATCACCAATCGATTATAGTAATGTGGACAGTGATTAATCGATTGTTACAGTCTGAACTTTGCTGCAGTCTGGAAATGTGAATTTTCTAGGAAGGTTATGGGAAAAGTGTGGTACTTTATCATTATTATTATCATTTAATATGTTAATTTGCTACAGTTGAGTTGGGAAGAGATTTTTTTTTTTTTTTTTTTTTTTTTTTTGGTATTGATTGACCAGGCAAAGGAAACGCTCAATTAGTTAATGATGTTACCGGTATAACTTTCAATTGGTGAAGAAATTACTTTTTTAGGAAAATGAACTAGAATAATACACCACCAACAGAGTATTTGATTTTAGAACAATTTTAAGTTAGTGGAAAAATTAGCAAATATTTTACACCTAATACGCTTCCAATGCATTTGGGAAAGTGGGAAAACTGGAAAAGGTCTTGAGATTTTGTTTTGGCCTATTACACATCCACCAGAAAATGCCTTTCGACACACTCAAACTGTGTATGTCATTCAGTATTTTAGTTTTATGTTTGTGGAATTGTTTAACAGTTTTTTTTTTAATGTTTTCTTTTTGAAGAGGGGATGGGAGTAGGGGTAGGGGGGTAAGGTGGGAGGGAAGTTTTTAGGGGGTATCAATAGTAGGATAGTCTGTTTTTGCATTGTTCTTGTTCTTTAAAATAATAGGAATAAAACAAACAAACAAACAAACTAACCATTTCGTGGTCACTGGTATATAATACAGGTCCGTCAAAAGGTGGAAAGGGTGCAATACGGTAAGAGGGGGGTTTCCTTGCTTTGTAGTCTGCTACTGTCACTCTTGTGGCCATTGTTGGTAGGGTCTATCGAATACATTTACATGTACAGTGTTAAATTTTGATTGTCACTGTTTGTGGGTATCATGTATGGATGTATGACTCAAGTGTGATTCTTTCTTCCTCTTTTTTGATATTTCCATAACGGTAGTCATAATGTTGAGTTTAGGCTCCACAAAAAATGACTTTTTTTTAATGCCATAGTCCTGCACGAGCAATTAGTATGAAAATAATCATTTTCCTCTGAGCGACAGGACAGCTATCAAACGTACATCTATATTAAAAACGTAAGCAACAGACTCATCTCTCTCTCAAGACAACAAATAACCCAGTAACAAAGACAAACAACAAACGCCTAATATATGATAATGTCTATATGAAGATTTTGTTCGCAAAAGTCCATATTTGCCAAATGGAGATATTTGCGATTAAAGGTCAAGAAAAATAAAGAGAATAGTAAGAAAAATTTTGCTTCTTTTGACCATAACTTCAAAAACGTACCTTTATATGTACTGACCAATATATCATTTAAAAGGTATTATTTTGTACTTTATGACAGAGACCGTACTTCAAAATTTTCAGAATATAATGGACTTATCAGTTTTTGCGAACAAACTCTTCATATGCCTATCATAACTACTTGGATTTGATTTGAAAACTTGCATTACATGCACTCTGAATACAAAGAACTCAAGCACAGGCACACACGTACATACACACATTGTACTACAAGATTTCTAGGAAAATGAAACTACGTATGTACAGTATGTGGATTGAGGGAATGCAGCACATCAGTGAAGTTTCATTGAAGAAAATCTGACAACCTGTTGAAAAGTTATGAACTTTTAAAGCTTTGCTGCTGCCAAAGCTGGATGAGAAGACTATGGTATTTGGAGTTGTCATGCATGGACAACAAATATAAACAAAAATATAAGGAAGTTCAACATACATGTATTTCACTTTTCTAGCATAATGAAAGAGCACTTGCTTTAATACTTCTTTCAGAAACGGGGGGGGGGGGGGGGGGCAATGCTACCTTTAAACTTACAATACAAGGCTGAGGTAATGTGTACTTTTCATTTGAAAAAAAAAGGTGGAATTCCCTTTATACATTTTTTTATATAGTTGTCCAGTCATGGCATCAAGAACTGTAGTAGTCTTCTCATCCAGTGATGACAGCAACCAAACTTTACAAATTCATTCATTTCCAGAGGATTGTCTAATTTACCTAAATCTTCCCTGATGTGTTCCGTGTATATTGCTGCATTCACTCAATTCATATGTACAAGGTGTATTTGGATTTCATTTCCATTTCAGTACCAAGTTAACATTTGTGAGACAATAATTATTGATAAGCATTTATAGCACAGACAAATTGATAGGCAAGTCCAAGTTTATTCAGAATCTCATCTACATTGCAAGCTGGTACATGTATAGCAGGACTACCATAGTACATCTCTGTGACCACTAGACAATGAATCTATTGTACAACATTGGATAAATGGCATACAATAATAAATATGATCTATAGTTCTTTCACAAATGGTCATTATCTCTGCAAGTTTTTCAACATTGGCCATCTGAATACACTAGAGTACGCCAATGAGATCAAAATAAAAGTGAAGGGGTTAATTCTTCTGTACAAATTTCAACTTTCCATTGGTCACATCTTTGAGTCACAATTTGCCATGTATAAGTGATTATCTGCTCCTTTGACACAACTAAAAAAAAAAAAAATGTAATCAGGTTTGTTTCACCCTTTCTCCAGTTGCCATGATAACTACAGCTGACTGTTTAACAATGCACACTATAAAATGTAATTCTATATGAAACAGCAAGTATTCATCTGATTTATGCAGTATTTTTAATGCAATTCATTTTGACTTTAGAGATGAGATACTTGTAGAGTTGTACACAACAACGAGGGTCATGGGATATATTGAAAATATACAGTATGACAAGAAGAATGTGTTTCAAAAACGATCACAAAAACAAAATAATGATGAGTGACTGAGTTGGTTTTAATCTAAATATAAAGTAGAAACTACTAACTCAAGATAAAATATTAGGATTGCTTGTCGGCACTGTAACAAATCACTGAAGTATTAGGTACATTGTAACTTAACATATTAACTCTTGGCAACTGTGTTTGATAGCATTAATTGAATGATTACATGGATGAAAAAAAAAATGACACTTCATTTGATTTTACTTCAAGCATCTCATGTACTAATTCTTTAATATTCTACATTTAAGATGTTCATTATTCTAAACAATCTTCATATACCTACTGAAATAGTGCCAATGTATCTTGAACTTCTGCCAGCATCAAAATATGAAAACTTGGGGCAAAAAGTTACAACTTCAACTCTGTACTGCATTATCAAATTTCAAACCTGAACTCAAAAACAAATAACAATAACTAAATCATTAAGGTTCTTAAAAAGAAAAACTGCACTTGACTTGTCATAGTTACATTATTCTATTCACATCTGTCTAAATCTTCAAATAAGAAACTAACAGTGTTTTGTTTCATCTATCAAGTGGCTACCAATACAACTGTATTAAAAAAAAAAAAAAGACTCCCTTGGAGAAACTTGTGTCTTGCATCTTCAGCTACCCTTTTAGATCTTGCTCCTGTGTGACTTGACCCTATGCACTTCATCTTGACAAAAAATAGAGGTCCAGAGATGCAGTGTGGATAGACATGTATTCACTGAAGGTAATGCAACTGTGCTGACTAAGAGTTGTATGTTTAAATAAGTGACATGCTACTGAAGTTTGAAAAGTTTGTCACATGTATTACAATGCACTGCATGATTATACTTTTGAAATGCCGATGGAGTTCATTAATCAGCTTAAATTAATGATGCTTACCAATCCAAAGTGTGCTTTAACTGCACAGTGGTAAAATACTCATGCACTATGTAGCACACATGGTGATGTATTACACAGTGTGGTAGGGAGATACGCATTGATGCAAATGTTCAAACCAGAAGGTATTTTCGCTTTTGTCAGTGCCAACTACAACGAGATACATGTATGTATGACCCTAATATACTTTGAGGAATATGGATATGCATCTATCCAGTACAACTCATCAAGTGGAAACATACAAAAGAGTAGGCTGACTAAACATATGTAAAGAATATTCACATATAAATAAGTGTTACTTACAACACACAGGCATTCATTTACATTATTTACACATGATATAGATACAACAGTCTTCCAATATTACATATGTAAGCTTTTCACAAATGCTTCAAATCAATGTAAAAAAAAAAACAGGAAAAAAAAAAACAAATGAACAGTACAATACAGCTGGACAAAGTACAAAATCTTATCTTAACATGATGAAAATAATATTCTATGTCACATTGTCACCGCAAACAAACTTTTCACACATTGACCATTTTTGGTAGGATGCATGCTCAAGGCAAAGACAGTCCATTGTCTGGGAAAAAAAATACATCTCACAGACAAATTGCTGCAATATGCCATGAAGATGACAATAACAGGCAGGAAGAAATTGAAAATGAGTAGACTGTCAAGGGAGACAAAACCATTATCTAGTTACATGACAGAAAATATATATATTAAAAAAAAAGACAGATACATAACATACAGCACAGACTAACTGCCATATTTGAGTTTGATTTCATCCAAAAAGAGCAAGCCATTGAGACTAGAAACCTGTTACAAACAAGACAGAAAAGGAAGATAATCAAAAATGATTCAGAGATAAAGAGTGCAATGTGTCTTCATGGCAATTGCAGGGTGTCTTGTTGTGATACTAAAGACTGGACTGATCAAATCATCTTGAATAAAAAACAAAATTAAAAAGTTACACAACTAAAATGCTGGTTAAATGTCCAATCAAACATATTATACTTACACAATGACATACTTATTTATTAAAGTAGATGTAGTTGATTAGCACACAAAGTTACATAAAAACAGGAAGGGGAAAAGACCACCCCTGCATAATACGAGCTAGATTTCCACCACTCTGTTTTTCATCTACTAATGTAGCAGCCTCCGTTACATTATGGCAAGATGATTTGGGTGAGCATAAAATTGGCAAATCATAATCAAATGAAAACTTTGATGACATCAAGATGAATTCATGTTTTCCAAACAGCACATTATGAAGTCATCACCTCCATCCTCTGCTTTATCAAGATACACTTCTGAGATACCAGCTTGAGTAGATAACATGATTTTTTTTTTCACTGCAAACATCTTCAGCTATGGTTAAAATTCCAATAGTTTTAAGAATGATAAACATTTGGTGCTACAGTGGGGCTTATAATATCCTACATCTAAAGTCCTGAGGCTATATGCTGGTTATAGTAAACACTACTCATTTATTGAAATATTACTCAGTATACACTTATTGCTCAAAAATATAACGTATGCAATGAATGAATGAATGAAAAATGAATGAATAAACAAGATTAATCTTAAAGCAGTTTATGCCAAATTCTGCATTTAGATGAAAGGGGTATGCACAACTAGTTCCAGAAACTACAGGATACAAGATGTACAGGCTTCTCTTTATGTCCTTTTTCTAAATAAACATTAAGGAGCTATTCAGTAAGTAAGTGTTTCTTATAGAAGGGTGAGGATTTACATGATGTAATAATGATTATTACTAGCAATAAGCAACTGAAAGCCACACACACACACACACACACACACACACACACACACAAATCATCAAAATTGCATTTCTTCAATCATAAAATGTCAGTTTGCTTTACGCATTAGCAGACAGCATTACAATATCAAGCAGAGTAAGTACAGCGACATAATCTTTTTTCTTTTAAAGAGAATGCTAGCAATTAAAAAGTACATCCCAAAAATGTAATGTTCTTACAATTATGCTTGTGGTGCTCTTGGATACTGCAGATTCTGTATGAAGGAAGCCAGAAACTACGCACCGTACAGAATGAACAAACGTGTAGTATTGAAAGCCTACACCACAGCTGCTACATTGTAGATTCTCATCGTAATCTGCCAGCTGTTACATGTATGTCTTGCCTTTGAATCATGGTGTAAACGAAGAGTTTCATAACAGTACAATTCCAGACTACCAGTGATATCAAAGTGCTAAAGAGAGTTGATTCTGCCATGAGGCACAACACAGGTCTGAGTTCGAAGTGGTAGCACTGTAAATTCCCATGCTGATGTCAGAACAAAGAATATAATAAAATAATTGTTTATCCATGCTGATTTCTTTACATGTTAAGAACTCTTCAAACAAGCAGATGGAGCAAATAACACTCAAACTCATTTACTCAAATTCTCATGAAAATTTAGGTACTGTGGGTACAAAAGCAGAACACGCATATTTTGTGATGCAGCAACATGTCAGGTAGCAATGTACAGCTGGATACATGCGGAACGTATGGACAGGACTGAAAGCTCCCATAAACTACAAACCACATAACACCTGCCTACTGTACATTATACTTTCAATGCATGCTACAAGAATATACAGCATACTCGGATAAATCTATCACATCAACATGATTTATGGAATAAGTGTACATTGTACACTGTATAGTCTAGCACAACAGAGCACTCTGAAACAGGTGTAACGATAAACAAAGCAGAATATCAGTGTTTTAAACATTGTGCTCGAAGTCAGCGCAATATTGAAATTCATATCAGTGGCAGGCCCTGTATGGAGTCCCAAATCATTTGTCATATTGATTCTCAAATGGCAATCATTAAATGTGCCAGCATTCTCATGCAACAGCATTCTCATGAAACTCCTTTGCATTCTTACTGAGTAAATGCATGCAAATGGTTGACTCTGATGGACAATGGTGACATTTCAATCATGCAGCAAATGTCTGCATATCTTCATCTTTTGGCAAGATCTCGCACTAGTAACATCAAACCTATGTTAAGGTATTTGTTAATTCCCCACAAAACTTACGTAAGCTCGATAACTCAATTCACGTGTAATAACCTGACAGTACAATACAGCAGCCACTGTGATACAAATGAAGCTCACAGAATTCATTGACAGTCAGGTTTAAGGACATCTGTACTGTAAGGTGAACAGAGCATAGTACATGTACAAATATGAGCAATTTTACGCAGGAAGGGTTGCTGTATTACAAACTAATTAACTGTAAAACCAGAAACATTTGGGGCACGAAACTTTTGCAATTTGGAACCCGCAGCCTCTTTGGCAGCATGAAACCTTCACTAATTGCCGACTGTGGTGTTGCACAGCTGTGTACTGGCCTTCGATGCTTTGTGTCGACAAAAAACTTTTGCATGCATTCCACTTCTGTGAATATTGGCTCCTCATAAAGTTTGCAAAAGTTTCATGCATGCAAAAATTTATGGCTTTACAGGACATATGTGTCTTGCATTTACAACCTTCTTTTTTAAGAACTCTTCTCAAATGCATCATAAATACAACACTGTTGAAGTAGAAGAAACCAAAAGAAAGGTGAACCTAAGAGATAACTGGAGCAAAAGCAGACATACTTTGTAATTATGAAAGAAGTATAAAAGAAGTTATGACTGAGCGAATGTCAGGCAGAAACAGGGAGCTATGAGAGGAAAGTTAGTGCAATTCTGCATTAAACTCAACTTGGAAGTTGTGTCCCTATGAATTTCAGAGACAGAGGAAGGCAACACTTTCACACAACTCTAACAAAATGAATTTAAAATAAAAACAGAATGAATCATATTCCTGTTGTTCTGCAGACTTAGCAAATGGTGAATACTCTGCAAGCAATGTAATACACTTGTGAGAAAAGGATAGTTATGTTGAAGAATCAGCGGGACATAATATTAAGATGACTTAAATAGTAATTGAACAGCCTTGCATCAGAACTATATTTCTCTCAGGAACTGCATTTTGGTCAAATTCTGGCTGATCTGCTGAAGTAAATGAAATACACCTTATTGTATATCTACAGGGTCACTGACCTCTATACGCACAATTCACTTGTCTAGAGCAACATCAGTCGCTTTTAAAACAGTTGAAATAAAACCATAAACAGCTAGTTACTGTTAATAAGTTTCTCTACAGAAAAAATTATGACACATGTGGGACATGCTGAACAGCACTGCAGATAGAGTGCAAAACATTCTAATATTCCAGAAGACTTTGCGGCGGAGGAGACCAGCAATTTCTAATGACAGACATATGATTGACAGCTATAATGATTTGCATATTAAAACAATAAAAATTGCACATGAAATAAAGAGCCCAATTTCCGCCCTTTGTCAGGTCCATCAGTCGTCTCACTTATCTGCCTTCTTGCTCTTGCTGCCCGACCTGTATCGGAAAGACAGAAAAAAGAGAAAGGTTTAAAGATATCAAATAGACCACCTGTGAACACGAGTTCTCCAACATGTAG
Organism: Diadema antillarum; assembly: GCF_040938485.1. Taxonomy (NCBI): domain Eukaryota; kingdom Metazoa; phylum Echinodermata; class Echinoidea; order Diadematoida; family Diadematidae; genus Diadema; species Diadema antillarum. The sequence continues at coordinate 1,311,045 of NW_027271279.1, forward strand.
AATATTCTGAAATCCTTAGTTTTTAAATAAAATGCTGTGCATTCAGTATACCCTTAAAGGCTTAATTTACCATTGGCAGATTAAACAAAAATTCAGCATTAGTGCTTTAAAATAGTTCTAAAATGTGAGTTAGGGATAGAAACAACTACTGAAAAAAAATTTTAATCCATATAATCGATGTTAAGTATTCCCACAAAATGTGAACAATAATTATAATAAAAATGTTTCCAGACTATTTGAAAAATCGTCTACAGTTATGGTTTATTGAGATAAATACAGATATCTTCTTATATTTTTAATAGGCTTTATTGCAAAAAATTGATATAGTACGATGTTTTGTGATACAACAGACCTACACATATGCATCAAATGTGATGTCTTGAAATTTTTTTAAATCACTGCTCCCAAAGGTAAACAGCACCTAATGAGTATCATTGAAACACTGAAGTACACGTAGTAAACATCAGAGCAATATACCAGTATGGCAATGACTGAAAATTCTTTCACTGTAAAGTTTTTGTACAATGTACAAAGTTGTGGCACTACTACTTGTACATATGTGACCCTGCACCTCAAAACAAACAAAAAGTCGCCAGACATGAATTTTTAGTTAAGATCATATTCTGAAATAACAGACTTTAAGCTTTAAAATGATGTATAACTCAAATCAAATGGACTCTCCTAACCTATCCAAATATTGGAAAGAAAGCACAAACTCAGGAAAAGTGTGTACTGAGAAAAGAGGCTCTGAAGTACAGTGTCTATTCAAGCGCTTAATCTTTTCCAAACCGTGCTGGCTGTGCGATGAATGGGACAAAAAACAGGAAGTAAACCACCAGAGTAACAACAATGAAGGAATTATCAAATTAAAGTGAAATTAAGCATGCCTCATTAACACATTCTGTCCATAATTAATGCCAACTTTCAAAGCAGTAGCATTATCCTTGTAAAAGTTATTAGAGTTGAAAGTGAAGAGTGTGGACAAGGTTTTTCAGAAATGAAAAAGGGATTCTAAAGACACACGTAATCACACTATTCTACCAAAAATGTTCGAGATAAACTGCTAAAAAACACACTTTCTTGCCCGTTTTATGATACCAAATTTGAGCATAATGTAAAAGAAGACCCGCTCTTTCAGAAAATATGAAAAAGTCAAGTTCGGCTAGGTTGACCCATTTCACTTATTTTCAGTCCTCACGCAAAATCAGTGTGTGCGACTTTATGTTCGTTTTGAGGTGCACAGTCACATATTAACAATCATATTAACCCATTAAGGACGAGTCCCGAGTATACTCGTGCAGGCGTCTATGGGAAATGCGTGTTGTAGCAAATCAGGCCGTCCTCAATGGGTTAAGAATAAATTTCCTGGGTGAAAATGATATTTCACAGGTTAGAATACAACACAGTGTAGACACACTCTTTTTTTCTTTTCTTATTTTAAAATGAAGGGCTGGTGATTACAATCAAGGCACTGCTCCTCCTCAACCTACACACACACAATATCATACGATGAATTTTTACACTCAGAGTGTCTATGTATCATGGAAGCTCATACCGTACTATTGTCAATGAGTCAAGAAACCAAAGATCATCCAGAACCATTGAATTTTGGCACAAGAGATCCATGTGAACAGTAAGATTTCAATCACTTAAGCAGTCATCTGCTATGTAACAGGCCCTTAGTGATAAAATCAATGACATTTGTTTCACTTTAAAATCACCAGAATCAATGATAGATTTGTGTTGCATCACATGTTTTTAACCTGTCTTTCCAATGTTCATCTTTACCAACACTCTAGCAACAATATCTCGAGGGAGGGCATACACATTTTGTATACACTCCCGTAAGATAATGCTGCTATATTATAAGGTACCAGTAGACAGTTCATATGGTGATAGAGGAGTCTTTTACATTAAAGCTTACTTTTTCTTGTTCTTAGGTGATGTGGACTGAAACATGCTGGAGGCTGACATGAGGTTCTCAATGTACTGGCCCAGGACCTGGTTCTCTGACTTCAGTTTCAGGTTCTCCTCCTTCACTTTGTCCACTCGCAGGGACAGGTCTGGGAAATTAGGTAAAATACAGGACATGGTTTACAGTGTATGTGATACGTATTGCATGACCTTGAGTGGGTCGAGAATAACCTGCAAAGACAGTGGCACAGCATTTGCTCAGTGCAACAATTGCTCTGGTCTTATTTTCCCCAAGGACTTGTCCAAGGACAAGGCTGTGACAGGGTTTAGGTTTAGTTTGATGTGAGGATTAGGATTAAAGGACAAGTTCACCTTCATAAACATAAGGATTGAGAGAATGTAGCAATATTAGTAGAACACAATCATTGAAAGTTTGAGGAAAATCGGACAATCCGTTCAAAAGTTATGAATTTTTGAAGTTTTTGTGCAGTAACCGCTGGATGAGAAGACTACTGCAGTGTGTGAAAAACTTAGATGTCACATGCGTACAACAATATAAGGAAAATATAAAGAGAATTTCACAAAATTTCATCTTATGAAAAAAGTACACATTCCCCCGACTCGTTACCGACAAATGTTATGGGTAATATTATTCCCCCTGCCTTTAGAAAGAGGCAAGTCAAGTGCTCTTTTATTATGCGAAAAAAAGTGAAAATATGTTGAATTTTCTTTATATTTTCTTTATACTGTTGTACGCATATGACTCACAAGCTGTAGTAGTCTCCTCATCCAGCGGTTCCAAAACAGAAATTTTAAAAATTCATAACTTTTGCATCGATTGTCCAATTTTCCTCAAACTTTCACTGATGTGTTCTACTAATATTGTTGCATTCTCTCAATCCTTATGTTTATGAAGGTGAACTTGTCCTTTAAGGTTGGGGGTATACAAACGATTTGTGGGTAGAATTTATGTTTAGCTTTCTAATAGCGCGCAGACATTCCATAGCCATGGAGCAATTGTTGTAGGAGCAAATGTTACGGAACCCGCAAAGACACACGGGGAATACTAATTTTCCTGTCCATAGATACTGTGTATGCCATTATGGGTGAAATTTGTGCACATTTGACTCAATGGCAAAGAAAGAGTTTAAAGGACAAGTTCACTTTCAGTGACATGTGGGTTGAGTGAATGCAGCAATATTAATAGAACACATCAGTGAGAGTTTGAGCAAAATCAGACAATCCGTTCAAAAGTTGTTTTTTTTTTCTTTGAAGTTTCTGCTCAGTCAAGGCTGGATGAAACTAGAAATATCACTTAAGGTGATTAATACCCCCGCCCCGTGACGACAGTCTTACCCAAGGAATGATCTTTCCTTGATCTTCTGCCATTTAAATGCCGTTACCATGGCAACGCAGCTTCCGACACGTCCGAAAAATATGTCTTGCACATCTTCCCACCAAGACTATTGTGTGTGCCACATTTCATAAGCTTTTGTCAAAAACTGAGGAAGTAGTTCAATCCACAAGATCTTTCCTTGATCTTCCACCATTAATATGCCGTTACCATGGCAACGCAGCTTCCGACACGTCCAAAAAATATGTCTTGCACATCTTCCCACCAAGACCAATGTGTGTGCCACATTTCATGAGCTTCAGTCGAATACAGAGGAAGTAGTTCAATCCGCAAGATCTTTCCTTGATCTTCTGCCATTTATATGCCGTTACCATGGCAACGCAGCTTCCGACACGTCCGAAAAATATGTCTTCCACATCTTCCCACCAAGATCAAGGTGTGTGCCACATTTCATAAGCTTTGGTCAAAAAACTGAGGAAGTAGTTAAATCCGCAAGATCTTTCCTTGATCTTCTGCCATTAATATGCCGTTACCATGGCAACGCACTTTCGGGTACTGTCAAAAAATGCGTCTTGCACATCTACAACCAAAGGCACACATCTGTGCCAAGTTTCATGGAAATTGGGCAAAAACTGAGGAAGTAGTTTGCAACACAAAATTTTCCATCATTTTGGCTCATAATATGTGAGCTGTTACCATGGCAACATACTTTTTGTCACTGTCAACAAATGTGTCATGCTGACCTATATCCTAAGACAAACATTCAATATGAATTCCATGAGAATTGGAAGAACACTGATGAAGCAGTTTTGCCATGAAGCATTTTGCCCTATATTTTACCAATAACATGCCGTTACCATGGCAACGCACTTTTTGCCACTGCGGAAATATGTGTCTTGCACATTAACATATTCAGAGGAACATCTGTACCTAATTTCATAAAAATTGATCAAAAACTGTGGGAGGAGTTCGCGACGCAAGATTTGTACCCATTTTTGCCCATAATATGCCGTTACCATGGCAACGTACTTTTGGGTACTGTCAAAAAATACGTCTTGCACATCTACAACTAAAGGCACACATCTGTGCAAGTTTTATGGAATCGGTTGAAAACTGAGGAAGTAGTTCGCGACGCAAGATTTGCAACGGACCGACCGCCCGACCGCCCGACCGCCCGACCGACCGCCCGACCTACCGCCCAACCGACCGCCCGACCGACCGCCCGACCGTCCGCTGATTCCTATATACCCCCTTCAAACTTCGTTTGGCGGGGGTATAAAGACTACTATTGACCGATTCTGTGACGCGCTATGTGTATTTTTGGCATGGGCAGCGCCATACTGGGTGTATCATCCGACCCCCCTCCACACTCCCCCACCCCTCTCCCTACATTAGCACGCGCGCAGAATGAAAAACTGCGTTAGCCAATGGGCGTCTTGTACTGAGTGCGCGAATGCTTGCTAGTGCGCGAACCTTTGTTACAAGTGCGTGATAAACATGTTGCCCGGGGGTGGGGGAGAGCAGGGGGGGTCGGCTGATACACACCGATACACCCACTATGGCTGCGCCCTGTGCCGTAAAATGTCTGCTGCCCTCAACCAACCCGAATCGGTCAATAACTTGTGATGTCACATGAGTACAACGATATAAAGAAAGAATAAAGAAAATTCAACATATTTCCATTTTTCTCGCATAACAAAAGAGCACTCGACTTCTCTCTTTCAGAAGGCAGGGGGAATAATATTGCCCTTTAATAACATACGTCAGTAGCAAGTCGAAGAAATGTGCACTTTATTCAAAAAGTAAAGTTTAGTGAAATTCTCTTTTTATTCTCCTTATATTGTTGTACGCATGTGACATCATACTTAGTCTTCTCTTCCAGCAGTGACTGCGCAGATACTTAAGATATTCGTAACTTTTGAAAGGATTGTCCAATTTTCCTCAAACTTTCACTGATAATGCGTTCTACCAATATTGCTGCATTCTCTCAATCCTTACACGTGCATGTATATGAAGATGGACTTGTCCTTTAATGATTCATCATCTCTCTTCAGTGAGAAGTATTAAAAGGTGGTTGGGTAACTGTCAGCAAAGTTATGCCTACTGTACATGCAGGTCTACATACTGCTTTGCAGTCTACATACACTGCATGTATCATGTGCATCGGTGGATTTAGCAAAAACAACATACATTATATATACAGTTGTAGTATCTTATTGTACACAAAATTTGATAGAACATTTAATATGGCATAAACCCTAATTCTTTGAATTTGATTTCATGATTTTGGTTAATTCATGTCATCCTGCTATTCAAACCAAATTTATAGCACTGTGTTTGAACATATCAATCCAGCAAATCAAATGTCATCATCTTCAATGTCCCTGAAAAATAAAGACCAGCAGAGGTATTCAACATTCACAGATCGAAAGAGCATGCAAGGAGACACTTGGGTGTTGCAATGTATCTCAGTGGGTAAATGTAATTCCCAATTCAGGAAGTGTCATAGATAATCAATATGTCATGTCAAGTCATGAAGCGACATTCAAATGCACGGGAGCCTCCAGCATTATCAGGTTTAAGTTAAAATTTAGCTGCTCTACCAGAGAACACTGCTCAGCATGAGCACACTTGACAACAATAGTGTACAGCTGTATGTTTAGCTCTGAACAAACTGTCAGGTTAGGCAATGATTATTTGAAGTAAATAAGAAAATTGCTCCTGCACTCAATAACACATGACAGGACATAACAACATGCCCATTCACTCAGGAGTAAACAATTTTTGCATAAAGCTTTGAAAATTGACTTTATTTGGCACCAGGGTACGTTTAAAAACAAACAAACAAACAAACAAACAATAATTTGGCTGCAAGCAGCACTGTCAATCTCCAAACTGTGCATGCCTTAACAAGGACAGAAGTGCCACTCCAGGCACCCTACTGTGAGGAGTTGCATCATGGGATTGACGAATATTTTTCTACATGCCCTTAACATGCAATACGCTGGGCAAGTAATTGTGAAGGTTTAAAAAACAAACAAACAAACAAACAAACATAAAAAAGAGGGACCTATTTCTGCATCATATAAAGGCAGATTGTGAGAGTAATAATGTTGCTTTCTCCACACTAAAAAATGAACAGCTTTCGCATCACGTTGCAAAAATCAATAAAGAAATAATAATTGTGAGTGTGTATATGAGTGTGTGTGTGTGTGTGTGTACTAGAACTGAACCAGCTACAATGACTGTGAGGACTGCCATATTACCATCCAGAGTATTCTGGAGTTCCAGGACCTGACAGATGAGTCTTGCCTTCTCTTCAGCATCCTCCCCGTCATCTGCTGTACAGTCCTTGGCCCTGTTGACATCAGAGGGAAGGGTAGCCGAGTCTATTTTCAAAAGAAATGAAAAGAAAACATTGCACGATATCAGAGTATTAGCCAAGTAGAATACAGAAGAGATTTTTCTGTAGGAAGTATACAGCATTTCAGTGCGTTGTAATCACACCTGTATACATGTGACTTCTTTTAAAAATGTTTACTGTTTTCTACATCATTATCAATATTGATAAAAAGCAATCATCACAAATCATCTCAACTACTGTACAACGGTATATACAGCTTGTAAATATATAAAGGAAATGGAAAATAAAAGCAAGAGTATTGCACCAAAAATAAAATCAACTGAACAAGCTAAACTATGCAAGGTGTGCAGCTACAGTAAAATATGAAGATCATACATGACTCTCCTACAATTTGTATTCCATTATACAATCCTTCTTTTTCCCCCCGACAGTCTTGTGCTGTACAGGTCAGCCATGTATCCTCTGCTACAAAGTTGTAGTCTTGGATGACTACAATAGTCACAGCTAGGTTGTACATACATTGACCTTGGCTTGGTATACCCTCTACAAAAAAAGAACAACAAAAAAGTGTAACACAAAGTTATGAATATGAGTACCAAATGAGTGCAGTGTAAATGCATGTACAAGGTGGGATGTTCACAGTAAATCATACGCTTTCCGTTTTGTAGCTATTATTCAGTGTACAATTACAAATGTAATTGTGTATATGCTCATACACTTTGTACAAGGTTTATTTAATAGACGCTTAACTGTAACAATTAGATTATGTGTGTATCATCGTTTGTTGCGTTATGTACGACTTGTACAAGGTATGTGGACACTTGTGTAGTGTACTGCTACTGGTACTGTATACAGTAACGTTACAGGTTACAGGTGTGTTGACTGTGTATCAGTAGCATGTGTTCAGTATCAACAAATTCAAATAATTACATGACCAGACAATTGAGACATGTTTACAATCACCATGTTTACAAGCCAGGCCCAGGTTTCATAATATTCCAATAACAGACTGTGGGAGTCTTCAGATGGTCTTCATGGGAAAGTGTTTGAAGCAAAAAACACCTAAAGGATGTAGATGGTTACAAAGATAGTGGCTGCTGCAGTAATCAGATGGGATGGATTACAACTGCAGGTGCCCTCCAACATACTGTCACTATTTTAAAACTGTAAGCTGTTCCCACCCAGGCCCACAGATTTTATAAAAAGGGAAGTGTTGTAAATACAACTACATGTATACTGTATCTGATGTAGAACTAGACCAATAATCAGGCCTTGATTCGGAGGGGGGGGGGGGGGGGGGTCGATTTGACGATAAGTAGATTTCTAAGTCTACTGTAAATAACTGACAATCACAGCATACAGCGTGACACGTCCAGTACTGCAGTAGGCCGGGCCGACCAGAAAAAAATACAATGTTTTTCCATGCAATGTCTTCACCATGTTCACTGAAAACTCACCGTTATCCTCTTTGGTCATATTCGACATTGCTCATAGATCAGCACAGCAGTGAAAATTCTGTTTTTATCTGATGATAAAAACAGGCAGAGCGACTTCTCTCCAATCGACTTCTTAGCTATTCTACGCGGATCCCTGATGGCTCCTCCAATCTTTTCAGCCCTGCTCAGAATTACACGTCTTCAACGTATGAAGACTCCGGCAGCAGATGCAGTGCGTGAATAAGTATACACGGACACGCCTATAGTGTAGAAATGAATGCTGGCGACGAAACAAGGCAGGATCAAAGCCTTAGACAGGAACAGCTTCCTAGCATCACAAGTTCACCACCCAAGTCCTCCTTTGCTTTAGCTTTCTCACTACAAGAAGATCAAAAGTAAACGTTCAACTGAACCAATGTTGATTCAGTTATTTTTGAGAAGTATCGGTCATATGTTGGTTCTGTATTACGCCTATAATATACCAATAACGTACAGGACATCACCATGTACATACATTTGCCGCAGAGGGCGATATGTGAGGTTCATGCACAGACAGTTCATTCGAGTACAGTATTGAGTACTCCGTAGTTTAGCAGTCAAGACTCAACTGGTGCCATCAATAACATCTCTGCATGGAGCGAACACAAGAGATTTACTTTTATTTGGACAATTTTGTCGCCGGAAATCACATACTTTTTGACACCGTTTATCTGTAATCTTGGTTTAATTGTACTTTGTGAAGGTAATGAAGACTTATAAGACATAAGAGTGGATTCTATAAAAGTGTAGCATGTGAGTTTTACAAATATAATTTGCACTAGTATAATATGCAGCACGAGAAGACACTACAACTCCTTTTCAGTTTCTCTCCTTTCATTTTTTTTTCAGAATCTCTTCCTAGAATCTCTTATTCTTACACTCTCTTTCCATGGCCACTCTTGTCCACGTTTTCTTTTTTACTGTATTTATTAGCGATTTTTTTCAGTATGCTTTCAGCATAACTTTGCTAATTTTGAAAGCAGAGTGTGTATAGAGCTGTTTAATAGATATAATACTTCCTCTTCCTCCTACATCAACTGCTCTTTTTTTTCTCTCCCCCCCCCCCTCTCTCTCTCTACTTGTGTATTATTTGAATTCTTTTATTCTTTCTTCCATACAAAAAAGAGTGTGTACCAGGTACACATCAAACGTCATTCAATAATTAAATGCATGGATATAGGTGTTGTACATGTATCATGCTTTTATAGTCTCATACTATTTTATTCAAAATAAACATCTTCACAATATTATAACTATTTTTATGTATAAATAAAATGAGACCATTTAGTTTCAATACTTACTCATGACTTCAGTGTGAAACTGTAAATGTATTCATGTACAGATGACATTTCCTACAAACAAATACAGTTGTGGTAATTATAAGCAGGTGAAATTTCAACAAAACGATAAATCTGATATAACAGTCACATGATACACCTGCAGCGTTTCAAGAATACAGCACACTCCCATTACAACAGTCTTCTGGACCGGCATTTTTCTTTCGTCATATCAAAATTTCATTACAGTCAAACAATTCAGCGCAAAATAAAGATGCACTGCAGATGATAATTTTGGGACCTGAATTTTTACTTCGTTGTATGACTAAGAATTTCATTATAACCATGTTCGTTATGAGGGGAGTGCAATGTATAAAAATAGAAACACAAAACCGTAAAACACAGAATCAGGGCTGCCAACACCTATCACTATATCAAACGCTGAGACTCAGAGGTTTCATAGAGATACATGTATCAAAAAGATGCCTTCATGTTACTTACATCTCCATGCTTATAACAGTTTTCAAATCAGGAAGCCGTACGCTCTTGACATGACATGATAAGTTATCTAACTATTTTCAGAGATAAACTTTCAAAATTAGGAGACTTGGCAAAACCATTGATTAATTCAGCACTGTCTGAAACAGACATACATGTATTACACTACTACAGCTCTTCATCTACATGTGTATAATTCAAACACAGGCAAGTGTTTCAAACATTTTCCAAATAATGGTATGAGAATAGAAAATACATGTGCACTGTACCTCTACCAAAGTAATATTAAATGCTAACACTCTGGGCTTCTAATTTTAAGGCAAACTTTCCATGGCACCCTTAACATGAACGGAAAAGTGTTTTTTTGCCTTTCTTCCTCACAGATCATTTTACTTCACATTAAAATGTATCATCCTCCATGAACTAAATTAATTTCATCCTTTACTGTGCAATAGACACAGTGATTGAGACCCATGCCACTGGTAGCAGAGACTCCAACTCTCCCGTTTTCGACAGGAGATCTCCCGCCGAAAACCCATTTTTGCAAAATCTCCCGTTCTCCCGCTTGAGATTTAATTTCTCCCGCCCTGGCTCTGTGTTTCCCGTTGGAAAGGATTTCATACTCATTGCTATTGTATGTTGAAAAAATAAGCCTTTGATAACACCAGAGACCATCTAGAACCCTAGGAACTTCGTGCTTCGCACACATCAACATGGAGTCTCCCGTTTGCTAGGGGTTTCAGGTGGGAGAATCTCCAGATCAAAAGGTGCTTTGGGTTGGAGTCTCTGTGATAGCAATGCACACACATCAATAAAGAACTGCCAAATTTCACAAAACAAGATCTGGAGGGTCCACGAGAGTTATTACAGAGATACAGAACATAAGTGCATCTCAACATGCGAAAAGAATTCAAAGGTCAGAAAGGCTTCTATAACTTGTCAGGATATGAAGAGATAGTTATGTTTTCACAGAGCCTGCAGGTGAATCAGGTAGACTTGGTAGCTCTGATATTCCCTACACGTTACAGAAAAAAGCAAAATATCACACAAATAGTAAATGGTCATGAGTGCAATACCCATGGTACAAAATTGAGGAGTAATCGACCAATCAGATAGCTACATTTCTCTTCGGTGTTGTATGTGTATACATAATGCACACAACATCATGTTTAAGATTTCTGAGGAGTTTTGGTTCATCCACTCCTCCAATTTGTTTTAACTTTTTAATTGCCATGGTATAAACCCCCTGTGTGCCACATTATTCTGAGACTGCAACAAAGTTATGCTTTGTGAAAAGGTTCTGTTTTTCAAACGTATGAAGCTTTTATTCATTTTTGTTACCCTGGACATTATAAGGCGTAACGTTGGAGAGGAAATGCCACGCTTTGTTTTTTACGTAAATTGCATGACAAACCCGTGATTGCTTGTGATCACCAGTAGCTACATTATTGCAAAAGCATGATTTTTTTTTTGCACACAAAACAGTGACAGAAACTTAGAATCTACTTGCAAATCCAGTAGGGACACCCATTGATAGTCAATCACCACATAAAATATTAAAGCTACACGTGAAAGGAATGGAATCACAAGAAATGCGTTTATTGTACTGCGCGGCATTTGGCGATTTATCGATCGGTTTGGGCGGGTTTTTGCTTTTGAGCAGAATATTCGATGTTGGCTCGCCGTTGACTGAGTTGGGCGGGCGAACGTGGCACATAAAGAGTTAATTAATCTTTTCTGTGCCAATGACTCAAATGCGAACAAATTTCACAGACAACCCTAAGGACAGGGTATTTATGTAAAATGTGCATACAAAGCTGTAGTCTGTAATATTAGTACAGTGATACTACATAGCTCCAATGAGGAGGTAACGTACCCTTTCAATAATATCTTGCACACACAATTTTCTATCACAATGCCACATTGTCAATACCCAAGTACAAACTTCAAACTTCATTGTTCCATATAAGTTCTATTAAATGGATGGTACAGTATTGGCAGAGGCGAGAATTGGGCTTTTAACTCTTTGTGAGATATCAAGAAACCGTTTGTAAAATAGTACAGAGTGTACCTTTTTAAGAGGAATTCAAAGTTTATTTGATGAAAATCGGTTTTGGAATGGCTGAGACATCCAAATATAAAGTAGAACAAAGCGATCGTAATAAAGCTGGGTCCCACATTTTATTAGAATTGCTCTTTTTTGGGTATCTCAGCCATTGCAAAACCAATTTTCATCAAATAAACGTTGAATTCCTTTAAGAATTACATGCTGTTTCATATTTCATTAAAGAGGTTTCTCATAATCTCACCCCAAAATGTTAGAAACCCAAGGTTAGGTCTCAACCAAACTATATGATACCTCAAAGACAAGATACATTGATGTTACTATATGTATAAAAAAAAATAAATAAAAAACAAACATACAACAGACAAATCTAAAGGTTGATTGTGATATACACCCACACATATTTAGAGTATCTGCTAGAGTTTGAAAGCAGCCCTAAACATAGTTTACTGTAATCTCTTGATCAATTTTTCTATTTTTCCTTGTACGGGTGCTCCAGTGTTTACAGATATATATGAATTATAATTACATGATTCCTACCCCAATTCACTTATATGTACCTGATTGACTAAAAACGCATTGTTTAACTAGTTATTGGGATATGTGGTTTGCTGCTTTTGCAGTTTTATTGAATTATGTAGATCAATGTGAAAACCCACAGAGGAAGTGCATTTAAGGATTCATTATTTTTGGCTGGCCTCCCCCCCCCCCCCCCCCCCCCCCCCAAATTTTTTCCCCTTTTTTTTTACCCCGGATGTGCCACTAGAAAAATGTGTTTAAGCTTTTGTTGTTTTTGCTTTCAAGCAAATTAATCCTGGAAGTTGGACCATAAAACTTTCACTGAAGGCCATTTTAAATTATGTTGTTGTTGTTGTTTTGTTTTTGCTTGTCAGCTGCTGAAACCCAGAAGTGGCTGGTAAGGCCTTATTTTTTCCCTTTTAAAAAAAATGTATTTATTAATAAATCAATTTTTTTTTTTGCTTGCTAGCTAATGAAAGCTGGTAGTGGCACCAAAAATATAAAATGCCCCCTCCCCCTTGAAAAACGTGGTGCTGGCCCTGCTATGTTGAAAAATGAAAATATAAAAAGCCACAGAAATGTGACTATGGGGACTATAATGGGTGAACTCATTTAGTCCCTGTAGGCCGAATGTAACACTGAGTGCCTGGCTATTATTCGATAATTATTACGGTTGGGCCCACCAAGAGAACAGTGCTATACTGGAAAAGGTACCCTGGTTACAAAATGAGACCTTCACAATACTACGATCAGCAGTGTATCATCATTCTTTCATTCTTATTACCACCAACATTATTATCAGTACCATTACAATAAACATGATCACTATCAAAATTATGATGATGATTAATAATAATGATAATTTACTGCAAAATTATGATTTTAAGGATTTGCCACAAGAAGACCATGAAGCTTCATGCTTCTCTCTTCGAACTAAAAAAACAGTCTATCGCCACGATGAGCAGGATACGCAGCATATCTTTTATCCAAGGTTATAAAGAAGAATGCTGCTCTTTCAGCTCTTACAGACATCCATCTGGCTCACTCCTTGGGTAACAGCTTCGTCATCATTCAACGTGGGTGCAGCTGATGACAATGCCTCTTTCATCTTTGCCTGGTCTACCTTTGCTGGCTCCTGACCATTGTCGACGCCATCCACATTGGCTGTGACCTGGGTGTCATCAGCATCGCTTCGGGACTCCAGATTTGTGCCTTCCTCCTTCTGGAGGTCATCCCCTTCTTCCAAGTTGGTTTCTTCCTCCGGCGGGAGGGCAGACCTTGCCTCTTGGATTAACCTCTTCACCCCAACCATCCACTGGCTCACCTACAGGGTTATCAGAAATGACAGAGAAACTGACACAGTAAACAATATGAAAAAGAAGGCAGAGAACATAAGGCAAGAGATTTGAAATCTCTTTAAAATAGTGGTCATTCAACATCACAGCTTTTGGTAGATTCCTCTCGATTGTTGGCTGGTATGTTTTGAAAGTTATTGATAGGCTATGACCTGTATTGGCCCTGTAATACCAAATAGTCAGCAACAGTTGCTTAAAGCACAGCATACACGTATCTTTACTCCTTCCCCATTCCATTTGAACTTGTTATGGAGGGTTTAATTTGGCTACAACACGCATTTCTCATAGATGCTTGCCCGAGTATACTCAGGACTCGTTCTCAACCGGTTAACTTGTTCAATCTCAATCTCGCCCTTTTCCCCAGCATTAGGTAAGGCTCTCCTCATTGATTCACTTTGCAATATGTTTTCAATGAGCTTCATATCCCAATAGGGATTTTTTTCAATGAACACTTCTCCTTCAAATACGGCAGAGGAAACATATGTCGCTACAAATCACAACACATTACGCTATGCTGAATCACACTTGGTATTTACACTGACTTGAAGAGGTAGTACAAATGATTATCTGTAATAATACGGTACAGCACCTATCACAGAAATACAGTCTAGTGTAGAAAGGATTTGGGAGGTAAATCTCCCATTTTATTTTATACCTCACTTATATGATTCATCATCAAGGACAAGTGTAGTTCGTGGGCAATGTCATAGCGTCTGGCCTGGAGATCTGTAAATCAAGAATACATGTCGATTCAATGTTTGAACAATGTGCTCGGAGCGAGTCACACATTACATCATTGCATGAGGGTAAAGACTTTCAAACACATCACATGAAATTTGTATACATTATTTCATGCTACATCCATGTAAGGCACTTTTGCGGCACAATAAAAATGCATATTTTCCTCTACCTGACTTTCATGAGCAATATCAGAATGTATTTGTAGAGACTCCAACTCTCCTGCTTTCGACGGGAGATCTCCCGCCGAAAGCCCATTTTTGCAAAATCTCCTGTTCTCCCGCTTGAGATTCAATTTCTCCCGCTTGAAATGATTTCTTACTTAGTGTCATCGTATGTTGAAAAATGAGCCTTAGATAGCATGAGATAGCATCTAGAGCCCTAGAGCTGGACCCCAGCCACAAGGAACTTTGCGCACATCAAGTTGGAGTCTCCCGTTTGCTGGGGGTTTCAGGCAGGAGAATCTCCAGATCAGAAGGTGCTTGGGGTTGGAGTCTCTGTATTTGATAAAACACACAGGCTAGCGAATACCCAAAAGGCTACTGTAGTAAATGACTATGCAATAATACACAATTTGTCTCATCTGTTGAACAAATGCTTGCCGAGTGTGCAAACGCTTGCTATATGTGCCATCTCTTGCTACAATTGCGTAAACTCTTGCGACAAGTGATATTCACTTTTTGTTTGTTTGTTTGTTTGTTTTTTAAATGCAGAGTCTACTTTATATTCTGGTAACTACACTGTAGAACCCAATTTTTACACTTCTACTGGTCTTCCCTAGATAATGACAATTTTTAAAAAGATAACCATAATTTTATTGGTTGGCTCTATTCCATGAAATAACAAAGGATATTTGCATTTGTGAGGACCAATATTCCCTGGTAACCCACTCACTGTCAACCCATATTATTTTAAAATTGCTAAAGCATATTACGGAGGATTATTATTCCTTAAAAATCTGTAAAATTTAGTTTCAGTCACTTGTAAATATTCCTCATCCCATCAAAGGAACACTGCCCACAAGTGATGACGCAAACACTTTC
The DNA here is from genome assembly GCF_040938485.1 of Diadema antillarum. NCBI lineage: Eukaryota > Metazoa > Echinodermata > Echinoidea > Diadematoida > Diadematidae > Diadema > Diadema antillarum. The sequence goes on from NW_027271279.1 coordinate 1,326,647, forward strand.
AGATATGTTCTTTGGCACATAGAAAATATGAAGTACTGAATAACCATGGCTCGACACTAACTTTTTTGTTTGGTGGCCCGATGGGGCCACCAAAATCCTAAATTTCAAATTTTTGGTGGCCCAAGAGAAAAATTTGGTGTCCCGAAAAAAACAAAGAACATTAAAAGTCCTTTTTTTTAATGAGTCAAATATTTAAGATTTATGATAGTAAGAATTAGAAGTTGGACATATCTACTTATAAATAAACTTCAACAAACTTGCAACACTCACTCTCAGGCATTCATTCAGTCCTTTTCATCCATCCTTTGAACAAATTCAACTGCTAATTTCCGGCGCAAAAAGTTGCGAATTTATTGACATACTTTTCAAAAAATTTTGGTGGCCCGAGGCGGGCCACCAAATTTGCCCTTTTTTGAAATTTGGTGGCCCGACTTTCATTTTTGGTGGCCCCGGGCCACCGGGCCACCGTTAGTGTCGAGCCCTGATAACCATGCACAATTGCTTTTAGGGGAGTCTGAATGTGTAAGTCCTTTCACTAGCAAAGCATCATATCTCTCAAATTAATATACATGTACAATGTACATCTACTTGTATATTAATATCAAAACTACAAGTGAATTCATTTAAAGACACTGCAACTTGGCATAGCTATCACAAAGCTCTATAATTGCCCAGCTGGCTTTTTATGTGATATACAAGGATTCCAGTTTTGTTTTAATAATGGTGAATACTGAACAGTATTCTCATAGTGTCTGTCAATGCAAAATCCTTCTAAATGTAATGAGCCAACAGTAATTGGTATACTATACCTTTGGCTAGTTTGGACATCATCTGTTGCACAGGACGAGACATTTTCTGATTCTGCCAACTGCTTTTCAGAACTGTGAATCTCCTCTGAATATCTGCCATAACTCGTTTCTGTTTATAACAGGAATTGAAAACATGGATAGTTTGATACATGCATATCATCACATTCTCCAACATATCTAGAACAAAATCACCTTCATTCTTCAAATAATCATCAAAACGCTCTAACACTGGCAAAAATATAGTTATTTTTTATGTAGATGCCTTCATTTAAAGACAGAAGGAACAATACATGTATGAACGTTCTGGAACACAACTGTATTTTCTTTTGCTTGTTTGTTTGTTTTTTTTTTTTTTCAGCCGAAAACTATCATGATGGAGACATAAACTTCCTTTTTTATGTGCCACAATAGACCCACAGGGGTTTAAAAAAAACACAAAAAAACTTTTTACTTTTGGAAACATTATTCCCTCAGTTGTAGTATTAATTCCACAGTGTGGGGAAGCATTGTCACAGATGTTAGTATTGGTTTCTAGCACCACCTGTAACATACCTGTAGACAATGTTTGCAACCCTCCAAAACTTCTTGTAACCTGGCAAGAGTGGCATCGCATGAAATCTCCTCCTCTGTGACTGCATCTCCGTCTCCGTTGGTACTCTGTGATGGAACCTGACCCCCCTTGATCGCTCTAATGGGTCCACCGGTAGGAGTGCCTGCTTGGGGTGGGGGTCCCTGGGGTGAGGGTCCCCGAAGTGGGGATTCCTGAGCAGGTGGTGGTCCTGGAGGAGATGAGTGATGGTCGGTAGATGGCTGAGTCAGCCTTGGAGGGGGAGAAGACAGGTCACCTGTTGTGGGTAAGCCTTCCGGGGACGACTGATGCGACTGATCTACATGTAAAATTGGGTGGGAAAAGAAAATGGTATCAGAAAAGGCTGCTATATCATCAGTGTATAATCTAATCAACTCCTTTTTTTTTTTTCTTGTTTTGGAAAGTGAGGGAGGCTGGGGGATAATCAATCTTTTTAATATACTGTATATCGATGGTTAATTGCACACCCGTTTTATTGCCGGGGGGAATTAATCTATTTCACATCTATGATTTCCCAGTGTGCATGCATCACATGAGGGAAAGTTAGAATGGAGTGCCGTTAGCTAGCTCAGAGGTTTCCAACCAGGATTCAATGCCACCAAAGCTTCATGACAGTTTTTACAATTTACACCTACTATGGAGGGGGTGGGGGTGATCTTTTTGTAACAGTTAGCTACAATGTATGCTACCTTTTTAGTGCACAAACTACATGGTACCTATATTTTCTTCTCATATTCAACCATCATTCAAAACACCACAATCTTATTCATATAAAGAACTTGTGAATGCAAAGCAAATTATCCTACTCACATCCAGTGTTTTGTTTGTTTGTTTTTCCAGGACTGGGGTATATTCTGGACTACATGGCTTAATGTTTTTACCTTGCATACCTACAAAAAACTATAATGGGCCTATGTGGCCAAGGAGATACACTGTAGAGCTCTCACTTCCTCACAAGCACTTACAAATACCATACAGGTTTATACTTGACTTCACTTTGAAATCAGCTTTTAAATCAGTAGTTTAAAAGCAGGTATGTTGCAGTTCCAGCATTCTTTTTTTGATAGAAAAATAATGCACATCCTTCTTTTCTACTATATCATATTTCAGTTTCACTCAAACTTTCAACACATAAGACCAAACCCCTCTGATTGTAAATTTTCAAGTCTTGAGTCGTGAGAAACAGACACTTGAAATGTGCTACATCTGTACAGACACATCCATGTTTACAACATATGACAGTCCTGTTTGTAAGTACAATGCGTTTTATTTTAATGGACGGTCTTACTGTTACGAAAGCTATACAGGGATTGATTGCCTGAAGGCTGTTCAGTTAATAAAGACTTTAAAATTCCAGCCACCTTTAGCCTTGGGAGTTGAGTAGTCCTGAGGCATAGCTACCCGCTGATTTAGCAGTGGTCTTCTTGGAGACGACAGCTGACCCTGTGTCCCTGCATTGTATGCAAATGATGGAGGATCATTCCAGCCTTTGTCACGGTTACCTGAAGTTATGACACAAAAATGACAGGAAAAAAGGAAGCAATTGTGAAATTATTGTTAAAGAACAACAAATAAGTACAATGCCACTGGAGAAAAGCTCTTTGCAAATTCTGCTTCTTGTCTGAATTAATAGGGGAAGTGTGGGAGAGTTGAGCCACTGGGAGAGTTGATCCAGGCCACCTCACATCTTCATAGTGACTGACAGTAGTCAGCTGCTACCATTTCTTGTTCATGCCAATGATTAACTTTATACAACGTCCAAGTAGATCCTTGTAATTTGATTGGAGGATTGTCGGTCACGTGATATTCAATAAGTACTCCATTCAGCGCGCCGTGCAATTTTGGTTCTATTTTTGCGTGCAACTTGGTTCGATTTTTTCGTTCTATTCCACGGTTCGAGAAATTGTACGGTACTGCGTGTACTGTGTGTTGCATATTGAGGATCGCATGCAGCTAGCGCAGTGTATGTGTGCGGTACATGCATGCGCGTACGTAGGCCTTCGTAGTGGTAGTGTACGTGTATGAGCGCTAGGCTGTGACCTGTATCTAAACGCACTGATTGCACAAGCCAGAAAGAGAATCGCAGTGGATCCACATGTAAGTATGGCTATGTTTTTCATACATATAACTTCTAGGCCTACTTAGACCAAAAAGATCTACTTGGACGTTGTATAAATCAAATAGTGTATGGTCTTTACTCGTGCAATGGAACGAGATTTCGCACTCGGTGAAAGATGAGGCGCTCTATCTTTCACCTCGTGCGAAATCTCGTACCATTGCACTCGTGACCATTCACTATTTGTATAATAGTGTATGAGGCAGCCACGCTGGATGAAGCATGACAAAATAGTCAAAGACTAAAGTGAATATCCATTTGTCAGATATGTGGTTTTCTCTCACACCTATGGTAGAGGATAATTGTGAAGCAGTTAGAGAAGCAGATAATCTGTATATGACTTGTTTCTTTTAGCAAATTTCAACGGGTGTGGTGTGGTCACTTTCGTAGGCTTTGAGGGTTAGTTTAAATGGCGGCTGTGGGGAGAGTTGAGCCAACGTGTCGAGGGAGAGCAGTGCCATGGCTCAACCCTCCATTCCATGGCTCAATGAGTGTCATTTTTTGGTAAAAAAAAAGGGGTCTGCAATTGGATGAGGTGAGGAATATTGGAAAGGTATGTGGTGTTCTCGCCAGGGGTGACGCCCCACGGGTGATTTCTTCTTCCTCATACCAACAGTTGACTTGAGAGAACATTTTATTCAGAGGGGTGAAGGTTCAGGTATGAGTTTCTTCAGTTTGTCTCCCTCTACAAGTTAAATTTGTTAAGATCGCAACTGCTGATCTGTAAATTACATTTTTGTAACAAACATGTTGGAAAAAAGGAACCAGTGGGACTCGAACCTGTCATCTACTGCTTTCCGGGCAGCGACACTACCACCAGGCTGTCCCTGGTTGCCGGCAGTGACACGATGAACATGGAACAAATACCCAAGCTCCGAAATTCTGACATTGTTATGTTAAGGAGTCCAAGGCGTCCAAGGCATAGGTTAAATGAAAGAAAGATATTATTCAGAGGGGTGAAGGTTCAGGTATGAGTTTCTTCAGTTTGTCTCCCTCTACAAATTAAATTTGTAAAGAACGCAACTGCTGATTTGTAAAACAGATCAGCAGTACAGATCAGCAGTTGCGATCTTAAACAAACTGAAGAAACTCATACCTGAACAGTTGACTTATTACGCAAATCCACTCAGGGTGCATCTAGAAATCCTAATCATGTGATCGTGGGTGGACCCCAACAACATCCACATTATCCATCTGATGACCCATAAGTCGAACAGACGCCCCTGCTACCTCTACCATTACACCATCCTTCCTTCAGATAGGTTTCCATAGTCATTTTCCTTCATAAGCCTGAACTTCTTGATATGATATGTACAAATGTAGGGCCTATATCATAATGGCTCAACTCTCATCACATCCAGGGAGAGTTGAGCCATTTTGCAAAAGATTTTTGTTGAAGTGTCACCACAAGTTGTTTGTGCTAGGTGTCTTATTGGGCTATCATATTATGCCTGACTAGATGTAGTTATATATCAGCGAACAAATTACTCATAAATTACACTGTATGTATAGTTATTGAACAGTATCACTAAATGTAAAAAATGGTTCAACTCTCCCACACCTCCCCTACATGTAGTTACAGTAATGTAGCATCAGTTTCTACCTGAATTTGAGGCAACTTCTCTGGTGCAGAAAATTGGTTGTGTTGACTCAAGCAAGATCAAGTGTGTGAGTGGTGATGATGTGGAAGTTTGTATGGTGTCTCAAATTTGCAACAGTTGAGGTGTGAATTTTGGGCTGCAATTGGCATTGGTCAAATTTGACATGCATAATGATAATGCAAATTGAATATATCAGGCTTAGACATAAAAATCAACAGTGATTGGTTATTACAGCATCCATATACTGTAGATATAAGTCCTGTAATAACACCTAATGGTCAGCGATGAACTGGTCTGAAAGGGAAAGCAAGGTAGGTCAGCAAGCTACAGTAGTAAAAAAGCGTGGAAATTTCCCGTCTTCTCAGGGTGGCAAACTTTACTGAAAAATAAGAATCTTCCAATATCACTACTTTACTACAGGGCAAAAATAATGCAAGAAACTGCATAGATCCTTACAAATAGCAACAATGCAGGACATACTAAAAATGAGAATAAAACTATTTAAAATAAAAGTACTGCTACAGCCCATTGCAAAGGAGCCAGGCCGGAGCCAGGCCTGTACGCGTGGCCCCACAGAAATAAATAGGTATTATAAAATGGGTTCAAGAATGTAGCCAATGGGAAGCGCTGAAATGAGTCACGTGTGCATGCATTAATTTCTCACTAACATGCACGGCCTGACGTCACAATGTTTACACTAGCAGTGCGCACTCAATCAGATGTTACAAGTGCGTCGCGCGCTACTATATGCGCTGTCAATCCTGTAAACAACTTCTAGTTCGGGCTTCCGGCCGGCCTCTCTTGTGTGCCAAACGTGTGGCATACGTATACTCTTATACGTACAGTACTTATATGTGCGGGATTTCCGAGTGCGACGTGCGTAAATGTTTGGGACGAACATCTTCGGACATCGATTCTTGAGCGAGTGCTACATGTAGCTGACTGGTATTGAACCACAAAGGTACGTGAAAAATGCTGTTAGTTTTCGACCCGTTTTATAAAACAAATGATGCACAGGATTATTTCGTGGCGTTAGTGGAGATGCAGCTCACTCTCGGGTATTTACAATGTAGTGCAACATGCACTCGGCTTCGCCTCGTGCATGTTTCACAATTGTAAATACCCTTGAGTGTGCTACGTGTCCACTAACGCACTCTATCCTGTGCATCATTTGTATAATTTAGAATGATCAAGCCCATTCACAACCCACGCGTAGCTTTATAGCCAGTTGCGCACACATTACATGCCGCCATTTTGATTAGTCTTCTGTTACGTCACGGCTTGCGATGAACAGGGGGAGGTAAAAAAGAAGAAAAAAAAATCAGCGTAGCAAACCTTGTTTGGCGCACGCAAACCGTGACGTAACACTAACAGAAGACTAACCAAAATGGCAGAGAACACGTGTGCGTGCGCTGGCTATGCTTTCAGACCCTGTGACTTGATCATTCTAGATCTAGAAGTCTAACGTTACCTACAATGTACAGTAGTCAGTACTTGTAGTACTACTAGTATTGTAGTTCTAGGGGTTTAGACTATATTGTCCAACGTTAGAATAGTTCTGTGCGTAGCCCCCCACCCCATTTCACAATTAAAAAAAGCCAGGCCATGCGCCTGTACATAGACCCCTATTTCACAACTTAAATCTGAGTCTCCAAAAGTCCAGTACAAGTTGAATATTTGCCGTTCTGTCAATGAATGTCACTCATTTCTGCTTACACCTGATTGAGTAGTGATGGCTGGAGCCTGGAAATGAATCATTTAGCTCTGCTCTGCACGAAAAAAATAGTCACACCTGGCACCTGCACCTTACCCCTATGACACACACTATCACCAAGTTCTGCAAGAATCTTCAAGGTTGAAGGAAGCAGACTACTGACAAGAAGAAGAAGAAGAAGACACGATGTACGTACACGTGCACCAACGCCACACTGCACCAAATCACAAACATGAAATTGGGTGCGTCGGACTGATCCCTAGGCTCTAGCATTTGGCACCACCATGGCGCACCATTCAGTCCCCAAATACTCACGCTCGAGTCCGAGATCTTGAACTTTAACCATTTTGAAGAACAAAGGTGCTGGTCGGTAAATACCTACCTAGTCTAACTTTCTCTTCCATACTGCCGTAAATTTTGCCCCCTCTATCTGTTGACGAGACACTCTGCGGCCTCAATACGACATCCAGCCCAGCCAGCCACGTCGGCGTTGCGTTACAGAACCCAGGGAGGAACCTGCAGCGCAGAACCTTACCTTACGTTGTGTCACGTACGTGTGTGTGTGTGTGCGTGTGTGAGTGTGTGTGTGTGTGTGCGTGTGTGTGTGTGGGGGGGGGGGGGGGGGGGCAAGTTATTTAGAAAGGACATAAAATCTTTAAATAGGTAACAGTATATTTTTGATGAATTCGGGAAAATAAGCGGTTTAATTGTAAATAAAGGAAAATTTAATTTTTTTTTTTGTGGATGGGTAGGGATAGGCCTACAGAGAAACCTGTATTATCTGTATCTGGAAAATATGTTGATGCAGTTAAAATTTTGGGGGTGAATTTTGCAAGAGATGTGAGGGGGAAGAATGAGATTAATTTTAAAGAAATATTAAGTAGAATAAAAAAGTTGTTAGGATGGTGGAAACAGCATGATTTAACACTCATGGGAAAAATTCATTTGTTGAAAACTTATGCATTATCAAGGTTAAATTATGTTTCATCACTCATAGTTGTTCCTCAATGGATTCCTGAATTGGATAAGATGATTTTTGAATTTTTGTGGAATGGTAAAGACCTGGTAAAAAGGAATAATGTATCAAGATTATGTTAATGGGGGACTGCGAATGATAAATTTTAAAGGACAAGTTCACCTTCATAGACATGTGGGTTGAGTGAATGCAGTAATATTAGTAGAGCACATCATTGAGAGTTTGAGGAAAATCGGACAATCCGTTCAAAAGTTATGAATTTTTGAAGTTTCTGCTCACTCAAGGCTGGACGAGAAGACTACTATAGCTTGTGATATCACATGAGTACAACGATATAAAGAAAGAATTGTAGCGTTTTTCCCTAGTTGATGGTGATGGCGAGGGTGTTAGGGAACAAACGCTATCAGAATAATTACTATTATGCCCTAATTAATGCTACAATATAAGACACAAATGGCAAATATGCTCAGCGTCTATAACTTACCGTTTCTGAGCAGCTGCTCCAATTGCCAAGTGCAGGTACAAGGTAGTGAATACTTGCAGTAATGGCAGTGGACGGGGACGAGGGACAGTCGGGGTCAAGGGAGGTCCTGAGCCGTTCTCTGTCCTGTCCTGGGTCCGTCTGTCTGTTGGTCTCTATTTTGCCCTCCAGGTGAACTTTCCGTGCGTGCGGCTGGTGCGTGCGTGCACGTTTGTTGGGGGTTGTGCTGTCCGTCAGCCTGTGTTGGCACATACGCCGATTACCGGAGTACGCGGCAGTATGGCCATGCATTACTACAGTGTATGCGCGGCGACGGACGGGGCTACGCACCAGTAAACATGTACCGCGGCACCGGTATTGCAGAGACTCCAACTCTCCCGTTTTCGACGGGAGATCTCCCGCCGAAAGCCCATTTTTGCAAAATCTCCCGTTCTCCCGTTTGAGATTTAATTTCTCCCGCCCTGGCTCTTTGTCTCCCGTTGGAAAGGATTTCTTGCATATTTCTATCGTATGTTGAAAAAATAAGCCTTAGATAGCACCAGAGAGCATCTAGAACCCTAGGAATTTCGCGCTTCGCACACATCAACTTTGAGTCTCCCGTTTGCTCGGGGTTTCAGTCGGGAGAATCTCCAGATCAGAAGGTACTTTGGGTTGGAGTCTCTGGTATTGGCTTGTATATTCCCGGTGGCAGATATATTATCGCCGACCGTATACAACATATATTCCTGGTGGCAGATATATTATCGCCAACCTTATATATTATATACTTCCGGTGGCAGATATAATCGCCATCCATACAACCAAACCGAGCGCCGAGCACGGAGTTCAACCTGTCTTACTACAGAATAAAGAAAATCCAACATATTTTCACTTTTCTCGCATAACAAAAGAACACTTGACTTCTCTCTTTCAGAAGGCAGGGGGAATGATATTACCCTTAACATATGTCAGTAACAAGTCGAAGAAATGTGCACTTTATTCAAAAAGTAAAGTTTTGTGTTGTACGCATATGACATCATACACTGTAGTCTTCTCATCCAGCAGTGACTACGCAGATACTTTAAAAATTCATAACTTTTGAACGGATTGTCCGATTTTCCCCAAACTTTCACTGCGGGTGTTCTACTAATATTGCTGCATTCACTCAATCCACATGTATATAAAGGTGGACTTGTTCTTTAAGTTGTTTGTCAAACGCAACGTATTATGTGGTTGAAACGTTTATTGTTTGGTGAGAAGAAATCTGGGTGGAAAATGTATTTTGATTTTAGTTTTTGATCAGTAGGAGGAAGGTTCTTACTTTTATGTGATTATGAATGGTCTAGATTGACATTGACAAATCCAGTTCCACCTTTTTATTTAGAAATGGTTAAGGTATGGCAGGAAATGGATAAATGTAGGAATTTTGAAGATGAAGTGATGAATCCAGTTATATTCAAATATTAGAAAAATATGTATAAAAGGGAAGAGTATTTTTGATTGTGATTTATATGAAAAGGGTGTTTATAATGTACATCATATTTTACAAGGAGGTTTTATTAAACCCGTTGGGTATTTTCGAAATTTAGGTATCATGGGAAATGGTATATTTAAGATAAATAATATTTATAATGTTTTTCCAGAAAAGTGGAAAGAGTCCACAGGGAGTGCAAGGTTTCAGCAAATTAATGTATGAAATTATGATATACAGGTGAAGATTTTTGGTAAAATATTAGAATTTCAAAATATCAAGTCAAAAATAGTGTATGAGTATTTTGTTACAGCTTTACAAGAATTGTATACCCTTGAAATAAGATATGGTGAAGTGAAGTATGATTTCAGTGATAAGGAAATTAGAAATGTATTTATTAGACCTAGAAGCACGACTTTACTTAGTAAACATAGGGAATTTCAGTTTAAGTTGTTACACGGGGTGATATATACAATGGAACATTTGTTTAAGTTTGGTTTTGTGAATGATAATCTTTGTTCTTTTTGTCAATTGGAAAGGGAAACTTATTCACATATATTTTTTGATTGTGTGAAAGTAAAGCCGATATGGCAGTTTCTTATTGAGTTTTATGATTTAGTTGAGTTAGAAGAATGGAGAGATATCTTCTTGGGTTTACGAGGTAGTTCAAATCGAATCAAATGCGTGAATGCCTTGATAATTTTGATGAAAATTGTAATATTTTGGTCAAGAGAACAAAATAAGTTACCCAAGAGGGAAAAGATAAAGAAATTTGTTTTGGATTTTATAGAGGAGGAAAAGAACGTTGCGGTTAAAGCAGTTAAACTTGGTTTTCATTTGCAAAAATGGGAGCAGTTGAAACTTTCATAGAGTCAGATGTATGGTCAGTTTAGGTTTTAGCCGTATTAATGTTTAGGAATTGGTATTTGTATCAGCATTAAGGTCACTTTTTTATCCCCCCATGTAAAATGTTTAGTTAGCTTCGGTTTTAATTTGGTGTGTGTCTAACTGTCAAAGAAACAGGTAACCAAGATACCACAAGTATGTAGTGTGATTTGGAGTGCAAATGTTGGTGTTTGTGAGTGCGCACTGGTGGGTATGTTGTTGTTGTTGTTGTTGTTTTGGTTGATGTCTAGTGCATATATGGGTGTGTGTGTTGAGGGAAGGCTACGGGGGGGGGGGGGTATGTTAGTGGGGAAATAGGTGGGGATGGTTAGGGTTATAGGTAGATGTAGTTAGGTAAGAGTAGAGTAATGGTTAGTGGGGAAATAGGTGGGGATGGTTAGGGTTAGGTAGATGTAGTTAGGCAATAGTAGAGTAAGGTTATTTTGTGCTGCACGGGGGGGGGGGGAGGGGTGGTTGATAGGTTAGATAGAAAAAAAATGTTGAGTTTTGTTCGGTTAAGTAAAGAATGCTTTTTTAAATATGTTTCAGGAAATGCTGTATTCTCAAGAGAGTGTAAGAGAATTTATGTAATGAAGTGGATATTGAGCAGTATGATCAAGTTGATCAAGAATTTTTTTCCCTTTTAAGAGTTATACTTTATCTGATAATATGTATATAGCGTGTGCTCTGCCAAAAAAAAAAGAAAAAAAAAGAAGTTAAGTAAAAAAGAGATTGAGTAGCACACATTTCTTATTAGGTGTGTGAGTGATAAGGCACATTCGGATTGGCTTGATTAGGCTGATCAAAATAGTTTTTTTCTGAGAATTATGCAGATTTCTATGTCATTTCTCATAAAAACAGGGTATGATTTGGTAAAAAGAATCAAATATATTGTACTGTATGTTTGAAAAATGATTTAGCAGCACAAGAAAGAAGAATACAGCTGCTTTCTTTTTTGTTGGTAGACGTATTAATTTTATTGTTAATATGGATTTCACATTGAATGAAACTCAAATAAAGAATATTATTTTAAAAAAAAGTTGAGCATAGGGGTAGGTTGAGCCAATGTACAGCTAGTCAGACACTCCAGTCAGTGGTGCCATTAATTTTTGTTGATGACCCCATGGCATCACCCCTAACCCGACCATATCATTTTCCAAATTGACGCAGAAGTTTTTGTTACCTTTGCTGCAGAGACAAAAAAGAGATTTAAAAAAAAAAAATCAAATATTCGACCTTAAAAGTGAAAACGTGTGAGAAAATAGGCTTAGTTCATTTTTCTTCCATCAATGCATCATAGCTACAAGTCATACCACGTTCAGGATTGTGAAGTCCACGTAGGCCTCTGGCCCTCAGGGTATATGTGGGTCTCCTGACCTCCTGACCTAAGCACAGTATTTGTGTATTTCTGTGGTCCTCTTGTAATGTTAGGACTGGGTAAATTGAGTAGTAAATCGAGGCAACCTTTGCCCCTTGATCAGGGCCCTGTTTTATGAAGAGTTAAAATTGATTATATAGTTGATTTCAACTGTAAGTCTATGGCAGCCTGTGTAGTAAGGACATTTAAAATCGATTTTATCTTTTGATAAAACGGGGCCCAGGTCTGGCTATTAGTATTAACCTTGCCAAACATAGGGAATTTATAGTATTCTTGTTTTAGAAATGAAACTATAGCAACCAATAATTTCAAATATGTTGTAAAAAGGGGGAATAGATAAGAGAATATTGATTTTCCCCATAGTTTAGACTTTTTATAAATAGTTGAAATGCAAATCACAGTCCTGCTAGATGTTTTAACTTAATCCAGATATATAGTCATGTCCTCGAGTCGCAATTTTGATATTTTTTTTCATTGTGTAGAAATGTTAAATATGCCCATGTCAATAGGTCTACTAAAACATGGTTGAGAGATGGTGAAGACTGAGGGCTTATTTCTTCTTCTAAGTTATACTTTTGTTTGTTATGCTCGACAAGGAAAAGACATTTATGATGATGCACAGTTAAGCATATCTGAAAATGATTCTTTTAAAGTATATAATTATGTGTGGAAAAGTTACTGATTCTCTTTTTTTACCCCTATAATAGCTTCAGATGATTTAAATTAAGTTTTGAAATTAGATGTAAATGAATTAGCAGGGTATGGTGGATTTCACACAAAAGTAGTAATACATTCTATTGATGCAATTGTGTCTCCTTTGAACAATATTTTTGATGCGTACATGTATATTGAACAAAACATTTTTCCAGGTTCATTAAAGATCGCCAGTGTGTTACCAGTTTTTAACAATGGTGATAAAATGTATAGGTAAATAATCACAGACCTGTCTCCATTTTACGATTTTCAAAAGTAAAGTATTAGAAAAAGAATAGTGTATGAAAAAAATTGACTGTTTTATACAAAACATGACATTTTAGTATACTAGTATCGGAGACAATTTGGTTTTAGAAAAGGGTACTTTACATCACATCCATTTGATTCAGTATATCTAGATAAACTTACTAAAGCTTTTGAAGTTATTACTGTATAGTCAGTTGGAGGGTTTTTTATATTTTATTTGATAAGCTTAGTTTTTATGGTATACGGAGAATAGCAACGAAATAGTTTCAGAGTTATTGAAATGATAGAAAGCAATATGTTTGTATAAACAATGTTAGTTCACATTTTTACAGATATTTCAATTGGTGTGCCACAAGGATCAAATCTTGGACCACTATTCTCCTTAATGTATAGGATGATTTGCAATATGTAAGCGATGTTTTATCTGTAATTCTATATTTGTTGATGACACCAGCCTACTTTTATCCTGAAAATATGTTACAATGATTAATCAGCTTGTTAATAATAAAATGGAAAAAAGTGCAATCATGGTTTTTAGCCAACAAATTAAAGATCCTTATAATTATACAAAGACAAATAATATGATTTTTGAATCTCGGAATGAAACTGTTGATGTAAATTAAATAAATATTGAATAGTCAGGATCTTGAATATTCAGGATATCTTGAATATATTGAATATCTATATCTTGAATATCTATATCTTGAATATCTATATCATATATATATATGATACTGAATATTACTTTTATCACAATTTTCATACACACGGAGTCCTCGACGGATCTTGAGATGCCCTCACCTTCCAGAGTAATTCACAAATTTTACAATCTGTGCGTTTCTTGTGAATTCCTCTTTTCCATGTAGAGTTAAAGAATTAGAATGTGTTGCTTACTTGATTATCTATCGAAACCAGAGTTAATATCATTATGATAATTGCATTCATGTTTTAAACTTACGTGATTCAAAGTTCCTTATACTTATTATGTACTCATATGTAAGCGTTCGTTTATTACTTTGTATTACTTTATATGGAAATAAAGTAATTTTGAATTTGAATTGAATTTGAAATATATAATTAATAATGGTGAGAGAGTTGAATTTATCAACCTTTTTGGTGTTATCACTGATGAATGCTGAAGTTGGAAAGATCACATTAATCATTATTTCTTTTTTAATATCAAACGCAATTTTAGTACTGAATAATTTGAAACATAACATTACCATTTAACATTTTAGTAAATATATACAATGATATAATTTTATCACATTTATCATTATTGTAATTTTGTATGGGGTAATTCTCGATGTATTGAACACAGAGACTTTTTAAACTTCAAAAACGTGTGATACGTACAATAACTAAATCACATTATTTGGCACACACTACAGAATTGTTTTTAAAGTTGCATTTATTGCATATTTATAGCATCAACACATTTCAGATTAGATTACTTTTATTTATCTACTCGCTATTCCATCACGAAAGAGTTACAACCTGATTTTATTTGGTTATTTCATTTATTTTGATGATTATATAATTTTGATGTGAATATGTATGTCACCAGAAATTCCCATAAAATGTATAATCCTTTTTATAGATATAATTTTCGAGAATAGTGATTTCCTATAAAGGTCCTGTAATTTGGAAGAATATATTAGATGAATTTAAACAGTGTTCCACTTTAAGTGATTTAAAAAGGATTTATACATTGTATTTGTTGCAGAAAGAATAATATGCAGTACATTGTGAGGTTATATACATGTAAGTTTTATTGATTGCCTGTAAGTTGTTCGTTCATGTATTGCATGTTATTGTTGTTGTAGCTCTTTAGTTTATTTGTATTTGTCTTCTGAGTTGATTACCGGTAAATCTTTGCCAGTGCTTTTTTTTCTTCATATTCTTGCCATGTAAGATCTGTCTTCCTATACAAACTTTTTTTTTTTGTCTTTCCATTTTCATGTTGCTTCACTGTCTTATTCCTTGTTTCCGTTCATGTTCTTTAATGTGTATTTGTCTTCTCTAACTTTAAAAACACAATTTTTAAAATGGAAATTTATTAAAATATGTATAAGATGCAGTCCACCAACGGTTTGACCTTTGATAGGCCAATGGCCTTTGTCATTCCCTCTCATCTGCTGCAGTTCTTACTGTTTTACTGTGTTTATATTTTACTGTAACTGTCCTTGTACTGTTTGTGTTTTGATTTGAGTATATTTCGGTGTTATTTTCTTTACATAATTATCACACATAATCTATGCATGTGGATTTTTAAGAATTGTGGAATTAATTGAAATATTGAATTGAAATGAAAGAAATTTGCCGGTCCATGTCAAGGACTTCCCGCGATAGCAGAGACATATCAGAATGACGTCAATTTCACGGCAGCGCTGTGGCCAGAAAGACGTCGTAAATTGTCTATACCATTTGTTGTAATTTTGCTCAAATGGCAGACTTAACAAAAGACGTCTTAGACGTCAGAAAGGTGTCTTAATATGTCATTTTGACATTGATAAACAAAGAAAATGGACAGCATTTAGACGTCTTAGGCTGACATCAAAATGTCGTATTTTTGTCAAATAGAAGACGTTAAAAAACCATCATCTATTAGTGAGGTCTGTTTGACGTCCAGGTGGTCATACAGAGACGTCTTAATGACATTTGAATTATATAAAGGGGTACAGAAAAAAAGAGTTCTTTAATTCGTCTGTTTGATGAAAATCGATATGAGCAAATAAAATGTATGTCATTTTTCAGCCGAAACAGATTTATCATTGTATACCATGACAAGATTTATAGTCCAGTCAACATATGAAATGACCCAAAAGTAATTGCAACAGAAACTATTCTACTTGCATTTAATCTGGAAGAGCTATCAAAACAACATATCAAAAGTTCCCTAAAATTCGAGTGGTGGATCCATGCCTAATTTGCGTAAATTCAAAATGCCGGCCGCCATAAAACCTATTAATGCTTATATCTTGGGACATAGAACTCATAGAAAGTCAGTTCTGGTGTCTAAACCTATGTTTTTTAGGTCAAGGAGTACAATCATCACATCAGTAATAACCAAAGAGTATGTCTTTGTACATAACTTGCATAAATTTGCATATAAATGCATTCAAAATGGCCGCCATAATGGCCTTTTAATATCTCCGTACATAAACCTGTAGAAAGTAAATTTTTGCGTCTATATTCTTGTTTTCCATGTCAATAAACACAATCATGATGTCAGTTGTAACTAAAAAAGCATTCCTACATACACAATTTGCATGTATATGCATATAATCATATGCAAAATGGTTGCCAAATGGCTTGTACATGCCCCTATGTCTGATTATTTCATCTGTAAGTGGGTCCCTTTGTGTCTCTTATCTTCACTGCCAGGAATAATTGCTGCAGTACCTAAATTCAATAGAAAGTCAATGAAAATCTGCATATATATACAAATAAAAATAATTATTGAAATCACTAATATGAATACATTTCTACTTTAAGGATATACATATACATATAGCCTGCACTATGTTGATTGTGATGCCTGTATCTATTAATTCAAGGGCAAAGAACGTTTACATTTCACAATCTTAATGAACATCCTTACACCTAGTTGCATGAATTTCCATGAATTTACAAGTAGTTTAGGCCTACTCTACCATCCATGATTTCCTCAAATAAAGCCTCTGGACAGTAATCAATGTAAACAGCATTGAACAGAACCGATATACATTTAACTTTAACTTCAATTTAGCTTCCAAGTGTGCCCAATAGGTACAGAAAAATTGAAATCTTTGAATTGTTTAATGCATATTTGTAACTACAAAATACTTCCTTTTTTTCTTTTTTTTTTTTTGCAAGAAGGAGGATACATCAATTCATTATGAGCATGTTATCTATGAGTCTATATACAAAAGTTACATGAGTTTGGCAGTGTCTCGTATACAATGTAGTAGATGTTTTGGTCATATTATTTTGGTGCCTTGGTCACTCAATGACTTTCTGAACAAGAGACCCATGGGTTCAGAGCTCACCTGAGTATCTCAAGTTTACCTTCCATGCAGTCTTGCAGACTGTTACCTAGGTAGAACACATCACAGTTGGAAGCCTTTTGAGATCTCCAGGGCCCAGAGAGACGTGACATCCATATGTTTTTATTCCATGACACTGGCAAAAACACCTGCCACGTCTGCAGAAAATGTAATCATGCGTTTCAAAAAAGATGAAAACTTACAACTGGTCCCTAATGAATTAGGTATGGCAGCGACCAAACCGGGGCACTCCTGGATCTGCCATGAAACATTAATTGAAAGTACCTTTTACAGTATAGGGTCCCTGTAATCATTGCCTTTATCCTTTTACCCATTTCTGATTCTAGAGGGAAAAAATGTTTTCAAAGATTCCCTAATTTGGGGGATTTTGAGCATCTTGGAGTCAACATGGGGTTCATAGTACTCATGTGACAAAATGATATGATATTTTATCACCTGCAAAGTTCGGTAGCAAAAAAAAAAAAAATGGCCACACTTTTCGTGAAGATGAAAGTGTGAAAATTAGTCCCTAATTTAGTACAGGCCCAAAGGGGATCACCCCTGAATCTGTCATAAACAATCTTACGAGTCTATTCACTGATGTATTTACTCAAAGCACTTCTGCCTTTATAGAAGTAGATACTCTAACGCTATTTCTTTCAGTGGTTGATGGCCCGCTTTCAGAATGTTTTCTCAAAATTTCCCGGTCTCCCTCCAGAGTCTGTAGTTATGATTTATTGAGGACCAGTTTTAAGTTTTGATCTTCTTTTTGGAAACACGGATGATCACATTTTTATACAACTTTGTCAAGTGTTTTCGCCAGTGTCAGAGAATAAAAACCATATAGATATCATGTCTCCCTGGGCCCTAGAGGTCTCCAAAGGCTTCCAACTTTGGTGTGTTCTCCCAAGGTAACAGTCTGCATGACTGCATGGAAGGTAAACTTGAGATGCTGGGGACCTCTGAACCCATGGGTTTCTTGTTCAGAAAGTTATCATTGAGTCACAAGGCACCAAAATATGACAAAACAATTTCCACACCAAACTCATGTAACTTTTGATTATCAACTCATAGATAAATATTCTCATAATGAATTATTGATGTACTCTCTCTTCAAAAAAAAAATGCATGTATGCATTAAACATAAAGGCAAATTCTCACATTGTACACAAATATGAGACATTTAAACAATTCAAAGATTTCAATTTTCGTGTACCTATTGAGCTAATTGGAAGCTAATTTGGAGTTAAAGTTCAGTGACGATTGGTTCTGTCTGATAATGTTTACATTGATTAATGCTCAGAGGCTTTATTTTAGGAAGTTATGGGTATAAAGTACTTGCAAAGTCATGCAACTATATAGGTATATAAGATTATATATCATTAAGGTTGTTAAATGTTAATACTCTTTGCCCAACATTGTATGTATAAATGTATGATAAAAAGAAGTGTATTCAACTTTCAACTTTCAACTTTCAACTTTATTTTCACCTCCATCAAAATGAACAAAGAAATTTATGTATATTGCATATACACGGGATATTTGTGATACAGAACAAAATTTGAAAAGGTACATAAGAAAATTATGAAAATGAAAAGTAGATGTGATTACATCTTTGTTAAATACATAAAGCGTATAATACAAGTCAACTAAGGATGAGGATGGAAGTGGAGGGTCCCACTAAGAAGCAAAGCTTGTACGATATGGGACCCTCAGAAAAATACACAAAACATCAATATAAAACACAATAAATGAACCGATGTCAACTGACATCAAAATGATTGGGAAGAGGAAAAAGAGAGAAAAGGAAAGGAAAAAAAAAGAGGAAAAAAAGAGAGGGAAAAAAGGGAGAAAAAAGAGGGAACTACAGCATGTGCCATCGTGGACGCAAGCAATCTGGATTTCATAATGTAAAATAAGTGATAAAATACAAGCTGGATTGAATGTAATGCAAAACATTTTTTATACGTAGTTATGTTGGTAAGAATGCAGGAGAAAAAAAACCCACATCGTTATATTTAGAACACAGACAGGGACATAGTTTAATAGGAGGACTTATGTAAAAAAGAATGATGACTTGACTGAGATGATAAAGGGAAACTAACTCTGTTGGATGTTGTAAAGTTTCAATAAAAATGATTTTAATTTATTCTTAAAGGAATTCAGAGATTGAGCTGTAGTAATGTTACTGGGAAGTGAATTCCAGTACTTTGGCCCGTCGTAAATAAATGTGTTTTGAGCCAACAAAGTTCTCAGAAATGGCAAATGGAAATCATTTGATCGCCGTGTTGGATAATTATGAATGGATTGATTTCTTTGAAACATTGTTTCAAATATATTTGGGAGATTATTTTTATTATAATTATACATAAATTGTCCTAGATTAAACAAATACAAATCATTAATTTTCAATATTCTATGCTCATAAAAGAGTGGGTCAGTATGGGACAAAAATGCAGTATGACATATAACACGGAGTGATTTCTTTTGCAATAAAAGTAATTTATCTAAGAATGTTTTATATGTATTTCCCCACGCGAGAATACCGTAACTTAAATATGGCAATATTAAGGATGAATATAATACGAGCAGGGACGACAAAGGAAAACAAAACTTAAGCTTATTAATTATACCAATATTACGTGAAATAATTTTACATATACTGTCAATATGAAATTTCCAGGACAGCTTAGTGTCAACTGTTACTCCAAGAAATTTTATATGGGAAACATTTTCGAGTGGAGTACCATCTAAAACGATATCAACAGGTAATGCCTCAGTAGAATTACTAAAGAGCATATATTTTGTTTTTTGAAGGTTAAGAGATAGCTTATTTGCTTTTATCCAGTGGGCAACATTTTCTAATTCTAAATTCATTGTATTAACAAGGGTAAAAAGATTATTGTGTGAAAAAAATAGATTTGAGTCGTCTGCAAAAAGAATAAAAGAAAGAACATCTGATGATCTACAAAAATCATTTATGTAAACAGTAAACAACGGTGGACCTAATAAACTTCCCTGTGGCACCCCACATTTAATATTTAATATTTGTGAATTACAACCATTTAAAGAAACATATTATTTCCTGTTCATGAGGTAGCTCCTGAACCACTCCAAGGCCTTCCCACGCACTCCATAATGGTGTAATTTGTTAAGTAAAATATCATGATTGATGGTGTCGAAGGCCTTGGAGAAGTCCAGGAACAAACCTATCAAATGAGAAGATTTATCGATAGCATGTGCCACTTTTTCTATAAAACTCAATAATGCATGTGTGGTGCTATGTTTCTCCCTAAATCCAAACTGAGAATTCGTAAATATATCATTAAATTTAAAGAAATTAATAGTTCTTTTATAAATAATTTTTTCAAGAATTTTTGACAATGCACTTAACAAAGAAATTGGTCGGTAATTATTTACATCTAATTTGTCACCTTTTTTAAACAAGGGGATGACTTTTGCTATTTTCATACTTTCGGGGAAGGTGCCATTAAAAAGGGATAGATTAAATATATGAGCTAAGGGATCCGCAATTGACGATATTACCCCCTTTAAAAGAAAATTGCTGATGTCATCGTGTCCAGCACTTTTTTTGGAACTGAAATCAGAGACAATATTAATTATCTCCTGAGTGTATGTTGGATTAAAAAATATTGAACTAGAATTTGGGGGACCCAAAAATTCGGAAAAATGTTTTGTGGAGGGAGGAATATTACTTGCCAGGCTTTCCCCAATTGAAGAAAAATGGTTATTCAAAATATCACAAATTTGTTGAGAATCTTCAATAATTTCACCATCAAATCTAATTTTTGTAATATTTAACTTAACATTTGATATATTCATGGCTTGCTTTAAAACTTTCCATGTATTTTGCATATCATGCCTGTAAAATTGTAACTGATTAGTATAATATTTTTTCTTTTCTATTCGTATAATTTTCATCAAAGTATTTTTGTAACTAGTGTATTTCAACTTTGATTGCTCAGTACGTTTCATTTTAAATCTGTAATATAAATTATTCTTTCTATTTATTGAACGCAGAAGCGATTTTGAAATCCATGGGAGCCTGGGTATTTTTTTTGTAATTAGCTGATTTTTCTCTACGTTTTGGAATACAAATGTCCAAATGTTGGATAAAAATCTTCATAAAATATTCATAAGACAAATTAACATCATCTGTATCAAAGATACAGGACCAGTCTGCGGTGTCTAAGCTAGCACCTAGCCTAGCTATACTTTCATGAGTAATTCTTCGTTTAAATATATTGTTGTTTTTATTATTAACTGTTTAATTTAAAGAAAAACCAGTCGAGATGGGGAAATGATCGGTGATATCTGAGAGTACTACAAAAGAATCAGGAGGAGGAAGAATGTTACAAAAAATGTTATCAATTAAAGAAACAGATTCATTAACTATACGTGTGGGTGTAGATATTAAGGGTAAAAAAGAGGCAGACAAAAATATTTCCAAAAAATCTTGCGACATATTATTCTGTTTTAGTAAATCTATATTGAAATCACCCATTATAAAACAATTTTTATTGATAAAAAGTGGGTTTTTAACCAGATCCGAAAAATAATCTAAAAATGATTTAGTATTCGCGTTTGGTGGTCTATATACTACACCTATGATTATATTTTTGCTGCCTGGAACTGTGATTTCAATAAATAAAGACTAAAAAAAATCAGTCATACTGGTGAACTCATCGCGGACTACATAATCATAATTTTGTTTAACATATATGGCAACGCCTCCACCTACCCTATTTTGTCTGTTATTAACCACTAAATCGTACCCGTCGAGAGCGAAGGGAAGACTGGAGTCATGAGAGAGCCAGGTTTCGGTTAAACCTACCGCCGAGATATTATGCATGATGGGACTATTTAAATATAACCTCAATTCTTCAAAATGCTTATTAATACTTCTAATATTAAAATGTAAAAGAGAAAAAGTAGTACTATCATATTCCTTGACAACATTGGTAAATTGGGATTGAGTAAGATATTCAGAAGACGGACTTTGCAATTGGTTCTCTGTGTCAAAATCATAATCTAATTTTTGCGGCGATGAATTAAAACTGTCAGAAACATAATTATCAAAAAAATTGTCATTTTGATTGATATTTGATTCGTTTTGTTCAAAAGAAGGTCCTGCCAAATCAAAAAAGTCATCATCATTAATTGAATTGAATGCTGTGTCTATAGAATTGCGTATTAAAGGGTGAGCGCGTTGTCCGTTGCTTGAGTCCGCGAGGGCACCTGTAGAGGGCAGTAGAGAACAATTTGACTGTGGAGATTGTTGCAATATTGCAGTTACACATTTTATCGTTGTCTCTTAATATAACGTTGTCTACAAAGGAAAATATGATCGTCCTATACATAACATTAATACGATCTAAGTAGGCACAAATATAAAGAGAACAGTTTGTCATAAGCATGAATACTAATATTCAAAATAAGTTATAATAAAACTCCGGTAATTGTTCTTTATCCGATCAATAGAAGGAACACATGTATGTAATACGTATTGTGTTATGACAGAAGAGAAGACATCTCAAGTCTCATAGGGACCGCCAACCGCCAGTATATAGGGCAAATACTAGGTTGCCAAGGGCAACTCTAGGAAGGAAATCCTTACCCGAAGAATCAATTTTACAAGAAATGAAAAAAAAAATAACCGTTTTTATCATTAATTCTATACGGATTCCTCCTCTCCCATAACTGCAGCGCAAAAGATCACCCATCCCTATGCCCCAAAAAGACCAACACGCTGGGACCGCCGACGGCCAGAATATTATATAGGGCAAATACATGGTTGCCAAGGGCAACTCTGTAACGAACAAGGCACACACCAAATTCGAGCAAGTTACAAGTTGACATAATATATTGTAATAAACTGTATTAAACTGTGCAGCCGGTCCACTGCGTGAGTGGAGAAGAATACAATACTCGGCTGATACTGTCAGTTCTGATGGCACCCGTTGGCAGATGCCATCCTGGACAAAAAGAACATGTAGGGCAAGTACACGGTTGCCAAGGGCAACTCTATAGCGAACAAAGCACACACCAAATTCGAACAAGTTACAAATTGACATAGTATGTTGTAATAAATTGTATTAAACTGTGCAGCCGGTCCACTGCGTGAGTGGAGAAGAATACAATACTCGGCTGATACTGTCGGCACCCGTTGGCAGATGCCACCCTGAACAAGAAGAACAAACTGAACAAATCACCCTGGATAACTATACAACCTGTATAAGATGCTTAAGCGTGTTTCAATAATGATAATGAAATTTAGCTTGTGTACGTTGACTGCTAAAAGGTTGAGTAATTTGGGAGCATACCTAGATATTTAAAACATCAGCTGATTGAGTTCTGAATTGGTATGCCAATTAATCAGAAAAATATTTCGACCAAGAGAGAGTGAGAGAGAAAAAAAAAAACACCCAAACACATTTTATTAACTTATTGTCGTTATCGTAAAGGGTATATATCAACAACAACAACAAAGTATTAATTGCAGTCAGTTTTAGTCAATATTGAAAATATTTCTTGCATAGGTTATGACATAGACGTGGATTTAGTTGCGATGGATCATAACCCCGTGCAGGCTCTAAACGCAATAAAATGCCGAAAATCATAACATATTTATCACATGGATTATGATACAAACATATACGATTTGGTTACAACGAACCCTTACCCCGTGCAGGCTCTAGATTACAATAAAGTGACCTGACCACCATCATGCCTGCCGGGTACAGATCTCAAACAGCTACAATCTAAAGGAGCCCATGCCCGAGGAATCCATTTGGAGAGAACAGGGGAGAGAACCAGCAATGGGCTTGAAAACAAGGAATGTCTACGAATAAACCGTATTTATCATTCATTCTTATACAGATTTCTCCTCTCCCACAGCTGCAAAGCAATAGATCTCCTCATCCCTATGCCGAAACAAGATCCACACGCTGGGACCGCCAACCATTATATTATATAGGGCAAGTAACAGTTGCAAAGCGCAAGGCACACATCGAATTCGAACAAGAGACAGGTTAACATAATCATTGTACTGTAATACACTGTATAAACGGCCGGTCCACTGCGTGAGTGGAGAAGAGTATAACATTCGGCTGATGCTGTATGCAGTTCAGATGGCACCCGTTTGTAGATGCCATCCTGAACAAAAAAAAAAAAAAAAGGAACAGACTGTAAAATTCACCCTGGGTAACCATACACTACCTGCATCAAATGCTTAAGCGTGTTGCATTAATGATAATGAAATGTAACTTACATACGTTTACTACTAAATAAAGTTGAGTAATTTGGGAGCATACCTCTCATTTAAAAAAAAAAACAAAAAAAAAAAAACCAAAAAAAAACCAAAAAAACAAAAAAACATCAGTTGTTGGAGTTCTGACTGAGAATGCTAATTAATCAGAAAAATATATCGACCAAAAGAGAGAGAGAGAAAAAAAATCCCAAAACTCATTTTTTATTTATTATTATTACATCATGAAGATATTTATCAACAACAACAACAAAACATTAATTGCAGGTAGGTTTAGTAAATATTTAAAATCATAACAACTCGCATGTATTATGATGTGAACGTGGATTTGGTTGCATGGACCATAACCCCTTGCAGACTCAAATCACAATAAAATACCGAAAATCATAACAGCGTATTTATCACATAAATTATGGTATGAACACAGATTTGGTTAAAATAAACCATTACCCTGTGCAGGCTCTTGATTACAAAAAGTGACCTGACAATCATCATGCCTGCCGGGTACAGATCTCAAACAGCTACAGTCTAAGGGAGCCCATGCCCGAAGAATCAATTCGGAGAGAACCAGCAATGGGCTTGAACACAAGGGATATCTATAAATAAACCATTTTTATCATTTATTATTTTAAGGATTTCTCTTCTCCCATAGCTGCAGGGCAAAAGATCACCCCGTCCCTAGTATGCCCCAACAAGATCCACACGCTGGGACCGCCAACAGTTACTACATAGGGCAGGTACACGGTTGCCAAGGGTAACTCTAAAGCGCAAGGCACACGCCAAATTCGAACGAAATGCAGGTTAACAGAATTATGTAGGGCCTATTGTCACGCCAATTGTATTATAATACACTGTGCAGCCTGTCCACTGCGTGAGTGGAGAAAAATATAGCATTCGGCTGATGTCAATTAATCAGAAAAAAAACTATATCTCAACAAAAGGATATAACTTACTATCATTATATCATAAGGGTATTTATCGACAACAACAACAACAACAAAAAAACTTTAATTGCAGGTGGGTTTGATGAATATTGAGAATCATAACAAATATCTCTCACATGGATAAAGCGGTAGGCGTGGATTTGGTTGTCACGGACCATATCCCGTGCTGGATCTAATCGCAATACAATTCCGGCAATCATATCAATATATTTATCACATACACTATGATATAACCATAAATTTAACTACAATGAATCCTAATTCCGTGCAGGCTCTAGATTACAATAAATTGATCTGACAACCATCATGCCTGCAGGGTACAGATCTCAGGCAGCTACAGCGTAAGGGAATCAATTTGGAAAGAACCAGCAACGGGCTTGTTCACAAGGAACATCTATGAATAAACCGTTTTTATCATTTATACGGATTTCTCCTGTTCCATAACTACGGAGCAAAAGATCACCCCATCCCTATGCCCCAAGAAGACCAACACCCTGGGACCGCCAACCATCACTATATGGTGCAAGTACACGGTTGCCAAGGAAAACTCTATAGCGAACAAAGCACACACCAAATTCCAACAAAATACAGGTTAACATATTATAAATACATTGTACAGACAGCCGGTCCACTGCATGAGTGGAGAAGAATATAACACTCGGCTGATACTGTATTCAGTTCAGATGGCACCCTTTGTAGATGCCATTCTGAATAAAAAAAAAAAAAAAACAGACTGGACAATTCACCCTAGTTGACTAAATAATCTGCATAAAATGCTTAAGCGTTTTGCATTAATGATAATGAAGTGTGTATAGCTTGCGTACGTTGACTGCTAAAAGGTTGGGTAATTTGGGAGCATACTAATAGCTCTATTTTCAAAACATCGGCTGTTAAGGTTCTGAATTGAGCTACCAATTGATTGAAATATATATGTGTATACATATATATATATATATGTATTTATCACTTCATACATTTAGATTTGTTTGGGATGGATCATGACATCGTGCGGACTCTAATCACAATGAAGTGACTTGACAACCGTCATGTCGGCCAGGTAAAACTCCTACAGCCTAAAAGGAAACCTATACTTGAGGAATCCATTTGGAGGAAACCAGTAATGGACTTGTTTACCAGGAACATCTATTCATATTAGTGATTTGAATAACTATATGATCTGATTCTGATTTTCTTTCAGAATTTCCTTTTCATACATAAACGAAGTACAAAGTCAATTGAACAAACAAATTGAGCACAGTATGAATTGAATCTGACAATTAAAGAAAATAAATGATTAATTCAAATATTCAAGTTTTTTCTCCTGATATAATTCAAAATGAAAATAAACAATTTTGTGCATACATTTATGCATACATAGGCTGCAGTATATCTCTTGTTCAAAGACAAATCAGGCAATTCTTGATGTACAGAAATTCAGGAGACAATCGTCATAAGCAAGCGCTTGACGAGGACAATGGCCTCAGAAATGATTGTCTAAACAATACAACATTGTAGGAATATAGGTCACCATTCACTGAGTGGCGATAAGGAGAAAGGGAGGGAAGAATGGTGCCAGGTAAAAATGGCAGAGGTAAAAATGGCAGAGGTAAATATGGCAGAGGTAAAAATGGCAGAGGTAAAAATGGCAGAGGTAAAAATGGCAGGGGTAAAAATGGCAGAGGTAAAAATGGCAGGGGTAAAAATGGCAGAGGTAAAAATGGCAGAGGTAAATATGGCAGAGGTAAAAATGGCAGAGGTAAAAATGGCAGGGGTAAAAATGGCAGAGGTAAAAATGGCAGAGGTAAAAATGGCAGAGGTAAAAATGGCAGGGGTAAAAATGGCAGGGGTAAAAATGGCAGGGGTAGAAATGGCAGGGGTAGAAATGGCAGAGGTAAAAATGGCATAGGTAATAATGGCAGAGGTAAAAATGGCAGAGGTAAAAATGGCAGAAGTAAAATGTCAGAAGTAATGAGAGCGATTTCGTCAGATATAAAAAGATATATGAAGAGGTCTTGAATGATATCCTAGTCAGAGCAAACTGTATTTATCGAATTAACAAATCCAAATTGCAGATTTGAAGAATATTGATTTAATTATGTTCTAAAAAGATTAGAGCACTCTCATTATCCTGAGTTTGATTCAAATGCAGTGGCGTAATCTGTCTGTGTGCAGAGAAATGATAAACCAGCTAAGAACCTAGTGGGCCTATGGGAAATTATTTTTATTATTCAGTATTATTAGTATTATTAATAATAATTATTATTATTTATCATTATAAGGGGGTTCCAACAATGCTGCATAATCCTACGTTGTTTCGCTCAATGAAGTTATCACACACACACACACACACACACACACACACACACACAAACCCACTTTTGGTATAAACATATACGCAGATATGCATACTCTCACATACACACTCTCACACAAACGAATTCCGCTCACGTCCAGGCTAATATATTGTCATTACTTTTCATTTTTTGAACTGTTTAGTGTAAAGAAGTGAAGGAGACATAGTCGAAGCAAACCGCTAATTTTTCACCTGTTCAATATTATTTTCTCAGGTTTTTTTTCAGGTTTTGTAGGAGCCTATTTATCTCACAAGGCCTGATCACGACATAATGTAGAAGTAAAAATACAAAACGCAAAAAACAAACTACAGCAGATGTATCGGCAGACATAAGTAAGCTCTTGCAAAATATTTTATTACATTGTTCAAGTATCACATGGCGCAAAAAACAAATATCTCGAAGTTTAATGAACACTTTGTGGTCACTTTACAAACTTATGCCTATTAAAACTGGAGAGGAACTTTAGCAATTAACTGTTCTAGTGAGAGTAAAAACTGATAGTTTGCCATGGGATTTCTTTCAATCATTGTTGAACGAATCCGCAGGCGAAAAATGTAATGTTTGATGCCTTTAAAACTTAGCTGTTGCTCCAAAGTCAGATTCCATTATGTTATCAACATGGTGTGTTGCTAAGGATTGGTAGATTCAGCCACCGAAAATGACGTTGTCCCCTCGTTATACAACAACAGTAAGAAAATCCAATCCAATCCCATCCAGGTAGATTGAAATCACCGCCTTTGACTACCATATTATGATCGCGATTCAATTTACACAGGGATCGCTGAAGCTCTGGAAAACTCTCTTTACATGAGCCGCGGGGAGAAATGTAACACTGCCCTTTTAAATTTCTCCTAGTGGTAACAGAAACAGTAAAAGATCCCTGCCAATTTTTCGGGTGCTGTTCGTTATTCCGAAGGTTTGCTATTCCAAAGGTTCGTTATTCCGAAGGGTCGTTAATCCGAAACACGCAAATTCCCTATACGTAGAGGTTCGTTAATCCGAAAATGAAAAAGCGTTCGTTAATCCGAAAATTTGTCGCGTTATTCCGAAGGTTCGTTTTTCCGAAGATTGGTTAATCCGAAAATGAAATTAGGAAAAATGAACCTTCGGAATAACGAATCTTAGGAATAAAGAGCCTTCGGAATAACGAACCTTCGGAATAACGAGCTGTAACCAATTTTTCATACCTGCATGTCTGTTATCAAGCAATTTTATTTTCAGAAGTTTGCACACTTTTTAAAATACTTATTAACATAGTATAGGACCTACCAGATCTAAAGTAAGTTTGATATTTTACTGACAAGATACATGTAGAGCTGTATAGTGGTAATATGTCCATTTTCAGGTGTACCGAGGCTCATCTTTTTACTGATATAATTGGATTGTTGACTGGCCGAGCATTTTCAAGTTATGAGTGTCCCATATTTCTCCCCGTGTCCCATTTCTCCCCGGTCTCCCCCATGCTTTATTTCAGGAAAAGACAAGAAAAGCGCGTATTGCGAGAAAGGTGTCAGAAACATGAAGAAAAAGACAATCTCTGTCACTTTTACCTCGTCCTCTTGCATTTCAACGACTAAATTTTCATCAATGACATTTTTTATCTCTTACATTTTGACCACTGACATTTCGACCACTGACAACTTTACCTCTGACATTTTTACATTATTTATCTCTGCCATTTTTACCGCTGCCATTTTTACCTCTGCCGTTTTTACCTCTGCCATTTTTACCTCTGCCATTTTTACCTCTGCCATTTTTACCTCTGCCATTTTTACCTCTGCCATTTTTCCCCCTGCCATTTTTCCCCTGCCATTTTTCCCCCTGCCATTTTTCCCCCTGCCATTTTTACCCCTGCCATTTTTACCACTGCCATTTCTACCTCTGCCATTTTTACCTCTGCCATTTTTACCTCTGCCATTTTTACCCCTGCCATTTTTACCCCTGCCATTTTTACCTCTGCCATTTTTACCTCTGCCATTTTTACCTCTGCCATTTTTACCCCTGCCATTTTTACACCGAACCGGAAGAATTAGGGCAAAAAAGTGCAATAATTATTTGTATATTTATGCAGATTTTCATTGACTTACTCCTCAATGTAGGTACTGTAGCAATTACTCCTGGCAGTGAAGATAAGAGACACAAAGACTAAGAGACCCACTTACAGATGCAATAATCGGGCATACACAAGCAATATGGCAGCCATTTTGCATATAATCATATGCATATATATGCAATTTATGTATGTAGGAATGCTTTTTTAGTTACAACTGACATCATGATTATGTTTATTGACATGAAAAACAAGAATATAGATGCTAAAATTTACTTTCTACAAGTTTTATGTACGGAGATATTAAAAGGCCATTATGGCGGCCATTTTGAATGCATTTATATGCAAATTTATGCAAATTATGTACAAAGACATACTTTTTAGTTATTAATGATGTCATAATTGTACTCCTTGATCTGAAAAACATAGGTTTAGACACAAGAACTGACTTTCTAAGGGTTCTATGTCCCAAGATATAAGCATTAATAGGTTTTATGGCGGCCATTTTGAATTTATGCAAATTAGGCATTGATCCACCACTCGAATTTTAGGGAACTTTTAATATGTTGTTTTTGTAGCTCTTCAAGGTTAAATGCAAGTAGAATGGTTTCTGTTGCAATTTGTCTTGGGTTGACCCACTTTTTTCATATTTTGACTGGACTATTAATGAAGCTGTGGGCAACCTTATTTACAACCTTATGCATCTATAAACTTAACCAACTCCTAAAGTCCTAAATCCTATACGTTATACCTATACCTATACCTATAGTATATTATACCTATACCTTTACCTATACCTATACAAAAATACGCATACCACCTATATATACGTAGTTACTGGACTGTTGTATGACGTTTAAACAGGCAAAAAGGTCAAAATTTTGTAATCAGCCTGATTAAAATATGAAAATATGTCTTCATAACACAAGTTGAAATTAGTTTGACAGAGATAAGAAAAAATGTGAATTTCTGACATAATTTATGTTTAAACTTAGCATAAATACTGTAATTAATAATATTTTTTCTTATTTCCTTTATTTTTTGGCATACTAGATTCAATCTAATGAATATTCAGACAGCAAACGTATGACGTCGTTATGACGTCTTTATGGTCACAAGCATCAAGACTGATGAAAATCATCTCATATTAAAATATGAAAGTTGAAGCAACAACTTAAACATGTTTAGCATTAACTTCTAGTATTACAATGTCTTTTTATCTATTTCCACTTGTTCCTAAATTACAGATTCTCTCTTATGTTGTTCCAATATGATTATATATCGGTTCAGTTCAGTTTTTATTTCTGCATTTCAAAATCAATACAAATCAACAAATCAACAAAATACTTACATAGTCATTTACAGAGCTAATATTCGTAACGTTTGGATCATACATACATTTTCTTTTTTCGAGAACGAATATCATATACAAAAGGAAGCAACAAGAAATAATAAAAATGAAATGCAGGGGACCATCATCATAAGCTAAGCTTGACGAGGAAGATGGCCCCAGGTAAAGAGATACATAAAGAAAATCTTGCCACTCACTGAGTGGGGGGTAATTGTGCGAAGGGCACAATATATTTGATATATATTTGATATATCTAATATATTGGCACAATATATTTAGTATATATTTAATATATTCAATATATATTTATATATTTAATATATATTTAATATATCTAATATATATTTAATATATATCTATATATTGAATATATTTATATCTATCAATTTTATCGGTTCCATCATTCATTGACTGCAAATCGAGCATGTCGTTATTGTTTGCTATAGCTATGTACCTGACATTTCAAACATCTTACAAATTAGTACAAAATGAATATTGAGACTATCATTGTGTTTAATTTCTCATTCATAATTATATACGGCACAAAAATATAGTACACAATAATTGTATGCACATACTAGTTCCTTTTTATGAAAATGTATATTCGACATAAAAGCAACAGAATCCAAGTTCCAAATGGCATTAACTGGTATAAGATTTCCAGTTAGGTTCATGAATGTACAAACCGCCGACTGACACAAAAGAAAGGAAGCCATGCGGGATTTCTTGTCTCGAAGTTTGTTTTGTTTTGTTTTCTTATTTATTGTTCTATATTTAAACAAATGAATAAACCATAAACATAACAATACAAAAGCATGGATGAATAATTGTCAAGGACAGCATTAACATGTGAAATACGAGGAATCTACGTAGAAGCATTGCTGGTAGGGTGTAGGTTCCCAGAAGTCGTGCAGTTTATTTATTTTTATTCATTCTGTCTTCTTTATACAGGGTAGTCTCTTCAGTACATAAAACTGCTTTACAAGAGAGCCCTGTATTACATAAAAATATTAAAATACAATTTACAATTCGAAACAAATTTGAAACAGTGTAATGCTACAATCTATAGCAATATATCACAGAAAGTACAATACAAAATAGGACGGCAAGTTAAAACGGCAACCAAAGTATGAAACTGAATATGATATAAGTTGAATAAAATGTACAACAATGTAAAATTAAGATACGTCTTACATCTTACATTCAGGATAACAGTATACATTTATTATAACCAGTAAAACATCACCCATGATTGAAAAAACAAACAAACAAATACAATCTATCTATTATCCCCTATCCCCACCCCGCACCCCACCCCCTTTCCGGATAATACAGTGTAGTTGCTGCGGCAAGATGTTTTTGGGTAGAAAAAAAAAAAGGTGTATACGGTCGGCAAGAATATGTTCAGCTAAAATGAAAACAAAAATCAAACTCTCATATTTCCATGATTTCTTTGAATATTCAAATTACACATAAATTCGTATATAAATAAATAGTCACTGTTTGGTTTGGGTGAAAACTCAGATGGGAAAAATATATAAAAATTAAAAAAATATATAGAAATTACAAATCAAAAATCAAAACTTCAACCTTTACACTGTTTCTTAAAATTTTCAAACGACACAGAAGTTTGGGCTTGAATAGGTAACATATTAAAATACAATGTGCCTTGATACGAAAATGTTGATCCCAAATATTCTGTACGTGGTTTCGGAACAAAAAGAGGATTGTTTGCAGCATATCTTGTATAATAATATATCGGTCTATTGGAAATTAGTTTCTTTAAATACAAGGGTGTACGATTATTGATAATTTTCAACATCATTATGCAATTATTGAATTTAATCCGTTGTTGCACTGATTGCCAATTAAGCAACCTTAATAAATTATCAATTGATGTATATCTATCAGCATTTAATATCATTTTAGCATATCTGCTTTGAGCGCGTTGTAATCTTATTATATTACATTTTGTCGTATTCCCCCAGATAATGCTACAGTAATCCAAATGAGGAAAAAACATAGTATAATATAAATCAATCAAATTCTTCTGATTCAAATATGTTTTAATTCTACGTACATTTACTGTTACCCATGAAAGTTTAATCACAAGGTTGTCAACATGTTTTGTCCATTTGAATCAAAAATAACCCCGAGGTATTTCATTTTATCTACAATTTCCAATCTGAAATTATTACATATGATATCAATGTTACAATTTCTTTACATACTTTTTTAATAGAACCAAATATCATAACCTTCGTTTTGTCAACATTAACATACATTTCATTTCTATCCATCTAATCAACTATCATATCAAACTGAGATTGTAATATAATCTGTAATTCTTCCTTGGTTCTTGCTTTGCAAAAAAAATTACAGTATCATCGGCATATAACGAGAGTTTAGTCAATGGCATATACTTCATTTCACAGATATCATTAACATACAAACTGAAAATCAATGGCCCAAGGGTGGAACCTTGGGTGATTCCTGTTTTCACCAAAAGAGAGTCACTCAATATACCTTCGAATGAAACACATTGTGATCTGTCTGTAATATATGACTCGAGCCATCTATATTCTGTACCCTTTATACCATATAACCACATTTTCTTTAACAGTTTATTATGAGGTATGACATCAAAAGCTTTCTGAAGATCTAAAAATACGCCACCTGTTATAAATCCAGAATTCATGTTTTGTAAAATATGTTCAGTTATATCAAGAGTACAAGAATTTGTAGAATGTAATGGTCGAAACCCGGATTGATTATTGGCAAGTAAAGAATTTTCATTCAAATATCCATACAACTGTTTATAAATTCCTTTTTCTAAAATCTTACTTACTATTGACAATACAGATATAGGTCTATAATTCAAAGGGTATGTTTTATCACCGCTTTTATATATTGGAATTTTTTTGGCAGATTTAAAATCTTTTGGTATACTTTCCGTTTTAAGGGAACAATTAAATATATAGGTCAACACTTCCCGCAGCTGCTTTGAGTAATAATGGGTGCACTCCATCAAGACCATAATAATGTTTTACATACATCAATACTCTTCGATTCTTTTATTACAAATTCTTCTGTGATATCCGTAAAAGACAATATGCTGTCAGTTACAGTTATATGCTGTCAGTTAGCAAACATACACAAAAGAATAGCGTATGAATACACATAGAATGTGATGAGATAATAAAATAGATGAAATGTATTACTTAAGCATAACCGTGAGAGAGAGAGAGCAAATAAAAAAAAAGCACCCAAAGCTCTGATTCCCAAGTAATACACATTGATGGAAGCGACTTGAAGCGATCGTTTTATTGTGAGCTGTCATTTTTTGGCGCAGGATATTTAATTTTCGTTTGGTAATAAAAAGAAGAAATTTACTAGACATTATCCAAATTTAAGATATTTTCATCAAGTTGGAGCATCAAGCACCACATAAGAGTCACAAACGCCATACTGACTAGTTTTGATAATAATGATTTCATAGGATACCGTGACATTTCATTGCACATTTGAATGATGACAGCCATTATGGTGCTCTATCTATTCCGTATACGAGAAAAATTACCCACCCATCCCCCGCCTCCAGTGCAATTATCCCACGGCTAAATACTGGTTACTGATAAGGTTAGCGTAAAGATTAGAGTTAGGTTTAGGTTTAGGGTTACAGTTTCGGTTAGAGTAAGAATTAGGTTCAGGATTAGGATTAGGGTTGGGTCAGGGTAATGGTCCAGGGTGATTGCCAAGGGGGTGATAGATGACGATTGTGAAGTTCAGGTAGGTCTATATGGGTCTTTATTCTATCCTAGCCTTTTAAATAATAGACGCACACGATTTGTGTATTTCTGTGGTCATCTTTGTAGATTTATGCGTTTCTGAGGTCCTTGTGTTAGGACTGTGGTAATTGTGCAAAACCCTCAGCGCTTGGGTGATCATCACATTCCGGGTTTTATGCACACATGCATTTCACGTCCTCCTCGAGATTATTCTCCTGCCTAAATTCCAATTAATTGTCTGCATTGGCCAGTCGTTTTCAAAGCCTGTTATCTCTTATATTTACTCATTTAGGGCGGTGAGCGTTTCGATTTGAGTCCGAATTTCTCCTAAGGAGCCTATAAGACAAACGTACAATTTTCACGCTTTACGTGGGGCATCAAAAAAAGTTCAAACCCAACTCTAAGAAAGAGTGGCCTGTGCAATCTTTGCCTCGAGAAAATCATAATCATCCGCAACAAAAGAGCGCTTAACGAAAGGTCCGAATTCATATCAAACTGTAGATACCAGGGCCCCGTTTTATCAAAGGATATAATCGATTGATCCTTTAAACACAGCCTGTCATATACTATCAACTATATCAATATATTATAATCAATTATATCTCTTCACACACAGGGACCAGAACAGGCAGACCTATGCACCCAAGCGTCAAGCCAAATCACCGCCGCACACAAGTACATAAAAACAACACGATGAGAGTTAGTCTGCCTGAAGATCGCCCCAGCGTGAAACCGTCTTTAGGGACAAGACTCCTTAGCACAGGTACGTGTATAATACATTATTACCTATAGTCTTTAAGAGGTAGTTTTGCGAGCTAGGCAATTGCATTTGGTATTTTGCAGGGTCGTGGAGTCAGCAGGCGACATTTATCACGAGTATCCGGGGCACCGTTTCATCAGTTGGCAGTCTCTGACAATTACCATAGTTATAGTCAGTGACCAAAGCTTCTCAGCCAATCAAAACCAAGGATTTTATTGAAATCGTCAGCGCTGACTATATTAGTTACGTTCAGACGGCGGGCCCTAACCTCGAGGTTAGGAAACCTCGAGGTTTAGCTCTTGCCCCCTAACTACGACTCGTGTCCACACGACGAATCTTAACCTCGAGGTTACGAAACCTCGAGGTTAAGCTTCTGCCCCCCGTAACTACGAGTGGGTCCCACTCGATGTTAAAACCATAAAACCGGAAGTTTCAGCCCACACTGCTAACAAGGCGTCTATTTATTCTTTAGTCCAACCCTGTCGGACTCGCTTACAGGTACTCTTTTTCTCTGTCATGGTATGCAGAGATAGCACTGCACTGATGACTTTATGCCTTTATGAAGATATTCGTCGAAAACATTTTTTTTTTTTTTTTTTTTTTTTTTAGCGTCGGAGAAGAATATAGAATACAGTAGCGAGTTCGACGTGTTCAGTTTCAGAGATCAAGCGCATGGGAAGAAAAGATGATGTTGTTGTGTCGTGCGTCATAGGTTTTTCACGTGTAGTGTATTTGTGGTGTACGTTTGGGAGGTTGACCCGGAAACAGAGGGAAATTGTGGGGGCTGGAGTTTACGGCCAGGTCACTCTTAACTTCGAGTTCGTTGTTTTTTGTGTCCACACGGTGCTTAACTACGAGTGGGGACCCCCCGCGGCTCGTGGTTAGAGCGCTAACCATAAGATTTCTTGTGGCTCTTAACATCGAGCTAACCTCGAGGTTATAGCTAAACTACGAGTGCGTCTTCACGGTCCCTAACTACAAGCTCTAACCTCGAAGTTTCCTAACTTCGAGGTTAAGGGCTCCCGTCTGAACGTAACTATTGATGAAACACCCCCGGGTTTCGCCAATCACTTTACATGTAAACATTCGTCGCTGCATGTCGGTTACACGCACGGCAGAAGAACGCCGATAAATCAACTCATACAAGGTCGACCACTTCCAGCACCTCAAGGTTAAGGCGTGTCGTTTGAACGTATTAGTAATAGTTACGTTCAGACGACACGCCCTAACCTCGAGGTTAGGAAACCTTGAGGTTAGAGCTTGTAGTTAGGGACCGTGAAGACGCACTCGTAGTTTAGCTATAACCTCGAGGTTAGCTCGATGTTAAGAGCCACGAGAAATCTTATGGTTAGCGCTCCAACCACGAGCCGGGGGGGGGGGGGGGGGGGTCCCCACTCGTAGTTACGCACCGTGTGGACACAAAAATCAACGCACTCAAAGGGGCATGATTTTAACCTCGAGGTTTCGTAACCTCGAGGTTAAGATTCGTCGTGTGGACGCACGTCGAAGTTAGGGGGGCAAGAGCTTAATCTCGAGGTTTCCTAACCTCGAGGTTAGGGTTTGTCATCTGGACGTAGTCTATTTGAGCTCAATAACTGCACAGTGACAATCAGTTATTACAACTCTCCAAATTGAAACAGAAGCAAAAGTAAAGTGTAAAAACGTTGAGATGTTTGAAGTTCGCCTGTTACAACTGCATAATATCTTGAAAGTTGGAGTTGAATGATATACATTGATGAACAATTTTCAATTATTCGAGATGTTGGTGATGATCGACAGGTATATGTGGCTTGATCTATATCATAGTGTATGTGGCTTGATCTATATCACAGTGTATAGCCGTATTCACATATTTTCCTAATTAACCTAGGGGATAGATAATTATCATGATATTGACTGGCCTTGAGGGAGATACCAGATAAATATTGCCCTCATTGAAAGAATATTGACTGGTATCTCCCTCGAGGCCAGTCAATATTATATGAATATTCAACGTGTATATCTTGAAAATTTGTATGCCATGTTTGTTCATTGCAATTTGTTCTAGATTTTGAAAATATTCTTATTCTTCATCCCAATTATCACAAATTCTGAAACTTTGTCCTCAGTATAACTAATTTGTAGTTGTTCAAATGTAAAAATCTGAAAATCATCCGGAGGTTTCTTTTAAGTACTGGCGGACACCTTCCCCTTGCTGGCCGGTGCTGCGTTGGGATTCCCTGGACAGCGCCCCCATGGCTGCTCAAAACACTTGGTATCAACAGCCACTCTTTCACTCTAACCCCCCCCCCCCCCGCCATTCCCACCATCTCCCCAAGCTTTGCCAACTATACCCATGCAGATCCTGTATCCGCTGCTCCACTTATCTCCACCTTTCTCCTCCTTGGTTCCCTACCACCTACTCCCATCGCCCCGACCCACCTCCAGTTCCTTACCGATCGTCCAGCAAATCCTCTTCACCCTTTCCACAGTATGCAGCTTCGCTCTCCACCCGCTTTTCTCACACTCCTCTCAACTCAGCATACCTATCCAACTTTCTTTCCCTTGCCTCATCCATCCTCGTCTCTCAAGGCACAGTCAGTAAAAGTCACCGTGGTACAGGTAAAATAGAATGTGCCCAGTCTCCATCACATACTTTGTACAACAGGGATTCACTCTCATCTACTGTATACTACAACCCTGTACTAGATGACTTTTTGAAGGAAGGTGTTTGCATGGTGTAGTACATAAGTCCTCACTCATGAGGACGGACAGTCAACTGTCCGAAACGTTGAGTCCTTCCTAAACCCTTCTATTTTTCTTGGTTCACAGTCCTTTTCAGGACTACACTCACTCCAGAAAGAATACTCTTACTCAATTTCTCACCTCTCATCCGACCTTTCTATTTATCTTTCTCCTGTCATTCCAACAGTCCTTGTAAGGACTATACATGGTGAACCGCAAACCGAGTGTATCTTAAAGGGGATGGCTAGTAACTGATCAGTGGGAATCAGTGGGAATGCTGGAGGATGATTGTTCCAATCCTTGTGGGGTTCATTTAAGAGTACATTATATATCTATTCTTGTGTGAAAATTATTTGCTTCAGAATGGTCTCATATTCAAGTAATGTGCAGTTTAATGTTTCCAGGTAAGCGTCCCTGGTCAGTGACGGGTCATTAATCTACACATTACTTGAATATGAGACCATTCTGAAGCAAATAATTTTCACACAACAGTAGATATATAATGTACTCTTAAATGAATCCCACAAGGATCGGAACAATCATCCCTCAGCATTCCCACTGATTCCCACTGATCGGTTACTAGCCATCCCCTTTAACCCTGTACTAGAAGTTCTTACAAAACTAACATGGCTTTGCAGTCTTATTTACCATCACAGTCACAATCTTTTTTCGAATTTTCATCATTTAGTACAGCAGCTTTGCTGGTTCAGAAAATGGTTCATAGTGATTGTA
Source organism: Diadema antillarum (assembly GCF_040938485.1). Classification (NCBI taxonomy): domain Eukaryota; kingdom Metazoa; phylum Echinodermata; class Echinoidea; order Diadematoida; family Diadematidae; genus Diadema; species Diadema antillarum. Next base: position 1,365,625 of record NW_027271279.1, read on the forward strand.
AATGACGACGTTTATTATGAATAAGCTCTAAACGCGTATGTGAAAAATATACCCACAATGCAAATGAACACACCACCTTTCACGCGGAATATGGTGGATGCATATCCTTTGAGCTTCCCCTGAAGACGGTGGAGTTCACGGTTTCTGTGATATTGATATGACTAACAAAAGACATGACGAGGGAACACGCAAGTTATGCCGAGTCGAGGGGAAGGTGCATTCCAATGTCTTTTGTTAAACATTTCAGGACGTTAGCAATGATTGACAGATGTGGTCCATGGGCCAGGCCAGATATTGGTACCATCTGAGGTGGCAATACCTTTTTGGTGTCATTTTGTTTGTCGGGCATAGAAATGCTTATCAAGCTATGATAGCATTTCCAAATGAGTAGCTTAGTCATAGTAAATGAATTTTAAACCAATTTGGTCTCGTTGTTATATCCCTGTACTTCTGAATCGAGACCAACCGCTATACAAAGAAGAGCACTGTCTTCTGTATGTTCACAGGTGTTCTGTTGTAAACGCGGTGCGCTTAGTCTTTATTCAAGGCAGTAAAGGGAATATTCAAGGGTTATGATGTCCACAGCGCTTAGTCTAATATTCAAGACTGCGAAGGGAATATCCAAAGCTTATAATACAGTGTATATCCTTTATCTAAAAACAACAACAACAACAACAACAACAAAGCAATTTCTAGTGAATTCTAGCGTATTTTTCAATTATTTATCATTTTCCGGTGAAAACGCTACAGTGAAAACGCTAATACCACGCCAATGTCGCTTTTTTTTTCCATCCAACAATGAAAGATTATGCAAAAACAATGTACCGGTATACTACAATACATGATAATTAATAATGTTATAAATGAACAGAGTGATTTTTTGTTTAAAACTGATGTATTTGTTGAGAGGGTGGTATAAAAACAGTATAGATAATCCCTTTTATTAGGAACTTTAAATATGATTAACGGTACATTGTTCTAGATAAAGACTAAGCGCACCGCGTGACAGCTGTGGACATCATAACCCTTGGATATTCCCTTCGCTGCCTTGAATAAAGACTAAGCGCACCGCGTTTACAACATAACACCTGTGGACATGCAGAAGGCAGTGCTCGTATTTGTATAGCGGTTAGTTTCGATTCAGAAGTATAGGGATATAAAAACGAGACCAAATTGATTAAAAATTCATTTATTATGACTAAGCTACTCATTTGGAAATGCTATCATAGCTTGATAAGCATATCTATGTCCGACAAACAAACTGACACCAAAAAGGTTTTGCCACTTCGGATGGTACCAACAACCCATTTTTCGGCTCTTGGCCCATGGACTAATGAGGTCATCTGAGGAATATTGGTTTGGAAGGATTTTTTGCTGGAGTTCCAAAGTAATCTGGAGAAAAATAGAAGAAAAAAAATCGTTAAAAAATATATGAAATGTTTCTAGAAAAGTGATGTTGCGGGTATCATAATTCAACATAAATCAACATGCATTTGGATTTTAGGGGTCCTTTAAGCGCTTAGACCCTGTACTTCAGAACCTCTTTTCTCAGTTCAAACTTTTCCACAGTGTGGGCTTTCTTTCCTATATTTATATAGGTTAGGAAAATGCATTTGAATTGAGTTATACATCATTTTAAAGCTGATCTTTTAAAATTTGTCCTAAACTTAAAATCCATGTCTGGCGACTTTTTGTTGCTTTTGTGGTGGAGGGTCACATAGGGAAACGCAAATGCTGTAAAGTAAACAACGGATATGAAATAAAAAAGAAATTCGGATAATGGATACCATTCTGTAGCTTGTACTTACGAATAGGACCCCCTAAATGTATAGAAAGACCTTATCGTGAATTATTGTGTCACTGTTGAAATCTATGCATTCGCAACCTATTTTTGTTTTCAATGGCGCACTATAGCAGACAGGTTATTGTTTTGTTTTGTTTTGTTTTGTTTGGTTTATTTCTGCATTTTCTTTCTCCGAATACAATTGCAAATGAAAACAAAATGATACAGATACATACAAATCAATACAAAAAAAAAATCATTCGCGTAACAACATTCAGTCTGAAGTGGCATAATTATGAATCAAAATAACATATTAAGGCTTACTGTATCTAATAACAAAGGAGAAATCAATACAGGGGACCGTCATCATAAGCAGAGCTTGACGTGGATGAGGCCCTATCTGAATATGTGATACCAATGTAATACAACACCAATTATATATGTACTCATAAAACTCTTAATCTTAATACACAAAACACATTTTGCTACAGAAAAAAAAAACAGAAAAGAAAAATAGTGACTTGGCGCTTTAGAACAAGAAAAAAAAAACAGCACGCAGCACCATTGACTGCTGCATGGTATAGTAGACAATAAAAGTGTAGGTGTGTGCGAGTGACAGTGCGTCGTGTGTGCAGGTGACAGTGCAAGAGAGAATAAAGGCTGTAGCATGCCTATTTTGGGGGTAAGGTATACGCTTTAATGAATGTATGCAATATCATTATCAAAGAAAGGAAAGGAACGGGAGGGGGAAAAAACACTTTGCATGGATCAGGGCTTACTGAGACTTCAGAAAAAAAGAAGAAAAAGTACATTGATCAAAAACTACTAACTGGAGACATATTTCAATAATAAATACTTTTTTAAATGAGCTTTAAAGGAAAACAGTGAAGTACACTGCTTTAATTGATCAGGTAGGTTATTCCAGACATCGGGACCGTAATGTCTAATTGATTTCTGAGCTAAAACAGTTTTGGGGTTTACAAGGTGAAAATCTGTCGAACGGCGAGTTGGATATGTGTGTATATTCGAATTTAAGTGAAAAATATTATGAAATAAAGAGGGAAGTTGATTTGTTGCATACTTGTACATAAATATACCTGTTTGTAAAATGTGGATGTCCTGAAGCTTCAAAGTATGCAAACGATGAAATAAAGGATCTGTATGAGATAAATATGTGGAATTAGTAATAATACGAATAGCACGCTTTTGGAGTAAATACAATGAATTCAGTTTAGTAATACTACAATTTCCCCATACAATATTTGAATACAATATATGAGGCAAAATTAAAGAATTATATAAAATAATCAGGGATCGTTCTGATAAGAGATCTTTCAACTTCCAGAGTACACCAATATTTCTTGATAGGGTCCTTTGTAAACAGGATATATGTTCGTTCCATGTTAAATGAGAATCGATTGTAATGCCTAAAAATCTAATAACCTGTTTCTCGCAAAGAGAAAACCCATCAATTGATATGTTGACATTAAGATCCTGTGAGTAGGGTTTTCTAAAATAAACGAAATTTGTCTTATTAACATTCAAAGATAACTTGTTTGATTTAAACCAATTCAATATATTCAATAATTCAGTGTTCAAACGATTAACAAGTGTCCCTATATCATAATCTGATGTAATAATGGATGTATCATCAGCAAAAAGTATAAAATTCAAAGATGGAGAAGAACCTATAATATCATTTATATAAATGTTAAACAACAGAGGCCCTAAAATGGAGCCTTGAGGTACCCCACATTTAATATCAAGTTTGTGTGATTCATAAGACTGAAAACTAACATACTGTTGACGGTTTTGCAAATAATTTATAAACCAGAGCAGAGCGTGACCTCGTATACCATACGTATTAAGTTTATGTATCAATACTTCATGGTCGATGGTGTCGAATGCTTTCGACAAATCCATGTATATACCTATAACATGCTTTTTATCAGCAAAAGCTTCAATCATTTTATCACACATGTGAGCGATTGCATAGTCAGTAGAATATCCACTTCTAAATCCAAATTGATTGGGTATCAATAAATTATTGGTTTGTAAAAACTGATATAACCTTTTATACACAATTTTTTCAAGAACTTTGGATATACTTGGTAATAATGAAATTGGTCTATAATTACTCATTAATTTAAAGTCATCTTTTTTATGAATGGGAATAACTTTTGCAAGTTTGAATGAGTTCGGAAAAATGCCTGTTGAAAGAGACATATTAAATACGTGAGTTAGAGGGCTTGCAATGTAAAAGATTATTTGTTTCAATAAATGAACACTAAGACCATCATGCCCACTCGATTTAGTTGTTTTCAGATTCTGAACAATATTAATTATTTCATGGTCATTGGTAGGCGTGAGAAATAATGAATTTTCACAAGGATTGGGTAAATAATCAGTAAAATGTGTATTATATGAATTCATATTAGATGCTAAACTAGGACCAATATTTATAAAATAATCATTAAATGAATTGGCAATTGTGGTAAAATAAGTAATTTCCTCATTGTCAATGATGATAGAGTTGGTAGTTTCTTTTACCGTCTTTCCCATAAGAGCATTGACAGTTTTCCACAATGAAAAAAGATTATCCTTATTTTTTTCTATATTAGTTGAATAATACAATTTTCGGGACAATCTTATTACTGATGTTAATTGATTTCTATATTTCCGGTATTTCATAAATGAGTTATTACTTTGATTCTTTATTGCTTGCTTATATAACTTATTACGGGTTGATATAGACCGCATAATACCTTTGGTAATCCAGGGTTGTCTATTTTTCTTTAAAGGTTTCCGTTTAACCAAAGGAATATTTCTCTGATAATAATACAATAATCTGCTGATAAATTTTTCATAAGCAGTATCAGCATTGCTTTCATCAAATACATCGTCCCATTCTTCCTGCGCTAAATCAAATATCAAAGAATTTATATTACTTTCTGTTTCCTTATAATACATTTGAGATTTTTTATTTTCAAAATATTGTTTTATTTTCAAAGAACTATTGTTGATGGTAAAAACAGGTAAATGATCGGATATATCATAATAAAATATACCATTTGTGAATTCTGTGTTTATTACATTTGAAAATATATTATCAATAAGAGTTTTTGATGTACTAGAAATTCTTGTTGGGTTGTTGATATGTGGTTGAAATGAGAAAGTTGCTAATAAACTTAGCAACTGCATTGTATGATTATCAGAATTATTTAAAAGATCAATATTAAAATCTCCCATTATAAAAGTGTCTTTCTTTTCCTGAGAAATAATACTCAGAATTTGATCAAAACTTTCTAGAAAACAATCAATGTTATTTCTTGGGGACCTATATATATTACCTATTATTATATTTTTTGCTTTACTGTTCACAATTTCAACAAAAATATCTTCCGTACCCTCGATATGTAAGTCATGCCTGACTTTTATATCAATGTTATTTCTAATGTAGAAAGCAACCCCACCTCCCTTGCCTAAGTAACGATCAGAACGATACATTCGATAATGCTCTAAATTAAACATTGGTGGTGAATTTGTATTAAGCCAAGTTTCTGATATGCCAATTATACTAAATTGAAAATTTTGTAAAGAGGAAAGAAATGATTCTATGGAATCAAAATTCTTATTTAAACTTCTGGCATTGATGTGAAGAAGACTAAACAAATCCAAAAATGATTGAAATTTATTTTGTTTTATGAGTACATTAAACTCGGCAGTTGTGTAATAAGTACTTTCGGAGTCATTCAAACTTTGATCATCAAAGATCATACCATGAGGGATCATTGTCGGTGTGGGGGTATGAGTAGAAATTGAAGGGTTGTGGGAAGAGGTTTGAGTGCAAGTGCAGGTGTCTGTGTGTGCATGTGCGCTGAGCGTGCGTGCGTGTGCATTCATCTTGAGTGTATGTGATAAAGAGTGAAGCGTCTAAATTATTTACTTGAAACTAGAGTCACCGTATACAGAACTAGAAAAATATACAATGTCTGGAATATGCGGGAAGAATTAATGGGTAAAAAAAAAAAACCTACAACAGTATTTGGCAGTCTGCCAGGGGTACCAAAATGGGTAATTATATACAGCAAATATTATCTCAATAATCACTTTTTATATATTTACGAGAAAAAAAAACCAAAGTGATTGCGAAGAGAATCACGATACATACGAGTCTCATTGAACCCAGAGTGATTGAGCAAGAAGATGACAGGAGCAGTGACATTGGTGTATTGACCAAAATTTAAAAAAAAAAAAAATCCAGCTGGTATAACAATCTCAGCTCTGGAGAGGTACAAAAAAAATGGAATTTAGCAGTAAATAGCCTTGTGTGAAGTACTGAAATTATTGTGAGCTATTACGAAACCAAAGGAGCTAACAGTATACAACTTAATACGGTTAATGAACTTAGAGAAACTTGGTGGGCTTAAAGTCATTGGACAAGGGTCGTCGTACTGGACTAAAATTCCCGTGCATATTTTTTATTATCTTTCAAAAAAAAAATCAAATTTATGGCAGTTAAACCAAATCGGTGTTTGCAGCACCAGGGATAAAATAAACGCACTGACATATTCATGCAGAAACATGCTGTCTTTAAACACTGTGAAAGTGCTAGTTGTTTCATTACCCTCTTTTAATAGAGGGTCACACACACAAAAAAAGAAATGGAACAGAACCTGGCTGCACATACGGATGTATATTCGTATATAATGTGGAATGACGATCGAGTTGTCGCCTCAGGATTGGAATATTGCTATGTGGCATTGAACAACGTACTGAGTTGAATTCTCCAGGAAAACCCGGAAGACCAGGAGTCATTAACCGTAGGCTGGAAAATAATATAACACCTGACATGTTCGCATTACTTTGTGGTTCAACATTTGGCTAAATGGATGTTTGTGAATAGGTCTACCAGGATGGAATAGAATAGTAAGACACTCTCGTTCAAATGTCTTGACAATCTGAGCCTGGATAAACTTAATTGTAATGGAATTATAATGATTGATACGAAATAGGGACAGCCACAATGGGCAGTGCATACTGTGAAAATCCGAGTTGTCTCAATACTTTGTCATTTAGAGGGGCTCACGAGAACAATGAAACCATGCCGCATGCACTGGCGGGCGGTTTTGTGCAAAATGGGAATGACAAACGAGTTCTTGTCTGATGAATTGAAATAATAGAAGTATAGATGACTTAGTTAGTTGAATGCAAAACCTGGTCGAGCCAGTCATTGACCGTGGGCCAATAATAGAAGTACACACAGTATCTTGTCGGTCAGTGAAAAAAAAAAATCTCTCAGATTAAATTCAGTTTATCTAAATAGATGTTTACCAAATACCATAGATGGAACAGAACACTGAACATTCTAACTGATGCATACTGTATCCAAGTCTTAAACATCTTGTCTTCACACGTTGTAAAGGCACTAGTTGTTTCATTACACTCTCTTTAGAGGGACACATAAAAGAAGTGGAATGGAACCTGGCTACACATAACATCGTATATAATGTGGAATGACGATCGAGTTGTCGCCTTAGGATCGGAATGTTGCTAGTTGGCATTAAACAACGTACTGAGTTGAATTCTCCTGGAAAACGTGGAGGACCGAGAGTCATTAACCGCGGGCCAGAAAAAAGATAATATAACACCTGACATGTTCACATTACTTTGTGGTTCAACATTTGGCTAAATGGATGTTTGTAAATACCAAGATGGAATAGAACACTAAGACACTCTCTTGACAATCTGAGCCTGCATGGATGAACTTAATTGTAATGGAATTATAATGATTGATACGAAATAGGGACAGCCACAATGGGAGGTGCATACTGTGAAAACTCGAATTGTCTCAATACTTTGTCATTTAGAAGGGCTCATGAGAAGAATGAAACCTTGCCGCATGTATCGGCAGGCGGTTTCGTGTATAGAACACTAAGACACTCTCTTGACAATCTGAGCCTGCATGCCATCAAGAATTTTGCTACGTTCCAAGGTCGCCAGCCACCAATTCCTTTCAAAGTGTTCAATAGTCGCGCAGAAGTTATCATTACGTAAGACATGCATACGTATTGGTGCAGATGGAGGCATGCAAAGTGTAATGGAGCGTATTCCTTTAAACCTATATTGTCGTGATATCGGGGTCCTTCATAATAGTGGTCCTGTAGTTTCTGTGGTGAAAATCGCTTTCATACGATCGACAGCTCGCGACTGTGACAGCATAAAAACAATTCTGCACATCGACCTACCTGTATAGAGGTAGGCCAGACAGTTCTGCTTGTTTATATTTATCTGCTCTGATACCAGTATGTCGAAGTTTTAACTCTATATATAGTACGGTTGTGGTCTAGTAAGATCTTGGCCTGTCGGACATTTGCTGTAATCATCACTTGAATATTTTAGTATACTATGTATTACTATACCCGCTTTGGCTGGTATAGTAATATTATATATCCTTACATATAATATCTTATTATATATATATATATATATATATATATATATATATATATCATATAGCATGATCATCTTAAGGCCTCCTCTCCTGCGTGACGATTTTGTGCCATTCTATTTCATATACATTTCTTTTGTTCTATTATCACCTCGTCAACACTATATCATAGTACTTCTCGGTTTTATTTTCATGGTGATCTGCAGACACGTACGTGGCCCAAGTAGGCTTATACACGCTTGCTTTACCAATTTGTTCTAGGCCTATGTTTATTTCAGTAAGTCTAATTTTCAATCGTTCTTTTTTTCCTGAAGGGTTTAATTTCTTTTGTAGTACAATTTGGTCTAAGAAAGGTCTTTTGAAACCCTGCTTCAGCTGATCAGCACATTCTCATTTCTTAAAATTACCATGGACCCGTGCAATCACCAATACGGCTCCTCTCGTTTTGCGTATCTATAGAGGTTGCAAGTACTATAGGTGGATTTGTGCGAGCTTCATGTACCATGCAGTAGAGATCATTATTTAGTAACATGCGTCTTCTTTACGTTGTGCTGTATGGACGTAAATAGACTGCAAGCTACAAATACGATACAGATCTAGCTTTATTTGATTCTTATCAATTTCAATATGGCCTTTTTGAGTCCAAATGAATAGTCTTACACGAATTCTCTCTCACATACAATATGTAACCCTTTTACCTCCGATACTACGATGCGTAAGATTTTTATACCAAATGTGATTAGTAAGGTTTCTACTGTCTATTACAATGACAGTCCTAATAGATGTCTTCCTTTCTGAGGCAAAACAAACAATCAAACAAACAAACATACATTCGAATTTTTGTAGTGGAATAATTTTCTGACGTAATAGATTATCACTCAACATTAAAATCGACATTTTTTTTTCATTTTCATAATAAGAAGCATACAAATAGCATTATCATTTACATATTTCTAACTGATGGATGGTATATTATTGGTATGTAGATAATGTCAGTATTTCAGTATGAAGAGTTCTTAGAAGCGACTGAAAATCACAATTGGAACAGAAAAAGTTGGTGTCATTGGCAAACAGAGGTAGATTGCAGTGACAATGTAAATAGATTAATTTGCAATATCCTCTATAATATATATATACAAATACTACTACTACTAGATAATAGCTAGTGGCGGTCCCAGTATGGATCCTTGTGGGACGCCACATAGTATAATAGGTAATACTTCAGAGTTAACAGATCCATCGTAGACATACTATTGCTTTCTATTCGAAAGCAATCTTTAAACCATTCCTATAGAATGTTACGAACTCCATAGCACTGATTTTTTCGTGTATATAAGGATAGTGTGGTTAAGAGTGTCGACTCCCTTGCTTTAAGGTCCATGAACACACCGATGACATGTTTTTTTCGTTCAGCTAAGGCAGTCGACGACACTCTGTCGTACAATTGAGCTAGTGCCATATCTGTAGATGAAAGTTATTTCCTGAAACCATATTGGTCTTTGTTCAGTATTTCATTTTGTATTAAGAAAAAAATCATACAGTCTGTTTTAAACAAACCCCTCTATGACCTAAGAACGACTAGGAAGACGGTATTCGAGAGAAGAGGGGAGTAATCTATAATTTTGAATATTGGAATAACTTTTGCAATTTTGCATGCGTTCGGAAATATGCCAGTTGAGAGCGACAAATAAGAAATATGTACTAAAGGTGTCATTAAACTACAAACAATTGTTTTAAAGGAGACGCGCTCATTTCATCATGACCATTTTTATAAGTATACACAGTACTTGATTTTAAAGAATGTACAATGTCAAGGATCTCATTAAAATGTGTTGGTTTAGGAAACAATGAATTGTCATTTGACGTTCCTATACAGTGCGTATCAAAAAAAAAAACCGCAACAAGAGTTAATTTCAAATTTGTGAAGATTGTGTTAACTTTACACCAAGGTGAGTAGCAACATCTTAAAACCACATATTTCATCTTTAAATGATATCTTATTTATTCTTACACGGGCATGGATGGCTGAGTAATCATTCTTTGTGGACAATGGGTCAAATTAGACTTGGGACCAAGTTTTAGTTAGTAAGACCACCATAAATCCTTTTCAATTCTCCTTTTTTTATTTGGAATGTTCAGATAGGTGAGACACATACCTAGGGCCCTTCTTCTTTCAAAACAACATGAACGGAAATGGATACTTACAAATTTTAAATGAACATGTGATTCCTGAATTAATGGAACATTTTTCTGTGCAGCAAAGGGGTGTGTTCAGACGCCTATGGTGGGCACAGGATGGCGCACCAGCCCATCAACTATAGTTACAGTAAGAAACAGATTGGCTGAGGTATTTGAAAATCAGGTGATTACCTTGTATCATGACGTGGAGTGGAAACCATAGTCCGGATCTGACTTTTTTTACTTTTTTCTTTGGGGTTATCTCAAAAGCAAAGTGTTCATTACCCCTCCACCTGACATTGGAACTCTGAGACAAAGAATCACTGATGAGTCTGAAGCTCTACACCACCAAGCCCCAATGATTCGCAGGGCTGTGCGTGAGATGGAGAAAAGAGCTAATCTTTGTGTTGAGAGGAATGGTGGCCATGTTAAGGGGCATGGGATGTAATGTTAAAAAGAGATATCTGAAAGAAGACAATGGTAAGTTATTACTAGTATTAATTTCATTATTCCATTTGTTAATTTCATTATTCCATTATTCCATTTGTTAATTTCTAATAAGGTGCATTGATTCTTGCAGTGTCTAAACTTAGTCCAAAGTCCAATTTGACCCATTGTTCAAAAAGAATGATTACTCAGCCATCCATGACCGTGTATGAAAAAATAAGATATTATTGGAAAGAGGAGATATGTAGTTTTAAGATGTTGCTACTCACTTTGGTGTAAAATTAGCACAATCTTCACAAATTTGAAATCAAATCTTGTTGCGTTTTTTTTTTTTGATACGCACTGTATAATAATTAGAGAAATCTATTTGCGTATAGAATCGATTTTTGAGCTTGAATAGGACCTAGATATCGGAAGACGTTCTATATGGTCTCCACACAATCGACCAGGGTTGGAATTCGAATCACGTGTTTAGGATCAATATGTCAATATTGGCAATTTACCGTTCCCTACTGAACTTTCGCAAACGAGGCAGGTATAGTTGAGCGTGCCGTGTGCAAAATTTGCTTCTGCGCGTACTCAAATCCGAAATACAGTCAGGTCACGATGTTGGGCACATGATAGCAGCCAGCCAATCAGCGATCTTGTCGCTACGGCTGCCTCCACAAGGAAAGGAAAACTGCTGAAAACATAGGGACGAATGTCCGAGTGCGGGAACCGTTCCATGCAGCTAATTGCTTCCCGTCCTCTTTGTCGTCTCGTCTTGCAGCGAAAGTCGCATTGCTGACGGGTTTCGTAAAAAAAAAAATGAATAAAACAAAATTCAAGTTTACATCAGACGGCAGAAGGGGAAGGAGAAGTAATATTGCATCAATGAAACAAACAATGAGTATCTAACATAAGGAAGATTGATACACCTCTAAACGTTGTAAAACAGTCAAGTCTCCTTGATTTCTCAGGAGGTTCTCTTGTATAAGTAACAATGTCTCCTCATGTCCTCACAACAGAACAAAAATATCTCTCGATATAGATATCATTTTCTCTAATGGAGATGCATACACGTATAGCCCTGATTGTTCATGGACCTCCCAATTTCCGAAGTGTTTATGTTCAGACGCTCTGCCCTCTGTCTGTCAGGGACATCAATGTTATAATTCAACACAAATACTTATTGTGTAGCAGTATACAAAATTAATTGCATGTAGATTTGTCATGATTAGTCTTAACTGTTGTGTGAGCACAACTACTGAAATTAATGTTTCTTATCATGCAGGCTTTTCAAAATGTCGCGGAGGAACGAAGTACAGGAAACCAGAGAGGGAAACCTAGAGCTCGAGACAGCACAAACGGCCTTCCTTAGAGGATCGGAGGTTAACTGTCATTCTCGTGCAGGGAAGAAGCAGCGCACTGGATCGATTGAAGGGAGCAAGGGCGGGCTGTTTTCAGTCTTCAAACAAGCCACAGACTGCTTGATACAACGTAAGGGAATTCTCTTCACTGTCGTGTCTGCGTCTTCGATTTCATGTCTGGTTTTGATGACTAAATTCCTGTCCAACCGCGTCTCGGCAAATTTAGTGCATTTTTACTACAGCATATCGTTCATCATATACGCAGGACCCTTCCTGGTGTCAAGGAAAATATGGAAATACAAACTGACGAAAAAGATGTGGCTGTGGGTGTTCGTTCGTGGAGTTTTGGGAGCTACAGCTGGTGTAATGTATTTTTACGCTTTACAATTACTCGACATCTCTACGGCACAGTGCCTCATTTATCTCATGCCCGTTTTCACCGCCATTTTTGCTCGTCTGTTGCTGAAAGAGAGCTTCTCTTTACCTAAAATAATTTTCTCTTGCGCCTGCGTCATGGGTATCTTCCTCGCTGTTCAGCCCAGAGCAGTCTTTGGGAATGCGTCAAGCCATAGTGGTGAAGCGAAAGACAGCGCAAAATTTTCGACGGGAATTGCTTGTGCAATCGGGTATGCGTTACTTCACGGCATGGTAGTGACTACACTTCGGAAAATAGGGACAATTAATGTTGACCCTCATCTCGTTTTGTTTGTGTATGGAGTCTGCAATTCGTGCATAAGTGTTGCCATGACGTCAGCGCGTGAAGAGTGGAGAATCCCAGACTGCAGTGGGGATCGCCTCTTCCTTCTCATGATCGGAATTGCAGGCTATGTAGAATTGTTGGCGCTCACGGTCGCACTGCATACGGAGAATGCAGCTGTGGTGTCTGTAGTTCGTAGCATTGATATCGTCATCACGGTGGTGTTGGATATCATCGTACTGAATGCGACAGCCAACGTTCTAAAGATTGGAGGGGCTCTTCTGGTCTTAACAAGTTCCACTGGGATAACTGTGACTAATTACTTTCGCGCCAATTCTCCTCCTGCAATGAGAGACAAGTAGGCCACATTCAATATGAGCCCATCAACAGTCATTGATACATTCGCTGGACCATTAACGTTAAAGGACAAAGAACGTAAGGTTTAAATTAAGAAAATCATGTATAAAAGGTATCAAAGCAGAGGGAAATGTCTCCTGAAAAAAGATTTTCAATATGACTTATTGAGAGATATCCGCGCCACTGAGAAATAACGAATTAAATCTGATCTATTCACTTCACCGATTTTCACCCCGGAACAGCTGTCTTTTTCGAGCCTTGAATTATGACGTCACGAAAGGCTCAAAACACTTTACGAGTGCAGCGGTACATTGAGGCCGTCATTCAGAAATATTGGCCTTGCACGTCTATACCGTTGGCTTTAGATCTAGATCATGTAGGCCTATGTGACTACAAGTAGCTATGGTTCTGCAGAGGTAGCTTCTGGTTCTAGTTCAAGTAGAGCGCCCAGGCCTACGAGTCGTTTGAGAGGCGTGACTGAGACGCAAAAGCGCAAGTACGAGAAGTATAAAAAGATAACATCTGTATACTTACTATATATTCTTAGCTAGATTCAATAAATAACGATTTTCAAAAATTATAACCAACTTGTACCTGATTATGTGAAGAATAGACTTCGCCTCCTACGCAGGTCATGCAGAATTCAAACTTTGAACTGCGGCGCTGCGTAACAACAGCGCATCCCATTCGTTCCTTTGCGTGACGTCATCATTTCGGTCCCCAAAATTTCGCTGTCAGATCGGGTTCTGGGTATCAGGAAAGGGTCTCACAACACCATCTCTCCATCGTTCTAGAGAAGATTTTACGTTCTGAAACTTACTTATTCATATTCATAGAGACTTTAACTTATCAGAAATGTATAATTCACTTATGAATATCAAGCTATTTTCTGCGTGATGACTACACTTTAAGTGAAAATGCTCAACACTCTTAAACATGGGATTCTGCATTTGAATCTATAGGCTTTGTCGAACGAAATACTTTCCTCCATTATACAACTATGAAGAAAAACATTGGTCATTTTGCTACGGATGGATAGTAATAATGGCAGGGTCATTCAAAGAGCATGACATATTGTGTACATTATGAATGCTTTATCTGTATACTTTTGTATTGTTACGTTATTACGTCAGAGATTTATTTCGACTTTAGTCAGTGATCAGAGTGTGTTCTGCTTGTCCTGGAACTTTAGTTTTTGTATGTTTAAACTTCCGTTTTGGCGCAGCCTTGATCGTTATTCTAACTATCGGGGATAGTGAAAACGACGGTGTGTATATACGTATTGCCATGATTACTGAAGGGGAAAAATCATCGGAAATGGGACAGGTAATCAAATATGGTTCACTTGTACAAGAGTATATCTCTTCAGATGCCCATTTTGCAGTCACTGAACTAATTTCTTAATCTTGCATTGCAGAGTTTGAGCTATTACATGACAACATGTATCAACAGAGTTTTATTTCAAATTATTGGGTGGGGCTTTTCTACTGTGATCATAGCGGTATCATACCGGTGACCCAGACCGTGTGAAATGATGAGTGGATAGATTAAAACATTGTTCAATAGGAACACAATTTTGTTTACATTACAGGTAATTGAATTTGATGTACGAAATACGCTAAACATTGACTTGATCGCGCCAAATTAACTTGCAGGAAACACATGAATCGTATACTCACGTATGTAGGCCTATACTCCCGTATAATCTCGTATGTCCCATGGCAGAATGTTATCTCTTTTTTAAAATTTGATTTATATACATTCAGATTTGTTATTGATGGTAATTTGTAATTGATATTTTTATATTATTTATAACTGATTGTGATTGTCTCTGTTTTTGGTGGAAGACTTTGATTTGGTCGAATGAAGTCATCATTTACTTGAGCTTCAGCATGTATATTTTACCTCACTTTTTAATTCATTGTTTTTTATGTATCCAGATATAATTATGATGTCGATATCAATTAGCGTGTATTTCAATGATTTTCATTATTTCCGTTTTTTGGTATGTACACGGTGTACTCACTCACTCACGGTTATGATGAATTCCGGTTACAACGAAGTAAAAATCAGGAAGCAACATTATCCGCTCTATGTTTTTTAATGTTTTTGTTATAACGGGAATTCACTATACTTGAGTTGTTTGGTTTTGTTCTTGTCTCCTTATCGTTAATAATTAATTCATTTGCATATTTAAAAAAACTATACCCATTTGCTCAAAATGTTCTACCTTGTAGGTTTGTATTGCTACTCCGCAATTCAGTGTCTTGGCTGCCGAGGAGGTATCTATTGATAAACCAGATTGATTGAATGAATGAATGAATGAATGAATGAATGAATGAATAAGTGATTGAATGAATAATGCTTAATGAAGAAAAAATAACGCTTCGATGAAGTTATGTTGAGGATCTGTAGATTTCTGTGAGAATTTGGCATATCGTATCACCAGCCAGAGAGAGAGAGAGAGAGAGAGAGAGGAATCTACAATAAATTATGATACTAACTCATTGTTATACCATTATGCAAAGTGAGTAGGAGATAACATGTAAAAGAACTCAATGGCTTACTTCTTTTCACACGCAATGACGTTGGTGCTTCAAATACATTATGTATCTACAATCCGCCGTCCCTGCACCCACTGCAGATAAATTAATGAATATTACAATTGAGTGCGTTCTGCGGGAATGAAGTGTTGAATATTTTTCTACTAAGTTCACATTCATGTAACACATACAAAATAGAAAAGTTGATATTAGAGATTATACGTATTTTAGCGCAACCTAGTGTAGAACATGCAATAAAGAGGCCCATTATGCGATAATAAGTATAATAGGGTTAAATCATTGTTTATGATTACTTCCACACGTAATGACGATTATGATAGTAGTAACGACGGTGTAAATCATTGCTCTACACAGTTTTATAAACCATAACAGTTTTGATATATATTTTGAATACTTACAGTAACAGAATATAAAGGACGTTGTATTTTCTGGCAGATGCCCGGTGTTTGCTTTCCCGTATAATACGAAACCCCATTCTCCTGTTTTAGTTCGATGTAACTGTACTTATCAAAGGAAATTTTAACATGAATGTACATACCTATTGACGTTTACAGATAGTTTCTATAGTATAGAGATAGTGAAGTTTACAGCTTAAATGCCCACGGTCTGAAGAAGATCATTTTACATTAGGGGTGATAGGGAAATCCACTTTATAGTTGTATTTAATGCAGTGAATGCATACATTCACGATCACATCAATGATGAAGGAAAATCTGACGAGCCGTTTAAAAGTTACGAATTTTATATTTCATTCTAAAGCAGTATGCAGTTATCGCATTGATACTGAAGCAAGTTACTACAATTAGTGATGTCACAGTACTTGAAAGACCTATAATAATGCATAATGGAGAGTTCCGTCTATGTTTCAATTATTTCTAGAGCATAATAAAAACACTTCATTTACCCACTTTACAAATTATGGTATCACTTTACACACACACACACACGCACGCGCACACACGCACACACACACACACACACACGCACGCACACACACACACACACACACACACATACACACAATATTATAATAGATGATGACTGGCGGGGGAGGGGACATACCGAATGTTCCACCCGAAGGGTTTGAAATGCTGTTGATGGAGGTTATAAGTCCCGAGACGAAGTCGTGGGACTTATAGCCTCCCGAAATTTATTTCTCACAGAAATTTGAGTTTGCTGTTTGTGAGGAATTACAAATTATGAATGATACTATAGAGTCCTTGTTTGTGGAAATGTCCATTCCACAAAATAAAAACATTATTGTTGGTATTGTTTATAGACCCCCAAGTTCTAATCCTAAAGATTTTTTTATTTGTATTGTAAATCTATTAAAAAATCCCCTTTTGGCAAATAAAAATATTTTTATAATGGGTGATTTTGATATTGATTTGATTGAAAATGACGATAATACGTCACAAGAATTTTTTGAAATATTTTTGTCAGCCTCATATTTGCCATTAATTTCGAAACCCACTCGTGTTACAAATCATTCCGCCACCCTTCTTGATAATGTTTTCACTAATGTATTGCAAATTTTAAACTCTTCTATTATTTTATCTGATATGACTGATCATTTCCCTATTATAGCGTGTTTTGATCTCGGGTATTCGGTAAAAAATAAATTTGGTTTTTCTCCAACCAGACGTAGAGCTACACCAGAAAATTTGGCTAGCCTTGGTGCTAGCCTAGAAAGGGCTGATTGGTCTAGTGTTTACGATAGTGATGACGTTAATATATCATTTAACAATTTTTCAGGGATAATTAGTAATTATTTAGATGAGTATATACCTAAATCAAAAGATAAGTTAGTTAATTATAAAACATCCCCCAGATTTCCGTGGATATCGAAATCTCTTCTTCGTTCAATCAATAGGAAAAATAGGCTATATTATAAATTCAAAATGGAAAAAAATGAGAAGTCAAAAGAAAAATTATACTTCCTATAGAAATACTTTAACTAAGATTATACGGTTAGAAGAGAGGAAATATTATATGTTTCAGTTAGAAAAATATAAACATGATATGAAGAATACATGGAAGGTTTTGAACCAGGCCATGAATATATCAAAAAAGAAATCAAATATTACAACAATAAGATATGGCAACAAAATATATGAAGATCCAAGTGACATAGCTAATATTTTTAACTCTTATTTTTCAATGATTGGGGAGAATTTGGCTAGAAGGGTACCACAGTCAAATACGCATTTTTCAACATTTTTAGGTCAACCAAACCCAAGTTCTATCTTTTTTGTTCCAACTACGAAATATGAGGTTACTGATATTGTTACTGCAATGAATGACAAGCGAAGTGCTGGTTATGATGACATAAGTAATTTTATTTTAAAGGGAATTATATTTTTAATCGCTGACCCACTTTCACATATTTTTAATAGATCTATATCAAGTGGTGTTTTTCCTGATTTTATGAAAATAGCTAAGGTTTTCCCTTTATTCAAAAAGGCGATAGTTCTGATATGAGTAATTACAGGCCCATTTCTTTGCTTTCATCTTTATCTAAAGTTTTGGAAACATTGATATTTACAAGAACAATTAATTTTTTAACTTTTCATAACGTTTTTACAAATTCTCAATTTGGGTTTCGTCAAAAACACAGTACCATTCATGCCCTTTTGAAGTTTATCGACCACGCAGCGCATACTATTGATAATCATTCTCGTGTTATTGGTATATTCCTGGACTTCTCCAAGGCCTTTGACACAATAAATCATGAAATCTTATTTTACAAGTTGTCTCATTATGGGATAAGGGGGAAGGCCTTGGAGTGGTTCAGGAGCTACCTGCAAAACCGCAAACAATACGTATCTCTGAACGAGAACGTTTCAAGTCTCGAATTCATTAAGTGTGGCGTCCCACAAGGTAGCTTATTAGGTCCTTTACTTTTTATCATTTATATCAATGATTTTTGCAGATCATCCGACGTGTTGTCATTTATACTTTTTGCTGATGATTCAAATGTTTTCTTTTCACATGAAAATCCAGATGAACTCGTGCACATTGTTAATTCCGAATTAAAAAAAGTGACCCGATGGATAAGAGCTAACAAATTATCTCTTAATCTTTTGAAAACTAAGTACCTGTATATGTTATTTAGTAACTCTATAGAAGTTTTACGTAAAGAGATTATTTTTGATGACATTCAAATAGAACGCGTATCTCATATAAAATTCCTGGGGATTACAGTAGACGATAAATTTTCATGGAGGCCACATATTATTAACATAAGTACAATAATATCACGTAATATTGGAATCATTAATAGACTTAAGTTTCATATTCCATTGTCTTCTTTGCTGACGTTATATTTCTCTTTAATTTTACCTTATCTTAACTACGGTCTTTTAGCATGGGGTAACGCTCTTCAAACTTTACTAGATAGATTACTGGTATTACAAAAAAAAAAGGCACTTCGTGTTATTTGTGGCGTCCCGCCACGTTCCCATACAGATCCATTATTCACTAAATATAAGATTTTAAAAATCAAAGATTTGTATTTTTTTCAACTTGGACAGTTTATGTTTAATTTCAACACAAATGCACTTCCCTGTATATTCAATTCAATGTTTGCAAGGAATCAATTTTTCCATAATTATCCCACCAGACAATCTTCTGAGTTTCATCTACCTCTTCTGAGAACATTATTGGCTCAGAATACATTTATATACACAGGCCCTAGATTCTGGAATTCATTAAGTAGCGAAATAAAAAATTCTCCTTCTTTGTATTCCTTTAAGCGTAAGTTGAAATCCTTTCTGTTAAACCCTCTCTGATGTTCGTTTTTATTAATCAAGTTCCAACAACCACAGGGTTTATCATCCAACCATCAATCAATTGATTTCTGAATTCATTAATTTATGAAATAGCCATTATAATTTCTACACGGCTGTATGCAACCACCGGCTGTTTAAAGAATTTCTTCAATTCCCTCTACAATTCTCTCTTTCGTTTCTTTGATCAGTGTGTAGGCATTCTCTTTCTTTCTTCCTTCCTTCATTTCATTTTCCACCTTTCTGTCTAGTCGTGTCATGTTATTGTGTGTCTCCCGTTTGTTTCCGTCTTGTGTAAATCATACTTGTGTCCAGCATATACAAATAAGTATTTAGTTAGAGTTTCTTGAGTGGTTCACAATCTACAAGCTTGCTTTTTAGTGGACCTCTCAGTTCTCCTTTTTTTCAACTGAAACAAAGACTTGTATTATTTTGCGTATACATAAAATGTTACTTTATTATTGTATTATTTGATATCATTTGTAAGTGGTGTGTATACGATTGTGATAATAACCTAATTCATACTGTGTTGTGTTATGTTGGAAAAAGGAGAATGAAAAAAATGAAATGAAATGAAATAGCATTTCAAACCCCGGGGGTGGAACGTTTGATACATGTTCCCGACAACAAAAGTCATCATCTGTTATATTATATGGGAATAGTCAAATACCATCAATAATCGGTCATCTGCTTTTTTCAAATTGTATGTAATAGGTAAATTTATCCTATCGATTGCGTGAAAAAATATGATCGTTCAATCGTTTGATATCGTTTGTTATTTGTTAGGTGAAAACGTTTTCCTATTGGAGAACATTACAAAAATGTTCTGCCCATGGGCGAACATAACTATAACATCATTAAAGTCGCTGCATTAGCTATAGCAATATATTTTGGTATATGCACCTTGTCATTACCGGCTCACAAGCGCGCAATAGAGAGATGTTTCCATGCAATTCCACATCTTTTCTTGTCCTTAGGGGCATATACACTAAACAAAAAAAAAATAATAACAAAAATAAAAATAAAACAAAGAAACATAAACAAAACAAAAACCACACAAATAATAATGACAACTAAACAGAAAAAAAAAAAGGAATCGGAAAAACCATAATTTTTCGATGAACTGTTTTCAGTGCAAAAAAAAAAAAGAACAAACAAACAAACTCAGAATCATTCAGTTGTTTGTTTTTGTTTTGTGTGTTTTTTCCTTTTGTAGAAACTGCTCATGCGCAGTAAAAACTAGAATACTTTAGGTTTTTTGTTTTGTTTTGATTTGTTTTTTATATATAAGTAGTGTGCCTGAGCAACTTGTCGCTGTCTTTGCATGGAGGTCACTAATCTGTGGGATTCTCACATGGAGATCAGTGCTGTAGACAAGCCGGATGGGGATCCCCACGCCTATGGTGGACGTCACGTGACCAAAAACAGGAGTCCAGGGGCGTAATGCCAAGGTCATAATGCAAGCTAACAGGAAATATTACAACTAATGCAATAACTTTCCACGCATATATTGCAAAATGCAATTAGTTGCTATACAGTATGTCCCCCCAAAAAAATTACAATCAGATTTTCGCATTGATAACACCCAATATGATTAAACTGTCTAAATGCTACTTCAAGGTTTCAAAATATAACATCTTAGCTCTATTTTTCAGAAAAACCCGTTCAATTTGGTAAAGCGGTCACAGAGAAATGTGGATTGTTGTAAAGCATGTCATGAGTCTGATTCTTCCAAGTTTAGCATTTCGATGCTCTCGTGTGTCAATACAATAGACAAAACTTGGAAGGAAGAGATTCCTGAGATTCTCTACAAAATTCCTCATTTCTCTTTGACCACTGAAGCAAATCGAATGGGGTTTTCTGTAAGATGCGCGTAATAAGTTATAGTTTCATATCCCGAATGTGTATTTAGATTGATTTACGAATTTGTAAAGATTTCGTTGCGGAGGGTCCCGTTGTATCTTTTTTTTTTATTTGGACATAGTGTATACAGGAAAGAGAGTAGGCCCCACATCGGCACGAAGCTCAAAAAAAAAAAAAAAAAAAAAAAACAGTAGCAGCCCGTGTCCTGTACAGACAAGGCTGACATCGACTAATAAGAACAGTTGAACTGCCACACCCTGTTTATCATGAACTGCACGTTCCTGCAACAGTATTGACCGGTCTATATATCTTGTTCTCTCCAAGGGATTAGGGTTAGGTTGTGATAGGGTTTTAGGTTTGGTTTGATATGAGGATTAAGATTAGGATAAGGGTTTTGCTTCTAACAGCCCACACTATGATTCCTTCAACAAGTTCAATTCAATTCAATTCAATAGTTTATTTATTTCCATCATCACAAAGAAAAGAAAAGAAAAAGTTGACATGATCCAAAGTGATACAATCTTTTTTCATTTCTCTTACACTCGTCTGATAAAGGATTTTTTCAATATAATATAAAATATATTATACACGAATGATGTCGTAAAAAAGAAACAATACACTTTGTCATGGCAACAAAAATAGTAAATAATCACAATGATGGAAAACAGTGTTCCACTAAAAAAGCCACGCTTGTGAAACATGGAACACTGGAACAAAACAACAACAGCACCAATTTGTTATACCAATAAGACATATTCATTTTAAATTCTTCTACATTTTACTCATTGATATAATGATGTTGATACTATAATGAACAATACTTACTAGGATTTTAGGATGCAAACGTACAAACTTTATAACATATCACATTTGTGGCACAGACACTATGTGCCAGGTGTGCCAGGAAAATTGAACGGAAAGGAAGAAAGGAAGAAAGGAAGAAAGGAAGTTCAAATATTAATACATGTAATTGATATTGATAACTACTAGTAGTTTTGCTAAAAGCAAGGTCTTGACTCCTCTTGAGTATTTAAGGCTTCAAGTGACCAAATTTTAGTAAAAGCTCTGCCCATCATGGAGGATGTAAAGGGGGGGGGGGGTCTGCGAGATCTGTTGAAAACTGTTTCTGAAAGTGAGCCATTGGAGCAAAATGGAGTCACAATGGACCCGATGACCAGATAAAGGGTGAATCTTCGTAACAGGCATGCCAAATGCGGTCATCAGGTCATCACACGAGACCTATACACAGAGCCTTCTAAAAGGCTATGGACCTACGGGATGAACAGCGCCATCCACATGTCAACAGTATACTGTATGTATGTAACTGTTGACCGATCAGATTATGAACGGGAAAAAAAAAACCACACATAAATCTAATGACAGACAATGATACAAAGAAAAAAAATATATGACACTTTCTCACGAACACATACTGAATCAATGTATAACTTTGCCTGTTTTGCATTCATTATTTTGTCTACAGCTTATTTTGATCTAAAGTTGTAAAGAGACTACAGAGCGGCAGCGTATTAGGCAAAAAATAATTTGCTAAACGATTTGAATCATATTCAATCATATGCGTTATGTACGCCACCTTAATTACCCATACAAATGCAATTATTTACAATATTACCCTCGAAAGTATGACGGAAATGCACCGGACAGTATGTTATTTTCCCCTTTTATGTTATCAACGCAACACCTTATACAGTTACATACATGTGGTTGAAATTTAGATGGCGCTGTTCATCCTGTCGGTCTCGTGGGCTTTGTTTGCCTTTTCTTGAACCTTTGAGAGTAGTGTTGAACTCATGGGCTGTGTGACTTGCGAGCTGTATAACTCATGGGCTCTATGACAAGTTCAAGTTTAAGTTCCAGTTCAAATTCATTATTTTTCATTTCCATAAGATAAAGAGAGAAAATGATATACGTTGGCTGTGTCACAGCCGGTGAAAGCGTGTGATGGCTTGTTGATCCAGTGTTGACTGCTTAAATACGGTGCTCAGACAAAGTAATACAAAACACAATAATTCCGGGAATGTATAAGTTCAATTCTGGTCTTATAATGACACCTCAACTTCCACGGCTTACATGCCGGCTTCATCCCAACCTCTTAACTATTCATACTGCAGTGAAAACCTAACAACTGCTTCAAAAAATGGCTTTAATTCCATAAACTTCATTCTAGTTAATGACCTAGGTTTCCACCTGCCTCTTTAACACAACGCTCGCAATAACTCCTCTGTCTTTGAATAAACTAAATCGGTGGATACAATTTGCAATCAGGGTTTGATTAAAGTGCAAACTATTTACCTTCCGAAATAAACAAAACCTAACAGTGTCATGCGGTTACATCCAATGTCGTCGAACGTGAAACAGTTCCCGACGGTCACCGCGAATGCAGAGTGCTCAACTCCTCGTCGAGGCGACGGTTTCCAAACGTGCAGTGTATGGTGGATTCCTTTCCTGTCCCGAAGTGGCCCGAGATTATATATTCTCACGAGCTGGAGTTTCCTTACACGGGTTGTCCAGATTGACCCGCAATTGATCGATCCACGTTAACGCCATCTACAGTAACGAGATCACCACGGCATAAAACTACCTACCGTGCCATTCATACTAATATCACTCAATATCAATGAACATCCAAAATGATAAACCAGTGCAGTTATCATTTTGATGCCTACAGAAACAAACAATTTCCAGATGCTTTATAGTCTATGTAAAAAAAAAGATCTTACTCCACTTGAGCATTTATTACCTTTTTTTTTTACTTAATAATGCTCCCTGCATTATTACAATAACAGTATAAAAACCCTTTAGCACTTGACTTGAAAATAAAATAACCATTATGTCAGTAACCACCACAAATACTGTCTACTATAAGTTCAACAAGATGAAGTAGTGCATTTACGTTATCACATAAGATATATAAATCAAGCTGTCTTCGAATAACTCGCACCATAGTAACAATGAGAGGCTGTTCAAATCAGATATCTCATCATTTCACTAAAACCACTTCACCTTATGGCAGCGTACTGTTACAAAGTTACTCTGCGATAATTTACGACAAAAGGAATAATAGATCTGTACAATAAGTTATTATTCACTTACAGTTTGACTGATGACTAGAAGCTGCTGGTACCTGACTTTATCGCAAGCCGTCATCAGCAGACCCTAGCAGTATAGCTGCTGTATCTGCTAAAGACCCTAAAATAACGGTCTTGCCCCTCCAAAATCTCAGCTTCAAGTGACAAAATTTTCCTACTACTACTGTCACGTCCTTCTCAAAAAATCCTGAGCTACCACTGACAAAAAAAGGGAATTATCTTCACCTGGATAGGAACATGCCTGTGTATAGAAATCTGGCCTAGCAACAACCAAGGAGGTTTAAGAGATGGAGTTCCAATTGGCTGTAATTATTCAAACAGTTGTCACTTCTCTATTGATGTACAAAACAAAAAATCCACAGTTGCATCTGTGACTTTGATGGCGAGGTTTGATGCCGCCGTCTTGCTGAGCAATCTGAAGATTCATTGTGAACGTTATTTTTTTTTAATAGTTTGATAGATACTTTATTTTCTGCAAATCAATAAATCAATCAGCAAATTAATATACATAAGTTACATAATCATGAACATATGGGAAATATACAAAGTAAATTCAAAACAGAGTCGTTTGACTTGCATAAACAACGATATAAAAGGAAATTAATGATATAATATACAGTATGCATGTCTATGCAGCGTGGATTACATCAACAATTGTAGTTAAGAAGCGATTATGCAGAGGGCCCCCATTGTAAGCATTGCTTGAAAATATGGCCGGCCCGTGTAACGTTAACTTAATGTTGGCTATATGCTTTTTTATCTATTAAATGAAACGAAATCTGACTTAATAACAAAGCACATTAAACAAAGGTCAATCCCTTCCAGAAATATGTGCACAAGTGTAAAATCAGAGCTGTATCATGTGAAAGTGTTTAAAACTGTACCCTCCTGGAAAGTAGGTTTTATCACCTTTCCTCTTAATTCCGACAAATAAAACTTATATGGAATAATCTTCAAGTATAATTCTTTATGAATAGATTTATCAGAATAGTGTCCGGGCATGGCCAGTTGAATAATTTTCATACTCATTTAATCATCTTTTGCTCAATCTCTATTCGCGCATCCCGTGTCTTTACCATTATAGATTACCTATCTTTTATAAGTAGGGATGGCGAAAAGTAATCACCATCACAAAGACATTATCTTCCTTAGAAAGTGGCTGATGATTATGCAATGAGACAGGAGTCCGTTGTCTTTCTCCTATATCTACGCGGCAGATCCAGTTTGCCACATGTTTCAAATACTTTTGAGTGGCAATATCAAACCTGGCTTCAAATACAATATGACAGTTGGGACTCATTTCTCTTGAACCGCTTTGGTATAACTTTCATTATAAAATGTGTTGTTGTTTAGTTTGTCATTCCTTTATCTTCCTCGTTAATTAAATGTTATCGTCACAAATAAAGTAATGAGAGCTCCGTTCTGTCTAAACTTTGGCCATGGATGCCAAATCCCGAATCTACAAAGCTGTAATAAAATGCACACATTCTCTGATATTATGGGCTAGTTAGATGGCTAAAGATGGCTGACTATTGAAACATTATGAATTTTAAATGGTAATTCCTCAGAGTAGAAATGAAATTATATGGCTTAACGGAAAAGCAGCCCAAGATAATGTCTGTGATGGTTTTGTTTAATCACAGAGTTCTGTGCGATGGAGTTGTAACAATCTTTGATGCCAAAATACTAGTCAATTGAAGATAAAAGAAGTGCGAAATTGCAAAAGCAGAAACAAAGAACTGAAGAGAAAGACAAAGCGTGGCAACGGCAGCAACAGCAAAACAAACACATGAGGAAACAAAACATTTCTGCTGTCATCTAGTTGATGTGGATGTAAAATGTACCACACTGCTGTTATAAACTGTCGTAGTGCCATTCTTAGTTGTTCCAGCTGAGCATTAGTCTTGTAGCCTTTTTTATTCTGGACTATTGCCCGAAGAAAGTTAATTTATGGGCATGGATGGTATATGGACTGAATTAAGCCAAGTCTCATACATTTCATGTCGAATGCCAAATAATATATATATATATATATATATATATATATATATATATATATATTTCTTTTTTTTTACATGATAAAATCTTTACTTTGCAGCAGGTGTAATAACCTGACATTAGGCCTACATGAGCACGGTATGATGAGTGAAAATATAGGTGCCTAATACATTACCGAAGAACCGAAGCACACACACACACACACACACACACACACACACAAATACACGAATACACTTTTGGCTTTACGAACCAGTAAAAAAAAAATCAACCCATGGTTATACCGTCATAAGGTAGGGTTACATTAAGGTAGGGTTACATTAAATCCACTATGAAGTAACGAAGCTCCTAGGACTCTATCTAGAAGGCAAGTGTCGTTTGTTATGATCCCGGGTAGCTACTGGTCTTGGTCATATGATATTTGTATATGACGCAATAGTTATGCTAATCGAACTTGCCACCACCAAAACAGATCCAAGAATTGTCCATATATTTGGCAGCGTCTTTAAGATGATAATATCTAGGGCAAATGTAAACACGACATCAGTCGTACGTAGGACAGACACTAAAACAGTGCTTTCTGCTCGCAATGCGATAGTGAATAAGCTCACTTCTAAGTAACAAGTTATTCCGGTCAACAAGAGGAAGAGACGATCGTTACCGCAGGAAATATTTCGCCATTCATCCATTGCGGTTGCTATGACAGCGCTGACACTAGAGGTGACGGCACCGAAGACAAACATGATTAGGTGCACGTCAATTTTCACCTTCCCTGCTTTCCGTAACGTGATATAGATGAAAGCGGCGACCAGTGCCTGGCCCACAGCGATACAAACACCAAGAACGAAATCCTTGTCCTCTTGTCTTCCAGTTGTACCGATGTTACCAAATATCACGTTTGGTTGCACGATGAAGAGGATTCCTACAACACTGACACAAATAGAGATAACCTTCAAAAGGGAACAGCTTTCTTTCAAAAACAGAGATGCGAAGATTGCCGTAAAGATAGGCGTGAGATAAAACACGCTTTTCGCAGTAGATAAATCTAGCAGAGCCAAGGAATGGAAATAGAATATTCCAGATAAAGTTCCAAGTACTGCCCGCAAGAACAGAAATTTCCACTCTTGTAATTTGATTTCAAGTAATGACGTTTTTGTCCATACAAGTATTGGGGCAGCATATAACATCAAAGACACATGGCAGAAGAAATTTACTACATTGGCTGAAACGTTGCCTGATATGAACTTGGTCGTCAGACTTGAAATTGAAAGTAGGATTGCAGATGTCAGGGTCAAAAGTACTCCCCTGCAGCGCAAAAGGCATGCTAGATGGCAGGCAGTCATTTGAGGCCAGAAGCGGCTCTCTCTCTCTCCCGTAGAGGACCGGACAAGATTGGTCGGGGACACAGTTATATGGTCCGACGGCATCTGATGTCGATTGCTGCTTTCCTCCGAATCCTTGCCTTGTCCGTCTATCTGTGCCAACTGTATCTGTTTTCGTCGCGGTCTCTTCGATCGACGCCACGACATGATTATTGTTCCCTGCATTGACAAGTATACAAAGTATATTACATTTCCCAAATTAGTTGTACAGTGCACTCCTGTTATAACGAATACGATTAGAAATCACGAAATTCCTGTTACAAAGAAATAGAAATTCATGCCCCAATATTATTTGCTTTATTTTTTTATTGTATATTCGTTAAGGTATAACAAAATTTTTATATGACGAAAGAAATGTGCCGGTCCCGACGACTTATAACGGGACGTTATAACGGGAGTCCACTGTATACGGCATTTTACATTGTAGATGGAGCAGTATCTGCAGTGCAAGTGTGTGGACTATTGTAGGCCTATGTAGAGCAGTAGTTCTTCATATAATTGTGAAAGCGATGGTACAAGAAAGAGTGGTGAAAATCGCACTTGGTCATCAGTACAGGATTGTCTTACTAACCACCTTTCGCTGCTGCTTGCAATACGCTCTGCTCTTCAGCTTGTTAAATTGCACATAATATGAATCAGATATTTGGGTCATCACGAAAAATTATATACAAGAATTCCTATATCATGTATATCATGTAACCACTGATCAGAGGTTTTTCTTTGCTCGTGCAAAGTAAAAACTACTGATCAGAGGTTTCTAACTCTGCATGCACGAGCAAAGAAAATCCTCCGATCTATGGAAGGCCATGTGTTGCAAAAGTCGGGGGAAACCACTGGTCAGAAGTTTTAAACCAAATAATATACTTGTTCACGAATTCAAACAGAATTAGAATACACTTAGAATGTACTTTGAATGCAACACGAATGTCCTGTGTGTGTCAAGAATGCCACCGGAATGGTCTCCAATAAGGTATAAAATGGTGATGGATCTTGTATTTTCACCAGGCTCAACCCGATCATCCGTGGACCATGTTGCTTTGCTACAGAAAGCAGTCCTCCAGCAAGACCTCCTTGAAAGAGAGTGTCTAGGCCAATTACCCCAGACCCTTCCCGTGACCCTACTCCTAATCCTGAACCCAATCCTAACCCTTACCCAAACTCTATCTCTAAACCTAACACTAACTCTAATCTTTACTCTAACCTTTTCACTAACCAGTATTTAACTGGGGGTAATTGTATGAGCATTTGAGATATTCTGGCAGAATTTGAGGTGCAACACCGTTCCGATTCTACCTCAAAATGATGTCAGATTGTTTCAAATGCTGTAAGAATGCCGTAGGAATATTTAGAATGCAATCTGAGTCCAAATAGAATACCCTTCGAATGCAGATCGATATCTCTCCACTTCGAATGCTCCTCGAATGTTTTAAGCATGGGTAAAACATTCGGACTGGCCACAAGAATGGGCCCGAATGTTTGGAACGCACTCAGAATGTTGTCAATTTTTTTAGAATGCACTTCGAATGTGCAGGAATGCAGGATGAATTTTCATTTCAACGGCATTCCGGCTCATTCCGCCTCTAGTGTGACGGGGGTAATAGTGATTGCGTATCTAGTGTTCGGTGAGATTGGTCTGCAAATAGTGATGATTTGTAAACTTACAACTACATACTGACTGTCATCGTTTGGAAAGAAAGGTTTTGAATCAGGCCATGGTAAAATGGGGATGAAATTCGGCACTTTCTGCTTTCTACAAGCTGTCGTTCCAAATATATAGACCCTTGACAGAGCCTACATTGCCACCTTCTAACAACATAAATGGAAACAGCGTGATTTGATTTTTTTTTTCCATTGGGAAGGTAGATGCATACTGGCCATGAAACCCAGTCATTGTGGTTTCAACATTTCCTTTCATTGTATTGCATTTCTAACAACACGAAACATTAGATACACAATGTAGGCCTAACACAAAATCAGAGCAATGTTCTAATAGAGAAAATACAGTGAATTGACGTTACGGTATCAAATAGTATGGCCCTTGTGATTACACTGAATCAAATCTATTTTTTTGGGGGGGGGGGGAATGGAGGAGACATGTTGAAAAACAAAGCTTGTATTTTGCAGTCTTCTCGTGGACAATAAGTAATTACTGAACAGAACTAATAATCCTACGGCAAATTGCCTAAAGAAAGAAAAAGTTACATGTACACACACACACCCATATAAACAGACAGACAAAGAAACTCATGTAAAGAGAGAGGGAAAGACAGAGACAGAGAGAGAGAGAGAGCTCTTAAGAAAGAGGAGCATCCTCCCAAAATGTCGAGAAATGAAACGGCGACTGTAAATGTTGCCAAATTGTTGTCTGTCTATTATGCTTAATATAAATATCTACTTCATGAAAAAATCAAGGCAAATCAAATCAAATCAAATGAAATTATCGAGGAGAACACCCACCTGTTGATGAGTATAAACTCTTACTATGACTAAGCACACGCCTTTTCTCTCCAACAGATGAAATAGAGCGCATCAAATGAGGACCAGAGAAAGATGGGCATGATACACGGTCTTCTGATCAGAGGTCCATGGACAGAGAACTTTTTTTTCTTCTAACAAAATGACCGCCAGTCCATTCCACAACAGCTATGGAGCTACACGCGCTATTGCTATTATATACATCTTCTTTTGAGAGAAGTACAGGGCAGGTTAAAAAAACAAAGACCACCACCACCAACAACAACATTGGTCCATTAAAAGTCTTACAATTAAAACGGAAGCTACATATGCCAAAGAATCCATTCCGCCAACACGGCCTTGATACTTCCTGCCTTTTAGCCTTAGAGGTATAATAGCGTGAGATCGTTAAAAACCTGATAAAGTGCAATCAACGTTAATAATGTTGATAAGGACAATGAATCATCACCATGAAATAAGGTGAACGAAATTTTGAAAACGTTCAGTTCATTTTCACGTATAGCACGTCAATTGACATAATGCGGTGATGACATCTCATAAAATTCTTCTGACAGTGTGTACTGGAGTTATTTTGTTATTGAGATTATATCCCACAAAAATATGTTTGACCAATGGGATTACTAATTTAGAACACGTGACAAAAAGATGTTTTTTTTTTTTCTCAATCTTCATGTCGTGGTATACGATCACATAATAATGTTCTATACTTTTCGTTAGCACTTTTTGCAAAGCCGGAATCAATAAAGGGTATCCCTCGCATCTATCAAGTTCTAGGCGCACACATCCGTACACATCGCACAATTATCGATACATCAGTATCACTTGTTTTTGTCTTAGATCTACCTGTACGTCTCGTTCGTAGCGGACCGTGGTTGTACCGTCTGTGTTGTAATATTCCGCACGATAACAAAGTAAAAATCTGCCTGCTTTAAGTAATACATTCTTTTTTTTTTCCAAATCTCAAGTTTGTAAATCGATTGGAATATAAAGCAAATAATCATCTCCTGTATTTCGGGCAATGGATACAATCCAACATCACCGTCGCACTCGATTGTTATTGCTTATTATGTATTTAGTAGATACACAAACACACACACACACACACACACACACACACACATTTCACCTACGAAAGGGCCGTAATTGAAGGTTCTTGACGGGAACTATATATAATAAGCTTATCTGAAGGATAGATATGTACGTCTCTTAGGGCAGCTTTTTATCTACATCCGATGGCTCCACCAGGCCTAGAAAGCTGCTTATGAAAAAAAAAAAAAAAAAACAGTACTGAAAGCTGAAATATCTAACTGGATGAACATTAAGTAATACGATTCTATTAATCCAAAATGCGCAATAAGTTTTGTGAATTGTATACGGGCAAACCAAATACGTTTAATCAAATCACGTGTAAACGATGCAAAAAAAAAACAACAACAACACCAAAACAAAACAAAACAAAACAAAACAACAACAACACTAAAATCATTCTTAATGTAAGATGATGTGTTATTCAAGAAAACTTCCAAACACAGATGATAATATGAATTCAACATGAAAAATAGGAAGTTGACTATTAAATGAAGTAAACCATAAAATGGAATCGATTATCATACAGATATAAATGAAAAAAAAGTAAATGATCCCTCTGATATTGCACATGGTTTTAACTTGTTTCTCCACTACCACACCAAATTGAGCTTTTAAGGTAAGCCTACATCAAAAGGAAATGATGGAATTTGCATGAGGTTATTCAAATTAGCAGTTTAATCGATTGCATTTCTTCTGAAATAACATGCACAATATGTTTTTATCGTGTGAAGTGTGCCCGAACTTTCTAAAGATTGTGCGTGTAGTAATGCAAATATATATGTATAATTTGTATAATACATATATACATATACAGAGTTGTACATATACCTTTACACATACACATACATATACATATACATATACATACATAAATGACAAATAATAAAACATGGGTAACAAATTCCTCCCCCCCCAAAAAAAAAAGAAAAAAAAAAGAAGAAGAAGAAGAAAAAAAAAAAAGACCGGGGTGTCAGCCGGGACTGCAGCCGCAGTTAGCGGAGCCAGGTTCCGTGACAGCCCAGCTGGAAGGCGATGCCTACCGTCCTCCAGCTAGGTTTCAGGTTTTTGAAGCTAGGCAGGAGGCAAGATTTGAAACATTCATGAAAGCATGTATAGAATAAAGAGCATGCGGGGCTGACATGGGTAACAAATTCCCCCCCCCCAAAAAAAAAAAAAAAAAAAAAAAAAAAAGAGCGGGGTGTCAGCCGGGACTGCAGCCGCAGTTAGCGGAGCCAGGTTCCGTGACAGCCCAGCTGGAAGGCGATGCCTACCGTCCCCCCAGCGGTGCCAGGTAAAAATGGCAGAGGTAAAAATGGCAGAGGTAAAAATGGCAGGGGTAAAAATGGCAGAGGTAAAAATGGCAGAGGTAAAAATGGCAGAGGTAAAAATGGCAGGGGTAAAAATGGCAGGGGTAAAAATGGCAGGGGTAAAAATGGCAGAGGTAAAAATGGCAGAGGTAAAAATGGCAGAGGTAAAAATGGCAGGGGTAAAAATGGCAGGGGTAAAAATGGCAGAGGTAAAAATGGCAGAGGTAAAAATGGCAGAGGTAATAATGGCAGAGGTAAAAATGGCAGAGGTAAAAATGGCAGAGGTAAAAATGGCAGAAGTAAAATGTCAGAAGTAATGAGAGCCATTTCGTCAGATATAAACGTATGAAGAGGTTTTGAATGATAACCTAGCCAGAGCAAACTGTATTTATCGAATTATCAAATCCAAACTGCAGATTTGAAGAATATTGATTGAATTATGTTTTAAAAAGATTAGAGCACTCTCATTATTCTGAGTTTGATTGAAGTGCAGTGGCGTAATCTGTCTGTGTGCAGAGAAATGATAAACCAGCTAAGAGCCTAGTAGGCCTATGGGAAATTATTTTTATTATTTATTATTATTATTATTATTATTATTATTATTATTATTATTATCTATCATTATAAGGGGGTTCCAACAATGCTGCAAAGCCCTTAAACAGTATAATCCTACGTTGTTTCGCCCAATGAAGTTATCACACACACACACACACACACACACACATACACACACACACGAACCCACTTTTGGTATAAACATATACGCAGATATACATACTCTCACATACACACTCTTACACAAACGAATTCCGCTCACGTCCAGGCTATATAGTATATTGTCATTATTTTTCATTTTTTGAACTGTTTAGTGTAAAGAAGTGAAGGAGACATAGTCGAAGCAAACCGCTAATTTTTCACCTGTTCAATATTATTTTCTCCCATTCAGGTTTCGTAGGAGCCTATTTATCTCACAAGGCCTGATCACGACATAATGTAGAAGTAAAAATACAAAACGCAAAAAACAAACTACAGCAGATGTATCGGCAGACATAAGTAAGCTCTTGCAAAATATTTTATTACATTGTTCAAGTATCACATGGCGCAAAAACAAATAAGCTCTTGCAAAATATTTTATTACATTGTTCAAGTATCACATGGCGCAAAAACAAATATCTCGAAGTTTAATGAACACTTTGAGGTCACTTTACAAACTTATGCCTATTAAAACTGGAGACGAACTTTAGCAATAAACTGTTCTAGTGAGAGTAAAAACTGATAGTTTGCCATTTGATTTCTTTCAATCATTGTTGAACGAATCCGCTGGAAGAAAAATGTAAATGTCTGATGCCTTTCAAACTTAGCTGTTGCTCCAAAGTCAGATTCCATTATGTTATCAACATGGTGTGTTGCTAAAGATTGGTAGATTCAGTCACCGAAAATAACGTTGTTCTCTCGTTATACAACAACAGTAAGAAAATCCAATCCAATCCCATCCAGGTAGATTGAAATCACCGCCTATGACTACCATATGATGGAATTTTTATGTATAAGTTGGAATTTTGGAATGTTGGAATTTTTATGTACAAGTTGAATACTGGTGATCTTCCAAGTATATTTTCAACAATGTTTGTTAAAAACAATGATATTCATACTTACCCTACAAGACACAGTGAATCCTATCATTTTTCCCCTGTTCGTACAGTTTTAGCCCTCAAGACAATAACATCAACCGGCCCTTCTTTCTGGAATGAGTTAGATTCGGTTCGGTTGCAATCAAGTTCTTTAAGTTCCTTTAAGCAAAATCTCAAAGCCCATTTTCTAAAATCCTATGTTTAATTATTTTGCCGTAACCATTTGAAAATGTCTGCATACTCAAATGATGCCTAGCTCGGATGACTTCAGTAGTTTGATTAACTTGCTACTTTTATAGTATTTATATCATAGGTTTAGTCAAAAACATAATACCATACTTTGTGCATTCCGTAAACTTTATAATATTCTCGATATCTTGTATTTTTGCATGTTACGTCACTTTTGAAATTGATATACTGTACTAAAAGCCTGTTACATTTTTGGAACCCACATCCTACAAGCTTTGCTTTTTAGTGGGTTCCTCATATTACACGCCAATTATACGTCCTTATCCATTTGTGCAATTTTGGTTCAAACTGACCATTGTGTTAAAAACATTTCTTTTTCAAAATCAAATGGAATATATAATTTGTATGAAATGTGGAATATGGAACATGAATAAAAAAAAAATGATCGCGATTCAATTTACACAGGGATCGCTGAAGCTCTGCAAGACTCTCTTTACATGTGCCGCGGGGAGAAATGTAACACTGCCCTATTACCGATTAATTTTCTCCCAGTGGTAACAGAAACAGTAAAAGATCTCTGCCAATTTTTCATACCTGCATGTCTGTTATCAAGGAATTTTATTTTCAGAAGTTTGCACACTTTTTAAAATACTTATTAACATAGTATAGGACCTACCAGATCTAAAGTAAGTTTGATATTTCACTGACAAGATATATACCTGTAGAGCTGTATAGTGGTTAATATGTCCATTTTCAGGTGTACCGAGGCTCATCTTTTTACTGATATAATTAGATTGTTGACTGGCCGAGCATTTTTCAAGTTACATGAGTGTCCCATATTTCTCCCCGTGTCCCATTTCTCCCCGGTCTCCCCCGTGCTTTATTTCAGGAGAAGGCACGAAAAGCGCATATTGCGAGAAATGTGTCAGAAACATGAAGAAAAAAAAATCTCTGTCACTTTTACCTCGTCCTCTTGCATTTCAACGACTAAATTCTTATCAATGGCATTTTTATCTCTAGCATTTTGACCACTGACATTTCGACCACTGACAACTTTACCTCTGACATTTTTACCACATGATTATTTACCTGTGCCATTTTTACCGCTGCCATTTTTACCTCTGCCATTTTTACCTCTGCCGTTTTTACCTCTGCCATTTTCACCTCTGCCATTTTTACCTCTGCCATTTTTACCTCTGCCATTTTTACCCCTGCCATTTTTACCTCTGCCATTATTACCTCTGCCATTTTTACCCCTGCCATTTTTACCCCTGCCATTTTTACCCTCTGCCATTTTTACCCCTGCCATTTTTACCTCTGCCATTTTTACCATTTTTCTGCCATTTTTACCTCTGCCATTTTTACCTCTGCCATTTTTACCTCTGCCATTTTTACCTCTGCCATTTTTACCCCTGCCATTTTTACCTCTGCCATTTTTACACCGAACCCCTCCAGCTAGGTTTCAGGTTTTTGAAGCTAGGCAGGAGGCAAGATTTGAAACAATCATGAAAGCATGTATAGAATAAAGAGCATGCGGGGCTGAAATTAGAGTTTTAAGATTTTACAGACACAGTGACCAACCTAACTTTGACACGACATGAGGCTTGAGCAGAAAATTGACGAATTAGAAAACAGATCTAGGAGGAACAATGCTGTGGTGTATGATGTGCCCGGGAGTTCTGAGCCGGGGGCAGACTGTGTCAGAATCGTATCTAACTTACTGGCTACATGCCACTATCCAACGGGCCCACAGAACGGCAGGGGCTAAACCTCCTAGTGATTCTGTAGCCAACCCTCGCCCACGGTCACGCCCTCGTCCAATCCACGTTGCTTTCTCAAATTATATCGAAAAAGTGCAGAAAAGGTCTCGCGTCTTATTTCAAGGACCACACTTTCGGGGACATCACCAAGTAATTTGTCTCAGATGACTATTTTCGCCGAGTTTCGCAGGTGAGAAAACAGAAGCTATCTGCACTAATCAATTTGAGGAAGGAAGGAAAGTTTGCTTCACTATCATGGTATATCCTGCCACAATCCGAGTTCGTGACTCCCGCTAACCCTAACTGTTACTGTATGAAACACTACACTGTTTAAAGGAGTCTGGATGATTTTCAGACGTTTACATTTGCACGACTACAAAATAGTTATACCGAGTACAGAGTTTCGGAATCTAGAGTGATTGGGTTGAGGAATAAGAATGTTTTCAAAATTTACAACTAATTGCAATGAAGAAGAATGATAACATGGCAACCTCACCATAAGAATGCATGAGTTGAGGCTCATGAAAGCAGAAGATAAGAAGATGACATGCATACATTCTACACAAATGAACTTGTTAACTCTTTATGTGCCACGTTCGCACGTCCGACTCAGTCGACGGCGTGCCAACTTCGCATATTCTGCTCAACTAACAAAGCCGCCAAGACCGATCGATAAACCGCTAATTACTGCTAATCCCGCGGCACAATGAAAGCGTTTCTCGTGCTTTTGTTCCTCTCATATACGACTTGCATTCTATGTAGTGGTCGACTATCAAGCGATGTTCCCAACTAGACTTGCTCGTACATTCTAAGTTTCTGTCACGGTTTTATGTGCAAAAGTCATGCCTTTACAGTATTGTAGCAACTGGTCAAAAGAAAAATTGAAAATAGATTCGTCATACAAATTATATCGTAACAAAGCTTGACATTCCTCTTTGACTTTGCCTACTATTATGCCCATCTTGACAGAAATTTGTAGAAGTTATACAAATCGGAAAAACAGAATTCTTTCTCAAAGCATGACTACCTTCGTGTCTCAGAATAACGTGGCACACCATGGCACATAAAGAGTTAAAGGGATAGTACAGTATTGGTGGAGATGAGAATTGAGCTTTTAATTTTTTGTGAGATACCAAGAAAACACTTATGAAATAGTACGGAGCATACCATTTTAAGAGGAATTCAAAGTTTATTTGATGAAAATCGGGTTTGGAATGACTGAAACATCCAAAAACAAAGTAAAACAAAGTGATCGTACTAAAATGTGGGTCCCACACTTTATTAGAATTGCTCTTTTTTTGGATATCTCAGCCATTTCAAAACCAATTTTCATCAAATGAATGTTGAATTCCTCATGGCATTACATGCTCTTTCATATTTGTGACCGTGCACCTCAAAACGAACATAGAGTCGCACACACTGATTTTGCGTGAGGACTGAAAATAAGTGAAATGGGTCAACCTAGCCGAACTTGACTTTTTCATATTTTTTGAAAGAGCAGGTCTTCTTTTACATTATGCTAAAATTCGGTACCATAAAACGGGCAGGAAAGTGTGTTTTTTAGCAGTTTATCTGGAACATTTTTGGTAGAATAGTGTGATTAGGTGTGTCTTTAGAATCCCTTTTTCATTTCTGAAAAAAAAACCTTGTCCGCACTCTTCACTTTCAACTCTAATAACTTTTGAAAGGATAGTGCTACTGCTTTGAGAATTGGTAGTGATTATGGACAGAATGTGTTAATGAGGCGTGCTTAATTTCAGTTTAATCTGATAATCTCTTCATTGTTGCTACTCTGGTGGTTTACTTCCTGTTTTTTGTGCCATTCATCACACAGCCAGCACGGTTTGGTAAAGATTAAGCGCTTGAATAGACACTGTACTTCAGAGCCTCTTTTCTCAGTTCACGCTTTTCCTGAGTTTGTGCTTTCTTTCCAATATTTAGATATGTTAGGGGAGACCATTTGATTTGAGTTATGCATCATTTTAAAGCTTAAAGTCTGCTCTTTCAGAATATAGGCTTAACTAAAAAATCATGTCTGGCGACTTTTTGTTTGTTTTGAGGTGCATTGTCACATTTTATAAGAGGT
Source organism: Diadema antillarum (assembly GCF_040938485.1). Classification (NCBI taxonomy): domain Eukaryota; kingdom Metazoa; phylum Echinodermata; class Echinoidea; order Diadematoida; family Diadematidae; genus Diadema; species Diadema antillarum. The sequence goes on from NW_027271279.1 coordinate 1,404,129, forward strand.
TTCTCATTATCTCACCAAAAGAGGTTAGAAACCTGAAATTAGGTCTCAACCAAAGCTATACGATACCTTTTCGTCTTCTTCTTGCTTGTTCTTCCTCCGGTATTCGGAGATCAGCGGTTATCCGCGTTGAGCTGTGATATAAGGTTCAGGCGTGCAAGGTGAATTTTGAGAATGTATCGGAGGCAGTGGGTCGTAATATCAGCAGAGAGAGAGAGGTAGGTAATGAGAGACAGGGAAACAGAGTGCTAGTGGTGAAGATGAAGATGTCATTTGCTGTGAAATCCTGGATGACTTGGTCTGGAGGGTTGAGTGCACTGATGTGCTGAATCAAAGCAGCTCTATGGGTCTGAAGGGTTGGACAGGAAGCAACAAAGTGGGTTGTGTTCTCCTCCTCCTCTCCACAGAGTCTGCAGATGGGGGTGGAGGACTTGCCTATGGACATCAGGCGGTACTGTGTTGGGTAGGTGCCAGTTGTGAGCTGGGAGCGGAGTCTTGAGGCATTGCGGAGGTGTAGAGGCAGGGAAGCTGGAAACAGACTAGTAGGGGTTGGCAGGCTTCTGCACTGTTTCCATAGAACAAGGGAGTGCCTAGTATCTACGGCAAGGCGAATCTGTGCAATGTGGTGATTGTGGACAGCTTGACGACACAGCCTTCTCCAGCTTTGGTAGTCGATGTTGGGGGTGTCTGAGAGGAGAGGGGGTAAATTCAGCTTGGTAAGAAGCTGCTTCCAGTAGGGGATGGAGGGGGTGTTGCTTGCAAGTGCATGGAGAAGGATCCTGTGCTCGAACCTGTCTGAAGGCAGTGTGACTAGTTGTCCGAGGGAGAGGATAGTGAAGAGATCAGCATGAAGGGAGAGAGGAAGGATGCCTGTCAGAAGGAACACAGCTTCATTAACAGCACTTTTGGGGAGGCCAAGGAGTTTCTTGAAGAGGAGAGCCTGTGCGGAGTCAAGCTTCTCCCGAGAACGTTTGTTTAAGCAAGTGGTGTTGTAATGGAATTTTACTGCTACATCTCTGAAATATGTGAGGCTCCTATGTCATCAACACTGTTCAATGTAATTTGTTTCTCTGCTCAAGGACCACAATAGATTTCACATATCTAGACATGGAGATGTCCATTTACGTAGTACATGGCGTGAGATTATGAAAATCGTCTGGAATGCCCCTTTAAATGATACTTACTGTTACTTTTATTTAGCATTTCCAGAGTTAGGATTCTCTAGTGATTCCAGTTTTGTAGATGTTATCTTTGTTTACTATCATACCACCATTATGTGTACAGCTGTATTCAATTGCAGTATAAGAGTGTGCCATATGTTTTGGTGATTTGGTCAATAAAGAATTAAGGAGTTTTGGTTCAAGAGCCGATTATATACTTATTAATCAAGCAATTATTATTTTTTTTAAAGATGTTTGCATTTAAACCTGCTAAATTTGGAAAATAGAGAAAACACTAATTAACACAAAGAGAATTTGTCATATTTTTTTTTTTTTTTATCATGGCTTCTTAGATCAGCTCAGGGGCGGATCCAGGAATTCCGTAAAGAGGGGGCGCGTTTACAAAATTATGGGGGGGGGGGGGGGCGTGCGCCGGTTGCGGTCCTCCCTGGATCCGCCACTGCAACTTTAAAAAAAAATGGCATCATCGGTTTTTGAACTGAGACTCTTCAATTGTTGAAAGTGGTTAGATTATGTTTTGGTTATTTGTGTATGTAATTCTATCTTATTCTAATGCATGTATTATGAAATGGTCCTGTATTTTTCTTATTATTATTATCATTATTATTATTACTATTATCATTATTTATTATTCTCTCACTGGCTCGGCTGAACCCTTTGCTGTAGCTGTGATACACCTTACGGGTTCAGTTGTTTTTTTTATTTTCCGTAGGCTGTGTTTCTAGTTAATGTTGTGTATGTTTTTGTCTTTAAAGTGTCGTATGTCATACATGCATTTTCTCAGATTTGCCATTTGTAAGTTTAATCTGCATCTCATTGTTATGTCAATTAGTATAAAGTACTTTGTATTATATAGGGTTACAGGATCGTTTTAAAAAGGAAGAAAGTTTTTTTTTTCCATTTCCACATCAGAAAAATACCGATATCATCTTAATTGTTGCAGGAAACTCACTCAACTAAGGATAATGAACTGATTTGGGCATCTGAACGGGTTGGCCAAATTGTTTTTAATACTTATACATCTCAGGCAAAGGGTGTTGCTATCTTATTTAAGCCACACTCAAATTTCAAAGTCTCAAATATTTCTTCTGGTGACAATGGAAAGTTCCTAGTTATTGACATCACAATTGGAGATCTATGCTTCACACTTGTGAACACTTGTGACCCTAATAAGGATGATCTAGACTTCTTCTTAAATGTTTTCTTCAGAATTGATGATTCTGATCAGGCCAATCTTGTGGGTGGAAATTTGAATTTAGCCTTTAGCCCCCTAGATTATAAAGGCTCACGTCTCCATCATGCAAATTCAACAGCTAGAGAAAATAATGTTTAGCAGTATAACTGAAGAATATAATTCAATGGTTGTTTGATGTGTTTTACACTCAAACGAAATAAAATGTATCAGACATCAGCACAATCCTATGGTCCTTTCAAGATTAGATTATCTATTCATTTCAAATAGTGTGAGCTCAAGTGTATCTAGAGTGTATCGAGAGCCCTTTCCAAAGCCCTTGACTGCCTGTACTATTAATGTGCCGCTTGTTTTCTAAGAAGGGACGGCGAAAAGCAATTACCATCACAAAGACACATCTTCCTTTTAGAGTGACGAGTCTTGATACATGCCACATGAATCAATTGTCTTCCTATCTGTGAGACAGCTCCAGTTTAGCACATACTTTGAATATTTCTGAGTGGCGGCATGAGAAACGCATGGTTGCGTAACCGCAGTAGGGCGACCTAAAGGGCTTTCAAAACAGCTTTGCGTTTATCAACTTCGAAGGGCTTTTACAAACAGGTTTCTGATAACCTGTTTAGGAAACCTGTTTGGATCGTCACAAATTAGGGGCTTTCGAAAGGCTTTCCTAAAGGGCTTTCAAAACAGCTTTGCGTTTATCAACTCGTAAAAATTCCTTGAAAGCTGTTTGGGTAACCTGTTTCTGCCGAGAAAAGGAGTTGATAAACGCAGCCTATGGGTGTTTCATCAGGTGCAGTCAAGAGGGGTTCAGGCTAGTGGAAATTGAATTGCTTTTTGCTTCGTTCAGATTCAGAGTTTGTTCAATTCATTAAGCATAAGATTGCGGAGTATAAAGCAGACCAGGCAAGCTCCTCTTGTAACCCCCTAAGGCAGATCAGTTTTTTTTTTTAATGACATTGATATATTCCTCAATTCTCAGAGTCCCAAAGACAAAAACTTAACCAGCTCATTTCTAAGGCTGAAATCTTTAATATATTAAAGTCTATGTCTTTTAATAAGTGTCCAGCTCTTGATAGTCTTCCGGTCGAATTCGATATAGTATTTTTTAATGATATTTGTGACATGTTGATTAACGCTTTCAATTACTCGCTGGAATGTGGGCACATGTCCTTGTCCAAAAGATCAGGTGTTATTTCATCAACGCTTGTCAGCGCTGACAACTGTCGGCGCTGACCAATTTCAGCAAAATCCTTGGTTTTGATTGGCTGAGATGCTCTGGTCACTGACTGTTACTATGGTGGTTCAAGTTGTCAGCGCCGACAAACGTTGATGAAACACCCCCTGGAGTTATTTCTCTTTTGCCAAAAAACAAAAGAGAGGGGCCATAATGATGTGAAAATTTTAGGCCTATATCCTTGCTCACAGTTGATTATAAAATTACTGCAAAATGTTTGACAGAGTAGAACATATGTATTTATTCAAAGTTTTAGAACAGTTCAATAATAGCAATGGTTTTATTAATTGGATCAAAAGTGTGTTTATGAAGATACACAGAGTTATATGTCATGAATAATGACTATTCATCCCCTTTTATCAAACTGAAAAAAGGCTTTTCTCCCTTTTATTTTATCTCCCCCTAACTTTTTGGTTAGCAATTGAAATTTTTGGGATTTCTTACTCGTTCAAAGAGCCAAATAGAAGGCATTAAAATTTTGACCTGAAAAGGGGAAGTATAAATACAGCCTAATCTACTAGTAACTCCAATCGTGTTTTTTTTTCTTCTATTTTTTTTTTTGGGGGGGGGAGGGGGGGGGATTACTCCCGCAGAAAAGACAGCTCAAGAGTAGGCCTAATGATTGATGGGAACTTCGCATGAAGCCAAACCTCCCCTCCCCGCTCTAAAACTAAAAACCACAGAATCCTTGAAACCTTCCTCTGTCATGTGAACGGACGATTATTTTAATCCTTATTGCAATCGTGTTTGTATTCGTGTTTCAAATTAAGCAAACTCGGTATGTCTGTTAAAAAAGCCCGAAGTTTCACGTCACCCTCCATGATTCCAGTTTGTAGTCATACTGCAAGTTTGTTTTTATAATTTGAAACAGGATTCTAGTTTGCTTAATTTTCTCTTTATTTTATTTATAAAGTCTTCTTTAAAAGCAGGGTAGTCCCATTCATTGCCACAAAGGCCTGCTTTACAATAATAAATGAATAATAATAATAATTGTTTTGGATTTAATTTTATTGTCCAAGAATGGAAATTCATTTTGCCCAATTGATCATGGGCCCGGCAGCCACTGAGCAGCGCCAGATCGACGTTGCTCTAACCTTTTCAGCTGTTGAACGGCAAACAAGGTAGCAGCAACTCCCATCTTTTAACGTCTTTTGGTATGACGCGGCCGGGGTTTGAACCCACGACCTCCCGATTGTGAGGGCAGCCGCTCTACTCACTGAGCCAACACATCGGTATGTAAGGGAGCCCTGCGTTGATAATACATCACATTATATATAAAAAACAAGAACAAAACGAACATAGATATGATACAGCTAAAGAACAATCGGTTCGTGAGAACATAAAACACATAAGAAAGAACATAAAACGAGCAGAGAAAATAGATATCAGAATAATTCATAGCTAGAGCAAAGGGTTCGTATCAAATGAGCGATTGGTGTTGGCGTACACAATTCTTAAATGTTTGCAATGAGGAGGCTGTTTGAATAAAAATGGGTAACTCATTAAATGATTTGCTTGCAGCATAAGTGAAGGAGCATTTCTTATATTCGGTTCTAGGTTTGGGTATACGTAATTGGCAAGAAAGGGCATATCAAGTGGTATACGTAGTAGGGCGTTTGGTCACAAGTTTAACTATAAGGTGGGGCTAAATCGTGTAACTATTTGTACACCAGGACACAGTAATGATAATAATTATTGAACTCTTTGTTCAATTGACTGCCATTTGAGAGCATGAGTAAGAGCTTGCGCTGACATGTAATAACCTCCATTCAATACTACACGATCATATTGATTTTGACAGCGTTGCAATTTTTTCAAATTTGTCTTTGCTAGTGACCCCCATACAGTGCAACAGTAATCAATATGCGGAAGTATGAAAGAAAAATACAACTGATTCATGATTTTACGTGTCAAACACGATTTGATTCATCGTATACACACAATAGAACGAGAATTTTTTTTATGACTACTTCATCTATGTGGGGAGACCAGTCGAGAGTTTGTTCAAAGATAACCCCAAGGTGTTTGAGGCTCGTGACAGTTTCCAAAGGCCTGCCATTCATACAAATTTGAAAAGAATGTCTCTGTTTTCCTCGGCGAGGTCTGAATAATATGACTTTCGTTTTTTCTAAGTTAACAATCATACCATTATCTGAAAACCATTTACTGAGGAGTAGAGTGTCTGCTTGTAGTTGTTCCTGTACTCTGTAGACATCACGTCCTGGGTGAAATATTGCCGTGTCGTCTGAATAAAGAGATACACTGTACTTTAGTCCAAGGACTAAAGTTTAAGTTAGGAACATCGTTGATGAACATACAAAAGAGTAATATGGCCCTAGAATTGAACCCTGTGGGACTCCTGTTTGAACGGGGAGAAAATCGGATCTCTTGCCTCTAAAAGAAACGCACTGCTCTCTCCCTATTACGTAAGATTCAAACAGTTTTGTCTATGCCGAAGTAGGACAATTTCAGCAAAAGGAGGTCAATAGGACATGGGGTATGACATCGAAGGCCTTTTTTAAGTCTAAAAAGACTGCCCCAACCACGTTGCCTTTGTCAAGGTTATCAGACAAAAAATCACTAATTTCTGTCATGTCTGTTAAACACGTTGTGGTTGAGTGACCGGGTCTAAATCCCGATTAGCGTTCCGTCAACAGCTGGCCTTCATCTAAGTAACTGAGGAGTTGCGAGTTAGAATGCTTAAAAAAAAAATTGCTACAGTGGATAAGAGTGAGGTGGGACGATAATTGCGTATATCACTCACAATCTTATTTTTTGGTAGAGGTATAACTTTAGCAAGCTTAAATGAGCGGGGGAACACTCCCGTTTCTAACGATTGATTAAATATATGCGCCAAGGGTGAGGCAGATGAGCGCTAATTTTCAAAAGTTTAGGATGAAGGTCATCCAACCCAACAGATTTTGTACAGTCAAGCTTCTGTAATTCTCTTTTAACAAAATCTGTACTTATTTCATCAAAAGAAAAGGAAGATCGTGCACCCGACGGTTGACATGATTCAAACACTTTTGTCGTTGCTGAGTTTTATCATTCTTGCCATTATTACTACAACATAATTTGCCAACATTACTGAACATAACATTAAACTCTGTTGCAATTCTTGTGAAAATCTTCAGTTGGTTCACCATCAATACATACATTTGACTCATCACAAAGTTTCCTGTTTGGCAATAAATCTGTAAGAACTTTCCATCTTTTCCTCATATCATTACCGCTGTCTGATAATTCATTACAATAATACACCCTTTTCAACTTTTTATTCAGATTATTTGCTTTATTTCTGTAATATTTATATTTTTCCCAAAATGCCATTTTCTTGGTTTCACTGTATTTTCTCTTATTAAAATCACGTTCTCTTGCTATATTAATATATTGATCATTATATCCATGGTAAACCCTTTTACTTTTTACGTACTGTAACATAAGGTGCATGTTTATTGCACATGTCTGAAAACACTTCGTGGAATTTACACCATTTCAGATCAACATCTGCATTTTGTGACAACAATCTATTCCAACTTACAGCAGCCAAATCACACAGAAAGGCATTTTGATTAAAGGATCGAAAGGAACGAAAAGACGAGGTCTTAGGTTTCGACGGCTGTATCTTTGACTTTGTTACTACATACACTACGGAGTGGTCACTTAATCCTAGTGATTGTACACCGCAATGAAGTTCCCCTAATGCCTGCGACACAAAAATCAAGTCTATAAGTGTACTGCTGTTGGGAGTAACCCTGGAGGGTTGTTGAATACACTGAGATAATCCCACCAATCCACTTAGCTCTGTCAGCCTTTTGGAGAGTGGATTTACAGTAGACATGTTACAATTAAAGGCTTTCCTCTAACAGATCAAAGAAAGACGTTTGGCAACTCAGGTTTTCTATAGGCTATCCCAACAAAAAGACTAGCCTCGTTTCTTGGCTTCACTTCTATCCATAGGAGTTCAAGTTCAACTTTTTCAAAATTGTACCTTCTTACGTAAGGAATAATTATTTTCACGAATAAAACAACACACGCCGTCCCCAATATTGATCACGATCTTTTCTTTCAAGTTTGTAACCATATAACTGAACCATACTCGAACTGTTTTGCAGAAATTAGCAAAACTTCAAAACTGTTACAACTTCCTTATTTTTCATCCCATTTCAGTCAAATTTTTGCCGTTGAACTCGTTAGATTTTATTCTTTTTTATCACTGAATATCAGACGAACTTATATTTGGACTGCATTTCCCCTTTAAGAGTTCTATGGGATTTTCGACCAAAGTCGCTTCACCAATGTTCACTGGCAAGTACTGCAGCTTGAGAGTCTGTAACCTATGATCTTTCAGGCTAGTGTTCAAAATATCCCAACTGTTGGGTGAGTTTTGCATGCATTACAATATTATGCAACAGTCCACCGCATCGACCTCAACGAAGTCAATATGGCTTTCCCACGTCACAATCAATGCGTTCATGCAAAAAGCTACGGATTAACATCCATATGACCTGTGTACAGGCATTTATACTACAACGTCCATATGACCTGTGCACAGGCATTTATACTACAATCATACTTCTCACAGAGTCAAAACGTATTTGCTGTTATCATGGCGACAGAACTCAAAATAAAAAGGGACTCTACTGAAAACTGGCGCTTTGTCATCATGATCAGCAAATTTTTCATATTAGCCATCGATGGTGGACTTTCAAAATCCCTGGGAGTGCTACTTCCGCTGATGGTCGATCGCTTCAACTCAAACTACCGAACTGTTGGATTTACCTGTACTTTGCCCGTTACACTGTGGTATCTATTTGGTAAGCCTTTGCTAATTCTGACACTAGATCTATTTCATCAGTACGTAATTATAGGTGAATGCATAAGCACATAATATTATATACTTCAGTATAGAATGTAAGGTATACATGTTTATGTAAAATACACCATCAAAATTCCCCCAAAAAGCTGTCATCAGTAAAGGCATAATTAACCATTTGCCAATAAAACAAAAACCTAGCATTAGTGCTTTTGAATAGTTCTAAAATGTGAGTTAGGGATCGAAACAACCACTGTAAAAATTTGAATCCGTATAATCGATGTTAAGTTTTGTTAAATACACAAAATGTGAACAATAGTTATAATAAAAATGTTTCCAGACTAAAAAGTCTACAGTTACGGTTTATTGAGAAAAATACTGATATCTCCTTATATTTTAGGCTTTATTGCAAAAATTTTATGTGGTATCTTGAAAATGTTTATAATCACTGCTCTCAAAGGTAAACAGGACCTTTACATAGTAAATCCTTGTAATTTATTTATATCTAGCAGGGATTTATCTCGTTCGAACCACCTAGTTTTCTAATTTATCGTACGAAAACTAGGAGGAATACTAAACTGTTTAATTATGATTTAGCTTAAGGGGAATAGAATGATATGTTCAGTATTGCTTTTGAAAGATTAATTTAAACTTCAGGGTTATTATGAAAAAAGATTAACGCTTGCAATAGCATAATTTGGTTCAAGAAAGTTTAAAAAGTCATCATCACGAAAGCAATTATGGAATCAATCAAAAATAGGAATTGTCTTTCCAAATCTTATTTGGAAAATCTAATGACTGAAAAACATCATTATTAAAAAAAAATCCTAACTACTAAAATGGACGCGTCTAGAATGTACAACATAATTTTGTTCGAGTACGTGAAAGGTGAATTGCGTCGCTTTGCCGGGGAAGATAGCAGTGAATCTGCTGTGAATCAAGCTATTTTTTTTCTTAACATACGAGTGAAGACATCAGATTCTGATAACTCCTTAGCGGAAAACTGATGCATAAATATGCCGACAATATAACTAAAAGATTTGTGGTTTTCAGTACTTTGTTTAAAAAAAATTAGAGTGGAGTCAAAAGGGGCCTGAGCTTTCGATCCTAGAAGAATCTTCGTCAGAGGCAAAATGACAAACAAGCAGGGAAAGCAATCACATATAAGGACTTGACACAACAAGAGCATACAGGGACAGGCTGGGTACACAGAACAAAGAAAACAAAGGAGAGGGTGGAAGGTCATGGGTAAGGAGCCCAACAGGTAAAGGAGGGGGATTAGAGCAGGAGGGTTGACAGACAAAAGACAGAGGAGGGTCAGAGATGATAATGAGGATCAAGGGGGCAACCAATGAAGGAAAAGGATGAATGGGGAGGCAACATCAAAGAAGATAAGGAACACCAGAGGGATAAAGAAAGGGAAAGAGTGAAAAAGCAACAGCAAAGGGAAAGGGGGGGAGGGGCTGAGCAAACAGTGAGCCCTGAAAGGTGTACCAGGAGGAGGGAACAAAAGGAAGAAATCAAACATATCAAAGTGTATATATACACACACAGTAATAATGATGACAATGAAATAACAGTAATGAAAAAGATATTGGGAGAAAACTGGGAGAGAGAAAATTGTATACATTGTATGTAGATAAGCAGGCAAGTCATAATAAGCACAAGTATGTGTAAACAAACAAAACCAAGTGTGCGTGTGTAGGTGGAAAAGGGCTGTATAAAAGAGACTCGGACTAGAGGAAGGAATCAATTGGGAATAAAAGGGTCTGCAAATGGAAAAAAGCGCAAAGAAAGAACAAAATGAAATTGAAAAAAGAAAAAGCGAACAATAATGGTAATAATAAAAAAATAAAGGTGGTTAGTCATTTCCCTCCTGGATGTTGAGGCCATGGGATTGGATGGTGTGAAGTCGTCTCATCCAGAGCTTCTCTCTGCTGGTTCTGACTGTGTCTGGACGAGTGCCTAAAGATTCAATGCCCTGTAGAGTCATATCAGTGATGGAATGATTGGGTAGATTGAAATGGTGGCCCACTGGAGTGTCGAGCTTGGCTGTGTTGACACGACATTAGTGGTAATACAAGTGATGTTTCCCTTCGTGTGGTGAGAGAGACCGGAAGAGTTGCTGGTGAAAGAGTCACTCCCTTCTGCTCTTGAACCCTTTCATCTAAAAAGCTCATGGATTCCCCCCAAGAATAGAGTTCCCTCCCTGGAAACGTACATCGAAGCTGTCTCATCTCAAGTCCACTCCGCAGATACCCTCGACATTACATCACATGACAATCTCCCTAGGGAAGAACGCCAAGCTCTCTCATCTCTCAAAAACAGGTCTGACATCATCATCGAGCCCGCAGACAAAGGATCAGCTGTTGTAGTAATGGACCGCCAGCAATACATCGATGAAGCCATGAAACATCTCCGCAATCCTTCCCACTACACACTTCTTGACTTCGATCCCACAGATAATTTCTCCCAACAGATCCAGTCGACACTCGATGACATGAAGGAACATGAACACCTCACCAAGAAGACTCACAAATTCCTCTCCCCCGTTAATGCCAAACCTGCCCGATTTTATCTCCTCCCCAAGATCCACAAACGTGGCAATTTCAGTCGTCCCATCCTCTCTGGAAATGGTTCCCCAACAGAGAACAGCTCCCTCTTTGTTGATCAACACAAAAACCTCTTGTCTCACTCGCACCCTCCTACATTCATGACACACCAGACTTTCTCAGGATACTCGATGACATCAAGGACCAGATACCCGAGACAGCAATCATCAGTACTTTCGACGTCTCCTCTCTCTACACCAATATTCCCCACGATGAAGGTATTCTAGCCTCCTGTGAGGCTTTGACTTGCAGGGGCCATTCCAACCCCCCCCCCCCCCCCATATCTGACATCAAATCCCTCATGTCACATGTACTGACGAAAACAACTTTACATTCATGGACAAGCACTACCTACAGGTGTCTGGCACAGCTATGGGTACCCGGATGGCTCCTTCCTTCGCCTGTCTCTTCATGACCAAGCTAGAGCAGCAAATGTTAGATTCAGCCCCCTGTCGTCCATGCATTTGGTGGCGCTACATCGATGACATTTTCTTCATCTGGACCAGGGAGGAAGAAAGCCTCCATACTTTCATTGACCACATCAATTCTTTCCACAGAACCATCAAATTCACTTCCGATTTCTCCCAAAAAGAGACCAACTTCCTTGATGTCACCGTTAGGAAGGAGTCTAACCATGTCACCACCACTCTCTACACTAAAACCACAGATACCCATCAGTACCTTCACTCAGCCAGCTGCCATCCCCGCCACTGCAAAACCAGTATCCCTTACAGTCAAGCCCTCAGACTTCGCCGTATCTGCTCTGAGGATTCTGAGTTTTCTTTCCATGCCAGGAACCTGAAAAGACATCTCGCAGCCAGAGGCTACGGTACCAGGAGAGTTCAACAAGCCATCAACAAAGTTCGTTCTCTCCCCAAATCTTAAGTTCTCAAACCGAAAACCAACAAGCAGGACATCACTGACAGAATACCACTCGTGACCACTTTCCATCCGAGACCCTCTCTCCACAATATCCTTCGTGATAATCACCATATCCTTCACACCTCTGATCGTCTCTTACAGGCCGTCCCAGATACTCCCATCCTGGCATACCGACGCCCCCACAACCTCAAGGATCTCATCGTCCGTGCTGAAGTACCCTCCTCAACTGACAATTCTTCTCCTTCACAGCATGGCACATTTAAATGTTCAGCCAGTAGGTGCATCATTTGTAGCATACACATCCATGAGAGTGACTCTTTCACCAGCAACTCTACCGGCCTCTCTCACCACACAAAGGGAAACATCACTTGTATTACCACTAATGTCGTGTATCTCATCACTTACAGAGTTTGTAGAATCCAGTGTGTTGGGGAAACCAAGACAACACTTAAAAGACGCTTCTATGGACACAGATCTACTGTCAACACAGCCAAGCTCGACACTCCAGTGGGCCACCATTTCAATCTTCCCGATCATTCCATCACTGATATGACTCTACAGGGCATTGACTCTTTAGGCACTCGTCCAGACACAGTCAGAACCAGCAGAGAGAAGCTCTGGATGAGACGACTTCACACCATCCCATCCCATGGCCTCAACATCCAGGATGGAAATGACTAACCACCTTTATTTTTTGTTATTATTACCATTATCATTCGCTTTTTCAATTTTCAATTTCATTTTGTTCTTTCTTTGCGCTTTTTTTCCATTTGCAGACCCTTTTATTCCCAATTGATTCCCTCCTCTAGTCCGAGTCTCTTTTATACAGCCTTTTTCCACCTACACACACACACACACACACACACACTTGGTTTTGTTTGTTTACACATACTTGTGCTTATTATGCCTTGCCTGCTTATCTACATACAATGTTTACAATTTTCTCTCCCCCAGTTTTTCATATGTGCTTTATTTTATTTCTTTTATCAATATCTTTTTCATTACTGTTATTTCATTGTCATTATTATTACTGTGTGTGTATATACGCTTTGATATGTTTGATTTCTTCCTTTTGTAGCCTCCTCCTGGTACACCTTTCATGGCTCACTGTTTGCTCAGCCACCCCCCTCCCCCCTTCCCTTTGCCGTTGCTTTGTTCGCTCTTTCCCTTTCTTTATCCTTCTGGTGTTCCTTATCTTCTTTGATGTTGCCTCCCCATTCATCCTTTTCCTTCATTGGTTGCCCCCTTGATCCTCATTATCATCTCTGACCCTCCTCTGTCTTTTGTCTGTCCGCTCTCCTCTGCCTTTTGTCTGTCAACCCTCCTGCTCTAATACCCCTTCCTTTACCTTTTGGGCTCCTTGCCCATGACCTCCCACCCTCTCCTTTGTTTTCTTTGTTCTGTGTACCCAGCCTGTCCCTGCCTGTTCTTGTTGTGTCAAGTCCTTATTATGTGATTGCTTTCCCTGCTTGTTTGTCATTTTGCCTCTGACGAAGATTCTGCTAGGATCGAAAGCTCAGGCCCCTATTGACTCCATTTTACTCCATTGGCTCGCCTTTTTTGGATAAGCAGTTTTCAGCAGCTTTTTTTGCTACAAAAAAAAAAAGATAGTACGAAACAAACATCCCACATGATATACATTTCTTATGACAGGTTTTAAAATGCGAAAAAGTACATCAAGCAAATTACTAAATGCATTTCCCCATAAAGGAATACATTTTCTCCATAGTGGGAAAAAAATAAGACGCACAGGCCTTTACCAAAAGGCCTTTATTAATGTACATTTATCTCCGTTTTTCCTCCACTTGGACTACTGCTGTACAGTCTTGGGTAGCAAGACTAACACAAGTACGCAAAGGCTGCAGAGATATGCCAGAATAATTTTGCTCGACTGGTCTGAAATGCCAATGGATTTTTCTCTTCTTCTCTTCTTACAACGCTTCAGTGGCAATTGAACAAAGACCTAAATACCAGCAATGCATTGTGGTATTCAACATCCTGAATAACAGAGACAAGAGTGCAATATAGGCGAGGTATTACCTAGACCTGTATTCCACCACACCAGATGGTATGCAATCGATAGCATATTCTTTGTTCCTACGTCACGGACAATATACATGCAAACTTCTTTTTCTCACCAGGGAAGTCCTATATTGCACAATTCGTCTTTGTATTTGTATACAAACTTACCCTTCGCTTTAAAGATTTGCATGGTTATGCCGTCTGTTCATATATATATATATATATATATATATATATATATATATATATATAATACAGAGCATGCCATTCTAAAGAGGAATTTAAAGTTTATTAGATGAAAATCAGTTTTGGAATGGCTGAGACAACCAAAAAAAAAAAAGAGTAAAACAAAGCGATCCCAATATAAAAGGTGGGTCCCACCTTTTATTACGATATTTTGGATATCTCGGCCATTTCAAAACCAATTTTTATCAAATAAATGTTGAGGCCGTCTTGGAATTACATGCTCATTTATATTTTGTAAGAGGTTTCTCATTATCCCACAAAAAAACAACAAAATGTTAAAGCCTGAAGTTAGGTTTCAACCAAAACTACACAATCCCTTTAATATAGGATCACAACGATTAGCTCGAGCAGGTAGTTGTCTTATCCCCTCAAGTATTTTAATTCTTTGACAGCTCCCATTGCCTACGTTGTGATTAAGCTGCTGAATCCAACCGCTGCGGCCATCCTTGGCGGACTTCTTGCCGCCGTTCCCCTGATATGTGTTCCTCTGGCCAGTAACTTGATGATTTTCGGGGCGCTGATGTCACTTTCAGGTAGGTCAGAAATCAGTAATAAAATAATGATTGATGAAATAAGATTGAACTTTATTGACCTTTATCAGCAGAATTTTCAAGTATTTTGTTGTTGTTGTTGAGTGAGAATTTAATGTTACAGAAAACTTGCAAATGGCATCAAACAGTTCTGACTGATGTTTGGCTGAGCATTTTTCTCATGAGGTCTGTTGAATTAAGCATGTTTATTACGATGCAATTATCACCCATAGCAAAATAATTTCACTAAGATCACAAAGAAAGATTTAAACATATGACATGCCTTCTAACTGCATGATATTAAAATGAAACCAATACATTCCGGGCTTGTGTTTGTACATCAATGGTAATTGATTTTTGTTTGACTAAAGATGACCAAATTTGATGACTATCTGACTAAAAACAGTACGGCTCCATGGATAGATTTATATTTTTTTTCAGTGGGCCGAATGCATAAAACAAGCAATGGCTTGTAATTGCTTAAATCCATGTGCATAACCTTTTGCATGTGCTTATACAATAATAATAATAATAATAATAATGGAGTCTTGTAATGCGCCATGTCTGTCACACAGTGGCACTCCTGGCGCAGAAAGGTAAGACCTCCTCTCACATCGCTTCTTTTTTTATCATACCTTTTGCAATTGCTTGCGTTTTAAACAAAAGTGACGTCACGCCTGTGCGAACACAAGAACAAGGGCGAGTTTGACAGCACGTATTTGAAAGGGCGTGTGTGTGCGGAAACATTTCCTGACATAGCAGAAGAGCTATGAAATGACACTCTTAAATGCACACACAGACGCGCACACACACATCTATACATATATATACATATATATCTGCCAGACAGCACGTGGAGAGAGGTCTCCTTGCTCTCCACCGAAGTCACTCATCCTACCTGTTTTTCATCACATTTTGCGTGCTAACCACTTGACATTCCCGTTGTTGAAACGAAAAAGTTTCTTACATAGGGATAATTTCTTGTAGATTTATACCACTTCTGCACAAGTGTGGTCTTTCTTTTTATGAATATGAAAATGATACTTAAAAGGGTACGTCCCAGTGAAGCAAAAGCTCAAGCTCATTTTACAGAGCTTGGAAAATCGTAAGCAATTGCTAGCAAGAACTAGCAAAGGTATGTTTTATGCTTGGTCTCTAAAGGCCGTGTCACACCATATATAACGCGGGCTTGTGGCGAGGAGGTAGTTTCCAGCACGTAGAAGATTTTCAGCGGGCGAACAAGAATGTTTGCAATTTTCATTCATGCCTTGTCATAACGTACGGGGGAACTTCTGCGGCTTGACTTGCGGGGAAACAAATTTACTACAAGGAGCTCTCCGCAGTTGGTCCGCACCTGACAGTATCTAGCGCGTAGTTGCCCGGAGGTGCTCACGCAAGTCCGATTTAACCGCAGCCAAGTTTTGAGCATGACCAAAACTTTTTCCGGGTGAGTCGCGGGAATGACCGTAGAGGTCGACGCAGAACGCCAGTAGGAGACCCTTAGCGGCAGTACTTCCCAGGCAATTCCCACGGAAAAAGTTTTGGTCATGCTCAAAACTTGGCTGCGGTTAAATCGGACTTGCGTGAGCACCTCCGGGCAACTACACGCTAGATACTGTCAGGTGCGGACCAACTGCGGAGAGCTCCTTGTAGTAAATTTGTTTCCCCGCAAGTCAAGCCGCAGAAGTTCCCCCGTACGGTATGACAAGGCATGAATGAAAATTGCAAACATTCTTGTTCGCCCGCTGAAAATCTTCTACGTGCTGGAAACTACCTCCTCGCCACAAGCCCGCGTTATGGTGTGACACGGCCTTAAGCAATTGCTTGCGGGCAGTAAGTACTTGCTTGTGCTTGCTAGCAGAAGCTTCTGCTCGCAAGCAATTGCGTGTTTTTATAAATAAAAAGATATAAGTAAAACGCTAGCACAAGTAATTGCTAGCGTTTATGCATCCGGCCCAGTGTGTGTTCTGTTTCAGGGGTCCGTGATTATGCTCCGCCGACAATTGCTCCGTCGACATTATGCTCCGCCGGTAACTGCCCCACTGACATTTGCTCCACCGACAATTGCTCCGCCGGCAATTACTCCGGCCAAATTTTCTCTGAAAATGTATTTGTTCCGCTGACATAATATTTGTCGGCCTTATGCCGAAAGGGCACTAATAGTGTACAAAGTCTATGGTGTTAAGGCCCTTTTGGCATGAGGCCATGCTCCGTCGACAATTGCTTCGCCGACAATTACTGCTTAGTAGACATTGTCTTCGAAGATGCGGCTTTTGCTCTCCTGGCAAATGCTTCATTGACTCTGCCGAAGATCGGATTTTCAATGGAATTTCATGCGCTTTTGTACGGTTTTCGTATTAGTCTGCCATAGCAATATCTACAGTATTATAGAAACTATTTTGTACAATATAGTGTTTGTTTTTTTTAGAATGCTTCGATAAAAATGAAATTGTTATACAGTCGAATTAGTAACCATCGCGTCATTAATGTGTTTCATTAGTTGTAGAACCAGAATACGCTGTGATAAATATAGTTACTGGTTCAAGTAATTATCAGGCCAAAGGCACGACACCGGTTTTAAGATCGATCCCTAGTTAAAAGAAAATTAAGGCGGAGGGTTGAAACGTATATTTCTCCACAAATAATCTCGATAGTATAAATAATGACTATTTTGTTTCACACATTCTAATGTATAATGTGCTCATGATATAATTCCTGATTTATTCTTTTTTATGTTTTGTTGGAAGAAAAATTAGAAGAATGAGAAGAATAAAAACTAATGAGTGGAATTGAATTGAAGTATCATTATCGCTGATAGCATCATTATTATTTTCAATATTATCATTAGTATTATCTATTGTTAGCTCACCTGAGCCGAAGGCTCAAGTGAGCTATTGCGATCCAAGGTTGTGCGTCGTGCATCTTGTGTCGTGCATAAACTTTTCACATTTCCATCTTCTTCTTGAAAACCCCATGACCGATTTTCATTAAACTAGGCAGGTAGCATGCCTAGGGGAATACAATTTCAGCTTGTTAAAACGGGCACCATGCCCCACCTGGGACCCCCTGTGGACACCTCCCCCCCCCCCCCACCTCCAAAAAAAGTAAGGAATCTATTAAAAAAATCTTCTTCTCTAGAACCAGAGGTGATAGAGCTAAGTGAATACTATGAGTTAGTACATTGATGACTGTAGTTTCAAGTTCGATCATGACAGAATCGGGGTGCCCCCCCTCCCCTTGGCACCCAGTGGAGGGGGTGCGAGGGGTCTAAGTGAGGTCCTAAATTGTACATTTTCATCTCCTTCCTGAAAACCCCAAGATGAATTTTCAACAAACTGGGTAGGTAGCATTTGTAGGGTCTTTTAAATTTTATTTTATTGATTAAGTCTTCTTTAAAAGCAGAGTCGTCCCATTCAGCGCCACAAAGGCCTGCTTTACAAGGGAGCCCTGCATTGATATACATTACATTGCATGTGCACAATAAAAAAAAAACGAGAACAAAACGAACATAGATACACGGCTTTATACAGTTAAAGAATTATCGGTTCGTAAGAGCGTAAGACACATGAGAAAGAACATAAAACTAGTGAAGAAAATAGAAACAAGTGACAACATGGTATCTTAATAATGCATAACTAGTGCAAAGGGTTCATATCAAATGAGAGAGTGATGTTGGCGTATACGATTCTTAAATGTTTGCAATGAAGAGGCCGTTCGAATAAAAGTGGGCAAAACATTAAATGATTTGCTTGCAGCATGAGAAGGAGCATTTCTTGTATTCAGTTCTAGGTTTGAGTATAGGCCTATGTACTTGGCAAGGGTATATCGAGTGGCATAAGTAGCACAGCCTTTGGTCACAAGTTTCACTATGTACGGTGGGGCTAAACTTAACAATTTGTACACCAGAACACAGCAATGGTGTTGAATTCTTTGTTCAATTGACTGCAAATGAGAGCATTACTAAGAGCTTGTGCTGACATGCCATAACCCCGTTTAATGCTATTAAAAAACGAGCATACTTATTTTAACTACGTTACAATCTGTTTAAATTTGTCTTTGTTAATGGCTGCCCATGCAGCCTAACAGTAAGCAATATATGGGAGTATGAAAGAGAAATGTAACTTACATAATATTCATGATTTTACGTGTCAAACACGATTTGATTCTTCGTATACACACAACAGAACGAGAGATTTTCATGACTACTTCATCCACATGGGAGACCAGTCTATAGTGTATGTTCAAAGATTACCCCAAAGTGTTTGAGTCTCGTGACAGTTTCCAAAGGCCAGCCATTCATACAAAATTTGAAAAGAATGTCTCTGGTTTCCACGACGAGGTCTGAATAACATAACATTCGTTGTTGTTTTTTCTTTTCTGAATTACAATCATGATATCTATATCCATTATCTGAAAACCTTTTACTGAGGAGTAGGGTGTCTACATGAAGTTGTTCATGTACTTTGTAAATATCACATCCTGGGTGAAATAATTGCCGTGTCATCTGCATAAAAAGATGGTTTAGTCCAAGGGTTGAATTTAAGTTAAGAACCGATGAACATACAAAAGAGCAACGACCCTTGTATTGAACCCTATGTGACTCCTGTTTGAACTGGGAAAAATTCGTATCTTTTGCCTTTAAAAGAAACGCATTGCACAGTTTTGTCGATGCCGAAGTACGACAATTTCAGCAAAAACAGGTCATGGGATATGACATCGAAGGCCTTTTTTTTGTCTAAAAAGACTGCCCCAACCACATATTGCCTTTGTCAATGTTGTCAGACAGTCACTAATCTCTGTTAAACACGTGGTTGAGTGACTGGGTCTAAAACGCGATTAGTGTGTGTTCCGTAAAAAGATCGCCTTCAAAAAAACAAAACAAAACAAAACAAAACAAAAAACAAACAAACAAAAAAACTAAGGAGTTGCGAGTGGACCTTTTCGATTTTTTTTTTTTTTTTTACAGTGGATAAAAGTGAGATAGTACGATAATTGCGTACATCACTCACAAACTTTTTTTTGTGGTACAGTATGACTTTAGCTAGCTTAAATGAATGGAGGAACACTCCCGTTTCTAACGATTGTTTAAAGATATGCGCTAAGGGTGAGGCTATCACACGCACGCTTGTTTTCAGAAGTTTGAGGTGAAGTTTATCCAACACAACAGATTTTGTACTGTACAGCTTCTGTAATTCTCTTCGAACGAAATCTGTACTTATTTCATCAAAAGAAACGGAAAGTCGGGCACGGATTGACATAATTCAAACATTTTTGTCATTGCTGATTACCACAACATAATTTGCTAACATGGATACTGAATGTAATATTGAACTCTGTTGCAATCCTATGGAAATCATGTTGGTTCACCATCACTACACACATTTGACTCATCATGTACTTTCTTGTTTGGCAATAGATCTTTAAGCATTTTCCAACTTTTTCTCATATCGTTACCACTGTCCGATGATGCGTTACAATGATAAACACTTTTTGAGTTTTTATTAAACTTATTTGGTTTATTTCTATGATATCTACATTTTCCCAGAATGCCACTTCCTGAGTTGCTCTGTATTTTCTCGTGTTGAAATCACGTTCCCTAGCTATAGTAATATTTTGATCATTCATCCATGGCGACCCATCTTGTTTTTTTATGAACTGTAATCTCGGTTGAAATGTCAAAAAGAACGAAAAGACGAGATCTTGGGTTTCGACTGTTGTACAGTAGCTTTGACTTTGTCACTACATACAGGGAGTGGTCACTTTATCCGAGAATGAAGTGCTTTTCCCCTAAAGACTGCGACACCAAAATCAAGTCAATAAGTGTAGGGCCTACTGCTGTTGTAAGTAACCCTAGTGGGTTGTTAAATACAATGGGATAATCCCACCAACCCACTCAACTCTTCCAGCCTTTTGGAGAGTTGATTTTGTTGTAACATGTCTGTACGGTAATACCGTATAGACATGTATTTGTACAACAAAAGGGCGTATGGCAAGCCGTTTTTACATTTAAAGTTAATTTCTGATATCACAAATTCCATTTTTTGATATCAAAAAATCAAATTTTTGATATCAAGAATTCAATTTGTGATATCAAGAATTAAATTTGTGATATCACAAATTCCCGTAAGTGTAGCACATGAACTTAATTTGTGATATCAAGATATCGAATTTGTGATATCACAAAATCCATTTTTGACATCACAAATTAAATTTGTGATATCAGAAATTAGAATTTGTGATATCTAAAATTCAATTTGAGATATCACTAAATGAATTTGTGATATCAGAAATTCGAATTTTTGATATCAAAAATAGGTTTTACGTGAAAAACCAATGGTAATTCGTGATATCACAAAATGATTTTTTGATATCACAAATTCGAATTTGTGATATCACGAAATAAATTTGTGATATCACTAATTTCAATTTGTGATATCAAGAATTCTTATTTGTGATATCACAAATGCGAATTTCTGATATCACAAATTCCATTTTGTGATATCACGAATTGAATTATTGATATCAGAAAATCGAATTTGTGATATCAGTAATTCACAGGGAATTCGAGCGTTAGTTTTGCGCTGAAATTCAACTGTGAATTCGAGCGTTAGTTGAGCGCAGAAATACACGGGGAATTCGAGCGGTAGTTCAGTGCAGTAAATCCCTGTGAATTCGAGCGTTACTTGAGCGCAGAAATACGAAGTGAATTCGAGCGTTAGTTTTGCGCTGAAATTCAATTGTGAATTCGAGCGTTAGTTAAGGGCAGAAATACACAGGGATTTCGAGCGTTAGTTCAGTGCAGTAAATCCCTGTGAATTCGAGCGTTAGTTGAGGGCAGAAATACAAAGTGAATTCGAACATTAGTTTTGCGCTGAAATTCAACTGTGAATTCGAGCGTTAGTTGAGCGCAGAAATACACAGGGATTTCGAGCGTTAGTTCAGTGCAGAAAATCGCTGTGAATTCGAGCATTAGTTTTGCGCAGAAATACAAAGTGAATTCGAGCGTTAGTTGAGCGCTGAAATACACAGGGAGTTCGAGCGTCAGTTTAGTGCAGAAAATCGCTGTGAATTCGAGCATTAGTTTAGTGCAGAAATACAAAGGGAATTCGAGCGTTAGTTTTGCCCTGGAATTCAACTGTGAATTCGAGCGGTTTTGTTTGTTGTTTTTTTTTAGCGCAGAAATACACAGGGAATTGGAACATTACTTTTGAGCTGATATTCAGATGGAAGGTATACTACTGCTAACTTTTTTTAGAACAATGTTCAAAATACCAATAACTATATATGAGAGATTTACACATCCATCATTCCCTAAATGATCGTCAAGGTATATTCGATGAATTATTGATACAAATCAATTGTTTTGCAACATGTTATCATGAATTCAATGATACTATGTTCACTTAGGGCTTACATTTAATTCATCGTTTTGGTCCTCAAATTGTCATCTATTACTACATTATTGTTAATTATGATACATTTTTCATGTGGTAATCCCCTTTACAGTAGACTCTTCCACCAAATCGATGATAATTATGTGTGGTTGTATGTGTATGTGTGTTATAAAAGCATATACCATGTGTTTGTATTGCGGAGGACCGACCGAGGGCAATCAACCCTCTGGTCTGTGTATGTCAGCAGCGGAGAATAAGAGAGAGAGAGACTGTGAGTCATGCGGGGTGCGAGAGGGAGTCGTAAACTTGCCAATTTAATGTCCACCACTGGTGTCGGCTGGTGGTCACATAAAGCAACGTGTTTCTCCTAAAGACATTTTCTCACTCCTCAAAATCAGTCCTCCAGAACAAAGGGGTGTATCCATTAAGACCAATTGTGTTGGGTGTACAGTTTGCCTGCCCGATCTTAGTATGTTTATGATTTTGTAAAATAATTTAAAGTGTAATCATATAGGCAAGTTTATTCAAGAACCAAAACCGGGGAGAACAAAACTGGAACGCACAAGCCCAAAAGTCTTCAGACCAGATCAAGAAGAGTGAAGATATCCAGATCTTATGAGGAGTTTATGCAGCAGTATGCATGGCAAACAAACAGTTAGAATTTGTAGTAAGAAAAAAGCAGTGGTACGAAGGACTTTAATTTTGTTAATCTGCGCAATGAGAAATCTCTCTTATTAACTCGGAGGAGTAACAGGGGGAGGTCGGGAGAGAATATCTTTCACATGACAGAGTAAAGAGAAACGCAAACAAAAGTTGTAAGTCAACCAGTCTCTGCCAAATCAGTGGCGAGAAATGGAGGGGAAAAAAGAATATAATAATGACTTTGAAGTAATTGACAACATATAAATAATGGCATTTTAGATATGTTGCTAAACGATTTATTTTCATTGATTCTTTTAAAACCAATTCCTAATCACTTTAAATGAAGACGAGTTCCCAAAACTCTTCATTTAGATTTTTTTTTGTAACGATCGTTATATACTATGTAAAGATAACACCTGAAATTCCATAGGAATATCTGCGCTAAACTAATGCTCGAATTCACAGTGTATTTCTGCGTTCAACTAACGCTCGAATTCATTGTTGAATTTCAGCGCAAAACTAAAGCTCGAATTCCCTGTGTATTTTTGCGCTCAACTAACGCTCGAATTCACAGTTGGATTTCAGCGCAAAACTAATGCTCGAATTCCCTGTGTGTTTCTGCGCTCAACTAACGCTCGAATTCACAGTTGAATTTCAGCGCAAAACTAAAGCTCGAATTCCCTGTGTATTTCTGCGCTGAACTAACGCTCGAATTCACAGTTGAATTTTAGCGCAAAACTAATGCTCGAATTCCCTGTGTATTTCTGCGCTCAACTAATGCTCGAATTCACAGTTGAATTTCAGCGCAAAACTAATGCTCGAATTCCTTGTGTATTTCTGCTCTCAACTAACGCTCGAATTCACAGCTGAATTTCAGCGCAAAACGAATGCTCGAATTCCGTATGTATTTCTGCGCTCAACTAACGCTCAAATTCCCGTTGGTTTTCTGCACTGAACTAAAGCTCGAATTCCCTGTGTATTTCTGCGCTCAACAAACGCTAGAATTTACGATTGAATTTCAGCGCAAAACTAATGCTCGAAATCAAATTATTTCTTTGCGAAAGATATGTGCTGAAATTCCATGTAAATTAATGATATCACAAATTGGAATTAGTGATATCACAAAATGTATTTCTTGATATCAAGAATGTGTATTCGTGATATCTCGAATTGAATTCGTGATATCACGAATTGAATTCGTGATATCACGAATTGAATTTGTGATATCACTAATTCGATTTCGTGATATCAAAAATTGGTTTTACGTGATAAACCAATGGGTATTTGTGATATCAAAAATTGAATTTGTGATATCAGAAATTCGAATTTTTGATATCACGAAAGGGAATTCGTGATATCAGAAAATCTTTTTAAAAAGTAATATGGCTTGCCATAAGGGCGTATGGCAAGCCTTTTTTTTACATTTAAAGTTAATTTCTGATATCACAAATTCCATTTTGTGATATCATAAAATCAAATTTTTGATATCAAGAATTCAATTTATGATATCAAGAATCAAATTTGTGATATCACAAATTCCCGTAAGTGTAGCACATGAACTTAATTTGTGATATCAAGAAATCGAATTTGTGATATCACAAAATCCATTCTTGATATCACAAATTAAATTTGTGATATCAGAAATTCGAATTAGTGATATCTAAAATTCAATTTGAGATATCACTAAATGAATTTGTGATATCAGAAATTCGAATTCTTGATATCAAAAATAGGTTTCACGTGAAAAACCAATGGTGATTCGTGATATCACAAAATTATTTTTTTGATATCACAAATTCGAATTTGTGATATCACGAAATAAATTTGTGATATCACTAATTTGAATTTGTGATATCAAGAATTCTTATTTGTGATATCACGAATGCGAATTTCTGATATCACAAATTCTATTTTGTGATATCACGAATTGAATTATTGATATCACAAAATCGAATTTGTGATATCAGTAATTCACATGGAATTCGAGCGTTAGTTTTGCGCTGAAATTCAACTGTGAATTCGAGCGTTAGTTTAGCGCAGAAATACACGGGGAATTCGAGCGTTAGTTCAGTGCAGTAAATCCCTGTGAATTCGAGCGTTAGTTGAGCGCAGAAATACAAAGTGAATTCGAGCGTTAGTTTTGCGCTGAAAATCAACTGTGAATTCGAGCGTTAGTTGAGCGCAGAAACACAAAGTGAATTTGAGCGTTAGTTTTGCGTTGAAATTCAACTGTGAATTCGAGCGTTAGTTGAGCGCAGAAATACACAGGGATTTCGAGCGTTAGTTCAGTGCAGTAAATCCCTGTGAATTCGAGCGTTAGTTGAGCGCAGAAATACAAAGTGAATTCGAGCGTTAGTTTTGCGCTGAAATTCAACTGTGAATTCGAGCGTTAGTTGAGCGCAGAAATACACAGGGATTTCGAGCGTTAGTTCAGTGCAGAAAATCGCTGTGAATTCGAGCATTAGTTTAGCGCAGAAATACAAAGTGAATTCGAACGTTAGTTTTGCGCTGAAATTCACCTGTTAATTCGAGCGTTAGTTGAGCGCTGAAATACACAGGGAGTTCGAGCGTCAGTTCAGTGCAGAAAATCGCTGTGAATTCGAGCATTCGTTTAGCGCAGAAATACAAAGGGAATTCGATAGTTAGTTTTGCCCTGGAATTCAACTGTGAATTCGAGCGGTTTTTTTCTTTTTTAGCGCAGAATACACAGGGAATTGGAACATTTCTTTTGAGCTGATATTCAGATGGAAGGTATATTATACTGCTAACTTTTTTTTAGAACAATGTTCAAAATACAAACTATATATTAGAGATTTACACATCCATCATTCCCTAAATGATCATCAAGGTATATTCGCTGAATTATTGATACAAATCAATTATTGTTTTGCAACATGTTATCATGAATTCAATGATACTATGTTCACTTAGGGCCTACATTTAATTCATCGTTTTGGTCCTCAAATTGTCATCTATTACTACATTATTGTTAATCATTATACATCCCCCCCCCCCATTTTTCATGTGGTAATCCCCTTTATATACAGTAAGACTCTTCCACCAAATCGATGATAATTATGTGTGGTTGTATGTGTATGTGTGTTATAAAAGCATACCATGTGTTTGTATTGCGGAGGACCGACCGAGGGCAATCACCCCTCTGGTCTGTGTATGTCAGCAGCGGAGAATAAGATAGAGAGACTGTGAGTCATGCAGGGTGCTAGAGGGAGTCGTAAACTTGTCAAATGTCCACCACTGGTGTCGGCTGGTGGTCACATAAAGCAACGTGTTTCTCCTAAAGACATTTTCTCACTCCTCAAAATCAGTCCTCCAGAACAAAGGGGTGTATCCATTAAGACCAATAGTGTTGGGTGTACAGTTTGCCTGCCCCAATATGTTTATGATTTTGCAAAATGATTTAAAGTGTAATTATATAGGCAAGTTTATTCAAGAACCAAAACCGGGGAGAACAAAACTGGAATGCACAAGCCCAAAAGTCTTCAGACCAGATCAAGAAGAGTGAAGATGTCCAGATCTTATGAGGATTTTATGCAGCAGTATGCATGGCAAACAAACAGTTAGAATTTGTAGTAAGAAAAAAGCAGTGGTACGAAGGACTTCAATTTTGTTAATCTGCGCAATGAGAAATCTCTCTTATTAACTCGGAGGAGTAACAGGGGGAGGTCGGGAGAGAGTATCTTTCACATGACAGAGTAAAGAGAAACGCAAACAAAAGTTGTAAGTCAACCAGTCTCTGCCAAATCAGTGGCGAGAAATGGAGAAAAATAAGAATATAATAATGACTTTGAAGTAATTGACAACATATCAATAATGGCATTTTAGATATGTTGCTAAACGATTTATTTTCATCGATTCTTTTAAAACCAATTCCTAATCACTTTAAATGAAGACGAGTTGCCAAAAACTCTTCATTTAGGGTTTTTTGTAACTATCGTTATATACTATGTAAAGATAACACCTGAAATTCCATAGGAATATCTGCGCTAAACTAATGCTCGAATTCACAGTGTATTTCTGCGCTCAACTAACGCTCGAATTCACAGTTGAATTTCAGCGCAAAACTAATGCTCGAATTCCTTGTGTATTTCTGCGCTCAACTAACGCTCGAATTCACAGTAGAATTTCAGCGCAAAACTAATGCTCGAATCCGCTGTGTGTTTCTGCGCTCAACTAACGCTCGAATTCACAGTTGAATTTCAGCGCAAAACTAATGCTCGAATTCCCTGTGTGTTTCTGCGCTCAACTAACGCTCGAATTCACAGTTGAATTTCAGCGCAAAACTAATGCTCGAATTCACTTTGTATTTCTGCGCTCAACTAACGCTCAAATTCAAGTTGGTTTTCTGCACTGAACTAAAGCTCGAATTCCCTGTGTATTTCTGCCCTCAACTAACGCTAGAATTTACGGTTGAATTTCAGCGCAAAACTAATGCTCGAAATCAGATTATTTCTTTGCGAAAGATATGTGCTGAAATTCCATGTAAATTAATGATATCACAAATTGGAATTAGTGATATCACAAAATGTATTTCTTGATATCAAGAATGTGAATTCGTGATATCTCTAATTGAATTCGTGATATCACTAATTCGATTTCGTGATATCAAAAATTGGTTTTACGTGATAAACCAATGGGTATTTGTGATATCAAAAATTGAATTTGTGATATCAGAAATTCGAATTTTTGATATCACGAAAGGGAATTCGTGATATCAGAAAATCTTTTTTAAAAGTAATATGGCTTGCCATAAGATCCTATGGCAAGCCGTTTTTACATTTAAAGTTAATTTCTGATATCACAAATTCCATTTTGTGATATCAAAAAATCTAAATTTTGATCTCAAGAATTCAGTTTGTGATATCAAGAATTAAATTTGTGATATCACAAATTCCTGTAAGTGTAGCACATGAACTTAATTTGTGATATCAAGATATCGAATTTGTGATATCACAAAATCCATTTTTGATATCACAAATTCAATTTGTGATATCAGAAATTCGAATTTGTGATATCTAAAATTCAATTTGAGATATCACTAAATGAATTTGTGATATCAGAAATTCGAATATTTGATATCAAAAATAGGTTTCACGCGAAAAACCAATGGTAATTCGTGATATCACAAAATGATTTTTTGATATCACAAATTCGAATTTGTGATATCACGAAATAAATTTGTGATATCACTAATTTCAATTTGTGATATCAAGAATTCTTATTTGTGATATCACAAATGCGAATTTCTGATATCACAAATTTCATTTTGTGATATCACGAATTGAATTATTGATATCACAAAATCGAATTTGTGATATCAGTAATTCACAGGGAATTCGAGCGTTAGTTTTGCGCTAAAATTCAACTGTGAATTCGAGCGTTAGTTGAGCGCAGAAATACACGGGGAATTCGAGCGTTAGTTCAGTGCAGTAAATCCCTGTGAATTCGAGCGTTAGTTGAGCGCAGAAATACAAAGTGAATTCGAGCGTTAGTTTTGCGCTGAAATTCAACTGTGAATTCGAGCGTTAGCTGAGCGCAGAAATACACGGGGAATCCGAGCGTTAGTTCAGTGCAGTAAATCCCTGTGAATTCGAGCGTTAGTTGAGCGCAGAAATACAAAGTGAATTCGAGCGTTAGTTTTGCGCTGAAATTCAACTGTGAATTCGAGCGTTAGTTGAGCGCAGAAATACACAGGGATTTCGAGCGTTAGTTCAGTGCAGTAAATCCCTGTGAATTCGAGCTTTAGTTGAGCGCAGAAATACAAAGTGAATTCGAGCGTTAGTTTTGCGCTGAAATTCAACTGTGAATTCGAGCGTTAGTTGGGCGCAGAAATACACAGGGATTTCGAGCGTTAGTTCAGTGCAGAATATCGCTGTGAATTCGATCATTAGTTTAGCGCAGAAATACAAAGTGAATTCGAGCGTTAGTTGAGCGCAGAAATACACAGGGAGTTCGAGCGTCAGTTTAGTGCAGAAAATCGCTGTGAATTCGAGCTTTAGTTTAGCGCAGAAATACAAAGGGAATTCGAGCGTTAGTTTTGCCCTGGAATTCAACTGTGAATTCGAGCGGTTTTGTTTGTTGTTTTTTTTTTAGCGCAGAAATACACAGGGAATTGGAACATTACTTTTGAGCTGATATTCAGATGGAAGGTATACTACTGCTAACTTTTTTTAGAACAATGTTCAAAATACCAATAACTATATAATGATTATGAGAGATTTACACATCCATCATTCCCTAAATGATCGTCAAGGTATATTCGATGAATTATTGATACAAATTAGTTGTTTTGCAACATGTTATCATGAATTCAATGATACTATGTTCACTTAGGGCTTACATTTAATTCATCGTTTTGGTCCTCAAATTGTCATCTATTACTACATTATTGTTAATTATGATACATTTTTCATGTGGTAATCCCCTTTACAGTAGACTCTTCCACCAAATCGATGATAATTATGTGTGGTTGTATGTGTATGTGTGTTATAAAAGCATATACCATGTGTTTGTATTGCGGAGGACCGACCGAGGGCAATCAACCCTCTGGTCTGTGTATGTCAGCAGCGGAGAATAGAGAGAGAGAGAGAGACTGTGAGTCATGCGGGGTGCGAGAGGGAGTCGTAAACTTGCCAATTTAATGTCCACCACTGGTGTCGGCTGGTGGTCACATAAAGCAACGTGTTTCTCCTAAAGACATATTCTCACTCCTCAAAATCAGTCCTCCAGAACAAAGGGGTGTATCAATTAAGACCACTTGTGTTGGGTGTACAGTTTGCCTGCCCCAGTATGTTTACGATTTTGTAAAATAATTTAAAGTGTAATCATATAGGCAAGTTTATTCAAGAACCAAAACCGGGGAGAACAAAACTGGAACGCACAAGCCCAAAAGTCTTCAGACCAGATCAAGAAGAGTGAAGATATCCAGATCTTATGAGGAGTTTATGCAGCAGTATGCATGGCAAACAAACAGTTAGAATTTGTAGTAAGAAAAAAGCAGTGGTACGAAGGACTTCAATTTTGTTAATCTGCGCAATGAGAAATCTCTCTTATTAACTCGGAGGAGTAACAGGGGGAGGTCGGGAGAGAGTATCTTTCACATGACAGAGTAAAGAGAAACGCAAACAAAAGTTGTAAGTCAACCAGTCTCTGTCAAATCAGTGGCGAGATATGGAGGGAAAAAAGGAATATAATAATGACTTTGAAGTAATTGACAACATATAAATAATGGCAATTTAGATATGTTGCTAAACGATTTATTTTCATCGATTCTTTTAAAACCAATTCCTAATCACTTTAAATGAAGACGAGTTGCCAAAACTCTTCATTTAGGTTTTTTTTTTGTAACTATCGTTATATACTATGTAAAGATAACACCTGAAATTCCATAGGAATATCTGCGCTAAACTAATGCTCGAATTCACAGTGTATTTCTGCGCTCAACTTACGCTCGAATTCATTGTTGAATTTCAGCGCAAAACTAAAGCTCGAATTCCCTGTGCATTTCTGCGCTCAACTAACGCTCGAATTCACAGTTGGATTTCAGCGCAAAACTAATGCTCGAATTCCCTGTGTATTTCTGCGCTCAACTAACGCTCGAATTGACAGTTGAATTTCAGCGCAAAACTAATGCTCGAATTCCCTGTGTATTTCTGCGCTGAACTAACGCTCGAATTCACAACTGAATTTCAGCGCAAAACTAATGCTCGAATTCCCTGTGTATTTCTGCGCTCAACTAACGCTCGAATTCACAGTTGAATTTCAGCGCAAAACTAATGCTCGAATTCCTTGTGTATTTCTGCTCTCAACTAACACTCGAATTCACAGCTGAATTTCAGCGCAAAACGAATGCTCGAATTCCGTATGTATTTCTGCGCTCAACTAACGCTCAAATTCCCGTTGGTTTTCTGCACTGAACTAAAGCTCGAATTCCCTGTGTATTTCTGCGCTCAACAAACGCTAGAATTTACGGTTGAATTTCAGCGCAAAACTAATGCTCGAAATCAAATTATTTCTTTGCGAAAGATATGTGCTGAAATTCCATGTAAATTAATGATATCACAAATTGGAATTAGTGATATCACAAAATGTATTTCTTGATATCAAGAATGTGAATTCGTGATATCTCGAATTGAATTCGTGATATCACGAATTGAATTTGTGATATCACTAATTCGATTTCGTGATATCAAAAATTGGTTTTACCTGATAAACCAATGGGTATTTGTGATATAAAAAATTGAATTTGTGATATCAGAAATTCGAATTTTTGATATCACGAAAGGGAATTCGTGATATCAGAAAAATCTTTTTAAAAAGTAATATGGCTTGCCATACGATCCTAACAAAAAAGACTAGTCCCGTTTCTCGTGTTTCTGGGCTCCAATTCTATCCATGGTATAAGAGTTCAAGATTTACTTTTTCAATATCGTACCTTATAACGCAAGGAATATCTTCACGAAAAAACAGCACACTTCGCCCCATATTGATCACGATCTTTTCTTTCGATTTTGTAACTATAAAGCTAAACCATGTTTGAACTTACCATCTAACCATGTTTCTGAAAAATGGCATTATATCACACGGGCAACATGTCAAAAATTGCTCAAATCTGCAATCTTATTTCGGAGACTCCTTTAATGTGCTACTTTCAATCCTTTTACTGTTGGAAATTGTGCTTTCACATTCTCTTCTTTAAGCAGATCATATTCATATTTTGGTCTCTCTTTTGTGCTGACTGGATAATCAATATCCTTCACGAAAGACAACTAAGATGGCAAACATTCAGCACATAGCCAGTCAAGGAAGGTCTCAATGAGATCGTCGTATTTTGACTTTATCTATACATTCAATGTGAACCTATTTATGGCATTGGGTACATTTCAAAGCTCTTTGGTTATTCTTAACCCTTTATCGCACCTAACACATAGGATGAAACAACAATAGCGATCAAAATAATATACTCTAGCCTTTACATTGATGTAACAAAGACAAGTAGAAGATTAGTAGAAGTCGATGTACCTGTCATAAAACAGTTAAAAAAGAATCAAACCAGTTAGTTTCGTTAGATCTGGTTAGATCTGATTTTCGAGTCACTTTGATGCGGACGCTTCTTGGTGTTTTCACGATGATTGTTATGTGCACCCAAAAGTTGATAGGCACAACTTCGCGCACTCATACATATACATGCAAAGTTTCATTAGATACCTCAAACGGTTGCTTACTTTCGCTGTCCACAAAATTGATTACGGACCGAAGGACGGACGGACGGACTGACGGACGGACAACCCGAAAACATAATGTCTCCGACGACACTTCATGGCAGAGGCATAAAAAAGGGTTCTTAAATGGCAATTACTGAATTAGATGCCACTGGCCGTCTTTCATTAAAACTTAGAATTTAAGATTGGAGAAAAGTATAGACGTAACGAAATACTTCTTCATTTGACCTCGGAATCGATTTTAACACCCGTGTCGTGCCTTAGCTTGATATAATTGAACCAGTAGCTATGATTATCGTAGCATTTCGGATATAATAACGTGTAATGATAACCAGGCCCCTGGGAGCAACTTTTTCCACAGGGGTGCTGAACCCCTGACCCACCCCGGTTGCCGGACCATATTAGCAGCGTTTTAGTATATTGGGGGGGGGGGGGGGGCAGGGGAGGTGAAGGGAGGGGATGGGGACATCGAAACGAGGGTGAGAAAGCCATCTAGGTGTCTACCACACAAGGAAACTTTTGCACTCTTATTGAAATTGAACACACTTTATGTGGTAAATTTTGAAATTCTTCAATCAAAGAAAAAAAAAGTGAATACTCGTGGACTATGTTCATGGATGAATTGCTGAACGCCCCACCTCTTGATTCTTGTGTGTGTCTTCACTTTGTATAAGTCCATGGAAGGGGACCTACGGGGGAGGGTGTGGGAGGGGGTATCCCCCTCCCACACTGGAGAGATTTTGAATTTTCATTCCTGAAATTCAGCGATCTGGTGAACACTTTTGGTGAAATTTCTTAAAAAGTATTTAAAAAAATATTCACAGAAACGTGAATGACCATTAAATCGGGTTACAATCAACTCTTGTTCCGTGTGCGCGTCATCACTGTGAGGGGTATCCCCTCCCACCCTGGAGAGATTCTGAATTTTCATATCTGAAATTCAGGGATCTGACGCACACTTTTGGTGAATATTTTTAAAAAGTATGAAAATAAAATATTCACAGAAATGTGAATGACCAATAAATTGGGTTACAATCAACTCTTGTTCCATGTGTGCGTCATCACTGTGAAATAACTGTATGGAAGTTGATGAGGCGGGGATGGGAGGTGGCTACCATGCGACGGAGCTTTTGCATTTGTAGAATTTAATTACAACGATATGATGCACAATCATGGTATGGACTATCCCCATATATGTATCAGAGAATCGTTTGTTGGTCTTTGCTTTGTATAAGTCTATGGAAGGGGACATAAGGGGGAGGGTGTGGGAGGGGGTATCTCCCTCCCACACAAGGGAGATTTTGGATATTTAGACCTGAAATTCAGTGATTTGGTGCACACTTTTGAAATTAAAAAAAAAAGTATGAAAGATAAATATTCACAGAAATGTGAATGACCATTAAATCGGGGTATAATCAGCTCTTGTTCTAGGTATGCATCATCACTGTGTGATAAATGTAAGGAAGTTGAGAAGGCGGGGTTGGGAGGGGGTAGCCCCCTCCCAAACGACGGAGCTTTTGCATTTTTAGAATTGGAATATACATTGTACAATGTTTAATGATCTGATGCAAAATCTTGGTGGAATATCCTGGAGTTTGTATTAGACAAGTGTATTAAGACATCTATGGAGGGAGACCAAGCGGGGGAAGGATGTGGGAGGATGTATCCCCTTCCTACAAGAGAGAGCTTTTGCATCTTTTTGACTGTGATTCAAAGATGTGGAATTTCTGGCGCATATTTTTGATTTAATATGTAATGTAATGTAATGTAGCTATAATCAATGCAAGGGGTGGAGGCTAATACAGCAAGGTGGAGGATTTTAGAAGGGGTCGTCCCCCATCCCCTAACCCCTCCCATTCGAGAGAGCCTTTGTATTTTAAGGATCGAAATGAAAATATTTCGTCTCTACACAACAGTCATTTATGATGGAGTATTTGAAAAACTGTCAAACAAAGAAGCATAAGCCCACTAAATGTAGCAGGGGAATAAGGGTAAACTGAAAGAGAATATCCCCTTCCCACATTTTGGAACTTTTGGATTTGTTTAAATTGAAGTGACAGATCTGGGGGGCACTTTTTGATGAAATATTCAAAAAGTGTCGATCTCAAAAGTCTACTAAGTGGATGGAAGTTGGCCTATAAGGGGGGGGGGAGGGGGTATCCCTCCCAGGGTCATTTTCCATTTTCAGAATTGAAATTAAACGATCTTGTGCACTTTTGGTGAAATATCTGGACAGTTTCTATTAAAAAAAAAAATAAAAATTCCACATCGTGGGAATTTCTCTTTTTTTTGGGGGGGGGGGGGGGGGAGGGGGGGGATTGGGAGGGTAGGGGCAAAGCTTTGCATAGCTCCCACCCAATATTTTTATTCCAGGATTAATGCTATTTGGTATGAGGAAACTGTGTTATTTTTAGAATCCAATTGACATTGTCTCGCAAACACATTTTTTTTGGTGGAAGTAGGGAAATAATCAATCCAAGAAGTGTACTACTACTACGTCTATGGAACGTATGGAGGGGAACTAAGCGGGAAAATGGTTAGGGCCTAAATGAAAGGAGGATATTATATTCCCACACGAGAAAATTTATCTTGCATTTTTTGAACAGAAATGAGAGATCTTTTGATGAAAGAAATCATTCGGAGATATGCCAATCTTATGGGAAAGGACCAAAGGGGGAGGATGTGGAAGGGGTATAAACCCATTTTTTAGAATTGAACTGCAACAATGCCGTGCACAGTTTCGGTAAAATATTTGGACAGTTTTCCATCACAAAAAACTAGAAAATCTCCGACATCCCGAAAATCATTATTGGAGGGGGGTAATATCATGGCAACTACCCCGCACCCTTGCATACGAGGGAGCTTTTGCATTACTCTAGAATAGAAAGGAAAATATCGTGAGAGGGGGTATTTCCCTCCAATACAAGGGAGATTTCGCATTTCAGAATTGACAGGTGCACACGTTGTACGAAGATTGGGACAGTGTCGAATAAAAAAAAAAATCCACATCTTGGAAATTACTGGGGGGGGGGGGGTCAACATGATATGCTGCCCCCTCCATCGATGCTCTCCTGAAGGGGGTACCCTCCCCCTAATGAGGGAACTTCTGCATTTTTAGATTTGAAATTCAGCAATCTAGTGAGCCCTTCAGGTATAGCATATTTAAAAAAAAATCAATAGAAAAGTAGGAAAAGCAAAATATCCAGGGACAATGGAAATGCTTTAATAGTGCTGTCTGCACTTTAAGCTTGTTCTGCGTGGGAGGGGGATACCCCTCCCACGCTATGGGGATTTCGCATTTTCAGAAGTGAAATTCAGCAATCTGATGCACACTTTTGGTGGGATATTTGGACAATTTTCTATTTAAAAAAAAGAAGCAAATTTCCCTGTAAAAAGATATAAGTTGGGGGTGCAGAAGCACCCCCAACTTTTATTTTTCACAGGGGTGCTATGCCCCCCTGCTCAAAAAGTCAGGGGTGCTGCAGCACCCCCAGCACCCCCGGCTCCCAGGGGCTTGCCAACGAAGCATTCAAATGAATCGGTGGTTTAAATGACCGGACCGTACCTAATTACATCTCTTTCAAAGCATTGGCTGCAGAAAGAAAATTATGTAAGATAATTCTGGATGATTATTCGTTATTTATATGTCGCCGAACAATTTAAGTTTCAGGTCTCAATTTTAATTCGCAATTTTCATAAATTTCTGAGAGAGAAAAGCCTTCTAGCACAGTGGATGGTACAAAGAGAGTTGGACCTACACGTACTCTTACCGTATGATAGTGAAACAGCCTGCTTTTGTTGAGTTTGTAAAATACTATTATTTACATGTGCATTGTCTTCGTATATTCTCTCTTTCTCTTAATCATGTTTGTATTATCATGATCTCTTTTGTGTCTTTATGTATAATCTATAAGAATTATACTTCACATGGTCTGTTATACTGTTATTTACATTCTTTGAATGTCTGTACTATTATACCTTAAGAGGGGTGAAAGAGTCAATAAAATTCTAAATTTTGACAATGATGTAAGTTCAACACCACCTCACACTATTTCTCACCTGGCGAGAGACCGACTCAGGTGATGGTCAGCGAGTCCTCCAACATTATCTTGGCACCTAAACAAAACAGTATGATCTGGTTTGTCAGTATAACTTGTCTTTAATATATCATTCATGTGATCTATCATGTAATAATATTGAACTGACCTAGCATTCTTTTTTTCTTGGAAAACCTGAACATACAACGCGTCACATCATTTACGTCTTTCTACTTGATATTTTTTAGCTTGTGTCATCTCGATTATATATTCAATTTCCATTTTGATAAGAACTCGAGGATTTTTATTTCATTCAAAATGGCTGTCCCGAACACCAGAGCCAAAACCAATGCAGACACCGCAATATATCAAGCTCCCCAGGATTAGGCCTATCTGCAAAGTGACGCATTTTTGAAAGCCGTGGAGGTAGCAGTTAAGAGGGGGATTAACAAACAATTAAGCAGGTTATTTGAGCGGATTGAGAAACTGAAGGAAAGCACTGCCAAGTCAGAGGAACGATTGGAGCAGAACACCGGCTCATTGATGGACTTGAAGTCCAACTCCGGGAGAAAACGAACCAAATTGATCGGCTGTATAGCGTCATAGAAAAGCAAGCAGTGTCTCTCAATAACCTCAAACTTGAAATGAATGCAATCCAACAATGTTCGCGTAGAAACTGCTTAAAAATCTATGGTGTGCCCGAAAACAAAGGAGAGAACACAAATCTGGTCGTCTGTCGCCTCGCAAGTGAGCGATTAGGTGTCCCCCTGTCAGAAGAATACCAGCTCTGGACAGATCCCATCGTGTCGCAAGCAGGATGGGGCAGAACTCCTCGTCGAACGCTGAGGGCGCAAATTTCAAGAAGAAGAAGCCACGAACAATAATATAGGTTTTCCCGGTCAATTTCATACTTTTGTCACTCAAATTCATTAATGTGCATTCAAATTCACGCAGCGCACGCACGCGAAAATATTGGGGCATTCAAATTCAGAATCCGAGCGATCAATTTCATTTATGAGCGTTCTATTTCGTTTTCGTGAAATCAAATTCACGATTGGGCATTCAATTTCGAAATGCGAGCACCGACTTTCCTACTCGTGCATTCAAATTCATACGATAGTCACGTGATAGTCCCAATGAGCTTGTTTGGAGCGTTCAAATTCATTTTTAGGCGATCAAGTTCCTACTTCGTGCAATCAATTTAACGAGGAAAATGGAGGAGACTTTTAAGAAAGGAAAAAGGGCCAACACAATCAATGAATGCTTGCATATAGTGTAATTAGGATTATTTACATGTTCTACATTGTTCTCTGTTCATGTATTCTTTGTTTTTCATCTCCATAAATTTCAAATTGCAATGTCCAATCAGCAGTGCATCCAAACAACACGACTAGTAATCATATTTCTTGATGATACTGCATGCTGACAACGCCCCAACACCAACCATATAATGACAATTCATCAATTTAAGACAAAATGACACACAATGATCTCATATAGTCCCGCAAAATTAAATCAATAAGACAGCAATACACAACAGACAACACGTATAAAATGCTCATGTATCAGTTTCAATATAGTCAAAATTGGGTTTTTTTTCCTCGAAAGTGTCAACCAACTCTCCGTATTATGCTCGTCTGTAGGCCTATACAGTGCCTAATTTTTGTTTGTTTAATTTTCTATCAAAGAAGATGGCTGGATAACCCATATTCAGCTGCAAAAGCTGGTCTTCCATATGGGGTCCAGTTAGATGTTTTGCTCTTTGCGATGAATAAATGAAGTGGGATCTTTTACGTGCATGAGTTGTGACTCTTTTACACGTGGGACCTCCATTTTATGTCCAATCCCAGGGAAATGTGCCTGCATATTCCTATTTGCTAAGCGCGAGTTCAAAATTGTCAATTAACAGGTGGACCTCTACTGCAAAATAAATAATCATCATAAATCCCAATATATTCAAAGCCAAGTGAGAAACACATGCATACTCGGCCCCAAACTAACTAAATTCAGGACTTCTTTTAAATTGAATGCAGTTATTTGGAACATGGTTGCCTATTCACGAATTTGAATGACCGACGAGATTCCGTCGCCAGCTTGACATGAATTTGAATGCTCCTTGATGAAATGCGTGCTCCTCTCTTAAATTTGAATGCTCCGATAGTGAATTTGAATGTTCCGATAGTGAATTTGAATGCTCCGATAGTGAATTTGAATGCTCTGAGAGTGAATTTGAATGCTCGGATAGCGAATTCGAATGACCTAATTTTGAATTTGATTGCTGATTCAGTGCTGCGAGCGTGGAATGCGTGAAATCGAATGCTCGGAATAGGAACTTGAATGACAAAAGTATGAAATTGACCGGGAAAACCTAGTAGTAAAGTTCTGCTCCTACTGCAAGCGGTCCGCAGTCCTGCGTGCAAGGAGAAAGTTGAAAGCCAGCGGTATAGCGATTGACGAAGCTCTGACGGCCTCTAATCAAGATCTGCTATGGACTGCCAAACGTCAAGAAAAAGTAAACGAGGCCTGGACCTCTGATGGTCACGTGACTGTGCTGCTGGCTGGTACAAGCGGAAAAGACATCAAACGGGTCATTCGAAACAAAGATGAACTAAAATCTCTAAACTGATTTAGCACGTGATATGATATGTTCCGCTATATTTATTCAAATTTGCAAACGTCTTACTGTTCTGTAGTTTGTGTTATTTTTTATCATTCCTCTGTATATATGAGGACTCCTTTTCTTATTCTGTGGCACATTTGTTCTTAGTTAGCTATTACCTTCGCTTAGTAATTGATACAGTTTGGCAAAGTGTTTTCCTTTTTTTTTAATTTGTTCGTATGACACAGAGTGATTTTCAATTTCCATTTTCAGATGCAACAAATATTGAACTTGGTAATTTATTTTCAGGTACTTTAAATGTGTTAGATAAAACCATCGGATTTTTAATAATGACAACATATTGTATAGTAAATTAATGAAGATTCTTTTTTTTGACGACGGTACTGATGTGAAACTTGACTGACTGAAAATTTCACTTCCCTTGTACAATTAGATGGTTACACACTGGTAACAAATAACAGAGTTTGTAAACGAGGTGGAGGCGTGGCATTTTATGTGAAGAATAATTTGAAATTTGAAATGATAAACCCAGTTAAATTATATGTCTGATTCAATTGAAAGTATTTTCATTGACATAAGTATGCCAGGTGGTAAAAAAGTATTGATAGGAGAAATTTACAAGCCCCCAAATTGTAATTATTCTGACTTCATCTCAAACGTAGAAATTATTTTAGATTCGCCCTATCTCCGCAACAAACACGTGTACATAATGGGAGATTTTAATTTAGACTTACTTGATTATGGTAAGCCACAAACACGTGATTTTCTTCAATTCAATCATAGTTTATTTCCAATCAACGAAAATCAAAAACATAGTACAATGTATACATGTCATTAAATGATATTGTTCAAACGCTTGCAAAAGATTCATGCAATATACGAGACAAATTATAGAACAACATATATGTACAATAATAAAGAGGAACAAGGTACAAACACTACGTGGGCGAGCGGAAAATAAATTCGATCATGGAAAATAGTGATCCACTAAAAAGCAAAGCTTGTCGGACGTGGATCGCTAGATAAATAATGAGTGAATGATATACTATTCTATAACAATGCACATGTAGTTATTTTGAGATACACAGGTTGGGAAAAAAATATAGAATACCAATGCTATAGTGCCCGGACACTGTTCATTGAACCACGTGTACTGGGAAAATATGACAAGGACAATACATTGTACACACATTCAATTACCCACACGCATATACACTGTTGGACGCGAGACAGTACCGAGAGGAGAGAAGACGGTAACAATACAAGTCTACGAAGAACAATAGACAGGAAAGGAAAAGGAGAGAAGAAAGAAGAGAGGTCTGCACACAGAACACGCCAAGTGCTGCGACATCAGGACAGGTGAAAACTCAAACATAAATTTTAGCAATTTAAATTATCTAAGATTATAAGTAGAAAGTAAATGTTTTCTGAGTTTATATTTAAATGTGACAAATTTGGGGGAATCTTTTAAACTATTATCTAAATTATTCCAAAGTCTGGGTCCAGTATAAAGAAATGTATTTTGGGCATGTGCGGTTCTCATTAACGGAAGATGGAATTCGTCGGATCGTCGCGTGGGATAGTTATGAACATGACTGTTTCGATGAAATAAATCGTGGAATATTTTAGGTAAAAAGTTACTGTTGTAATTAAACATAAACTGACCAAGTTGAAACACATACAAATCATTTACTTTTAATATTTTATGGTCAGAAAACAAAGCATCTGTATGTTCTCGGGTATGTAAATTAAAAACAATTCTAAGCGCTTTCTTTTGCAATAAAAGAAGTTTATCAAGTAACATCTGATATGTATTACCCCAAGCAAGAATCCCGTAGTTTAAATAAGGGAGTATCAAACTAGAATAAAGAGTTAATAATGCAGATGAAGGAAGATAACATTTTAATCTATTCATTACGCCAATGTTACGTGAAATAATTTTACATATGTTATCAATATGATTCCTCCATGAAAACTTGTTATCAACGCAAACACCAAGAAATTTAAAAGAAGAAACTTCTTCTAAGGGAGTAGTATCAAATGTTATATTGCCTGGGAGGCTATCTAAAGAATTACTAAAAAACATAACTTTTGTTTTTTGAATATTTAATGACAATTTGTTTGCGTATATCCATTGTATGACCTTTATCAATTCTTCATTGACTGTTCTTATTAAGATATTTGGGTCAGGGTGGGAAAAAAAAGATTAGAGTCATCCGCGAATAATATGAATGATAGTTTCTCCGAGGATCTATGAAAATCATTAATATAAATAATGAATAACAATGGGCCTAATAAACTCCCTTTTGGAACACCACACGCAATTGTTTTACTTTGAGAGTCAAAGCCGTTGACATGTACAAATTGGGTTCTTTCTGATAGGTAACTCGTGAACCACTCCAAGGCCTTTCCACGTATTCCATAATGAGACAGTTTGGCGAGAAGTATTCCGTGGTTAATCGTGTCAAAGGCCTTGGAGAAGTCCAAGAAGATACCTATTGTGTGTGAAAGTGTGTCGAGTGCGTGTGTGACTTTGTCGATGAGGGCAAGTAGTGCGTGTGTTGTGCTGTGAGTAGTAGTGCGTGTGTTGATACTATGGTATCACCCTCTTTCACTCCTTGTATCACCAAGCCTACAAGATTATTTGGAGCCTCCGCAACACTGATTGATAACATATTTTTAAACAGCCATGATTATGATGATCAATGTATCGCTGTTACGGACATATCAGATCATTTTCCCGTTATAGTTTCTTCAATTTCTACTATACCTGAATCGCATAAACAAAAGGTGTGTAAATATTTATCGCAATCACGAGTGTTCTCCGATCATAATATCCAGCTGTTCAAACAAAGTTTATCCGAAATTGATTGGAATGAGGTTTTAAACTCCACTGATCCGAATGATGCGTACGACAGATTTATGAATATTTTGGTACCTTTATTTCACTTGCATTTCCCTTTGAGAAATCAAAGAGGAAACTACAAAACAGTTCCGCGCTCACCCTGGATAACAAAAGCTTTACTTAGATCCATAAACAGAAAAAATACTTTATTTTACAGATATAAATCATGTAATACAGTTTTGAATAAATCAAAGTACAATGTAGGCCTACATTAAATATCGGAATGCTCTCACGTCCCTCTAACGTAAAGCAAAGAAAGATTATTTTTGTTCTCTGTTTGAACAGCACAAGTCAGATGCAAAATCTACCTGGCATGTAATAAATAGTGTTATTCATAAACGTGTAAATAAGGGTAGTATTGATAATATCCTTTGTGAAGGGAAGAATTTAACAGATGATGAGGAAATTGCGGAAGCATTCAACTCTTTTTTGTTAATATTGGTCCGAATCTGGCCCGCAATATTTCATCTGTACGCAGACCCTTTCATTCTTACCTTTTAAATTCCAATCCACAGTCCTTATTTTTTTCTCCCAGTACTTGAAACAGAGGTCGTGGATATTGTCAATTCTTTTAGCCCCAAGAAGAGTACAGGTCATGATGGGATTTCTAATCACCTCATGAAATGTATTGTAAACGAAATACTATCACCCTTAGTTCACATTTTGAATTTATCTTTATTGACTGGTATTGTGCCCATTAAAATGACAATTGCTAAAGTTATCCCAATCTATAAGAAAGGCAGAGAGGATGAGTTAGGAAATTATCGACCAATATCGCTTCTGTCATCCTTTTCTAAATGAGAAGGTGATTTATAATCGTTTAATCAAATTTGTAAACGATTGTGATATTTTAGCTGATAATAATTCGGGTTCCGGAAAAAAACATGCAACCACCCATGCTATATTACTACTGGTTGAGAAAGTTGTAAGAGCTATAGACACAAAGTCGCATACAGTCGGTCTGTTTCTGGACTACTCCAAGGCCTTTGACACAATAGATCACGAAATTCTTTTGTATAAACTAAATCATTACGGTATTCGTGGAAAGGCCTTGGAGTGGTTCAGAAGTTATCTTACCGGTCGATCTCAATTTGTTTCCGTAAATAATCATGAATCTGATATAAACTCGATTTGTTGTGGTGTTCCACAGGGCTCCCTCTTAGGTCCTCTTTCATTCATTTTATACATCAATGACTTCCGTAACTCATCCTCTCTGCTGTCTTTTCTTCTGTTCGCAGATGATACAAGTCTCTTTTATTATCACTCAGATCCTTATGTTTTGCT
Source organism: Diadema antillarum (assembly GCF_040938485.1). Lineage (NCBI taxonomy): Eukaryota > Metazoa > Echinodermata > Echinoidea > Diadematoida > Diadematidae > Diadema > Diadema antillarum. Next base: position 1,446,965 of record NW_027271279.1, read on the forward strand.
AGATTCTCTGAATAATGAATTAAGTTGGTGTTTGAGTGGATTCAGGCAAATAAATTGTCGCTTAACATAAGTAAGACCAATTATATGGTTTTCAGTAACACAATAAAATCTCTTCCAGGTTTAGTTTTAATGAACGGTTTACAGTTAAATCAAATAGATTCAACAAAATTTTTAGGTATTTATATTGACAGTAACCTTTCATGGAAGGTACATGTTGATTATTTTTGTAAATTGTGCAAGAATGTTGGAATTATTCACAAACTGAAATATCTCTTCCAAAAGCCAATATTGCATTCTCTTTATACAACTTTATTATTACCTTACTTGAATTACGGAATATTAGCCTGGGGGAATTGCTCAAAGACTAAAATTGATTCGTTATTTTTGGTTCAGAAAAAGGCCTTGCGGATTATAAATCGAGCACAATTTTTTGATCATACTGATGAATTGTTTGTTTCAAGTAAATTGTTAAAGATTTCTGATTTGTGTTTATATCATGTTGGAATTTTCATGTATAAGTTGAATACTGGTGACCTTCCCAGTATATTTTCCTCAATGTTCGTGAAAAACAGTGATATTCATACTTACCCTACAAGACACAGTGAATACTATCATTTTTCTCCTGTTCGTACAGTTTTAGCCCTTAAGACAATTACATCTACCGGCCCTTCTTTCTGGAATGAGTTAGATTCGGTTCGGTTGCACTCAAGTTCTTTGAGCTCCTTTAAGAAAAATCTCAAAGCCAATTTTCTAAAATCCTATGTGTAATTATTTTGCCGTAATCGCTTAATTTTTTTTTTGTGTGCATATACTTAAATGATGCCTCGCTCGGATGACCTCACCAGTTTGATTAACTTGCTACTTTTTTAAGCATTTATACCATAAGTTAATCATAAAACATTATATACTATACTTTGTACATCCCGTAAACATTGTAATATTCTCGATATTTTGAATTTTGCATGTTACGTCACTTCTGACTTTGATATACTGTACTAAAACCCTATGTTATATTTTTGGAACGCACATCCTACAAGCTTTGCTTTTTAGTGGGTTCCTCATATTACACGTTAATTATATGTCCTTATACATTAATTGTGCATTATTGGTTCAAACTGACCATTGTGTGAAAAACATTTCTGCTTCAAATCAAATGGAATATAAAACTTGTACGGAATGTGGAATATGGAACGTGAATTAAAAAAAAAAAAAAAAAAAAAAAAAAAAAAAAAACCTTGATCCGGATGACAACTTCCTTAGTTTTGACAAGTCAAACAAGTACTGGCTCCCAAATGAATTTAACCAAAATATCAACTTCGATCACGCTGCCTTAAGTTTACTCCATTTCAACTCACGTAGTCTCTTCAAAAATCATAATGCTATTCATGATTTCATTGGTCAATTAGACATAAGGTTTTCAGTTTACAGTTTTAGTGAGACTTGGATTCACGATAGAACACCAATTAATTTGTTTCATTTAGATAATTATACATTTTTCTATAACGACAGAATAAAGAGTAGGGGAGGGGATTTGCTATGCTTATTCCCAATTCATTAGATTCTACTGTAAGATCTGATCTTAACTTCAAAAGTAGGCCAAGATTTGTGTGATTCATTCTTTATTGAAATTAGTGTTACAGGTAAAAAAAAAAAAAAAAAAACATTATTGTAGCTGTTATCTATCGTGATCCGAAATCTAATATGTATGAATTTAACACACAGTTTAATGAACGTCTCGAGAGATTAACCAAAGAAAACAAAGTAGTTTATGTCATGGGGGATTTTAATTTAAATTAATTGAATTGTTCGTCATTTGATTATGTAAATGAATTTATGAACATTGTGTATAATAATTGTTTTCATCCTTTCATTGATAAGCCTACAAGTATCAATAAATCTTCGTCAACTTTAATTGGTGATATTTTAACAAATGTATGCACAAAAGATATTACCTCAGGTATACTTTTATAGTGATATCACCGATCATTTACCAATATTTTCATTAACTCATAATATTTTCATGAATGAACATGGTGATGAAAAGTTTGTACCCAACAGATTTCAATACCAGAAATATTGCTTCTTTGAATAAGGAACTAGCAAAAATTGACTGAAATGTTATTTTTTCATTCAACGACGTTGAATTTACATATGATACATTTCTCATGAAGTTTAAGCAATCTTTTGATAATATTTGTAAAGTTGAAGTATCTGTTAATATAAAGAAAAAGAATATTCCCCGGAAACCATGGATCACCAGATCTCTACTTAAATGCATTAATAAAAAGAACAGACTTTATAAAATATTTTGCTCCAAACGCGACAAATCGTCCGAATTGAAATTTAAGAAATACAAAGAAATTGCAACTTTGCGAGCCGCTCGAAAACTATATTTGGGTGATCTACTTCGGATGAGCAAGAATAATCTAGTTAGAGTCTCGTCAATAATTAATAGTCCCATTGGTAAGAAAAATAAAGATGCTTTCCCTTCTTTTGTTATATAGAACAATGAAAAAAATATAATAACCAGCATATTGTAAATGAATTTAATGAATATTTTTTTTTTAAATATTGCATCAATTGCTCTTGAAGAATTGAATACAACTTCCGGGACTCACTTTTCTTTTTATCTTAAACATTCTTGTGAAACAACTCCGTATTTTGCTCCAACTAATGAATCCGAAATCATTAATATTGTAAAAAGTTTCAAAAACAGTAACAACACAGGATTCGACGAACTAAGTACTTCCCTTCTAAAAAGAGAATCTATTCAGTTGTTTTCCCCTTTTTACATATATTCAATTTATCTTTATGTTGTGGAAGGGTTCCAAAAAATCTAAAAATTGCTAAAATAATCCCTGTTTTTAAAAGAGGAGACAAACAATTATTTCCCAATTACAGACCCATAGCTTTGTTGCCTTACGTTTCGAAAATTCTATTTAAAAAATTGTTTACAATAGATTGATATCTCATTTGGACAAACATCAATTATTAGATAATTCCCAATATGGCTTCAGGGCACGTCATTCATGCAAGCATGTGTTAATAGACCTTCATGATAGACTTCTGAATAATATCAATAACAATAATCACTCTTTCGGAATTTTTCTTGATTTAACTAAAGCTTTCGATCTGATTAATCACGATATTCTTTTGTACAAATTATCTTACTTTGGAATTAGGGGTACAGTGTGGGACTGGTTCCACAGTTATTTAGATGAAAGATACCAATTTACTTTTTATAATAACTGGAGTTCATCATATTCTACTGTCCAGTGTGGAGTCCCCCAGGGATTCATACTGGGCCCTCTCCTGTTTCTTTTATATATCATTAATTTATGTTATGTATCCTCTTTTTTTAAATTTGTGTTATTCGCCGACGATACCAATATTATTTCCTCTCACAATGATTTTGATTATCTTGTCTCTAAAACAAATACCGAGCTTAATAAAGTGTCTGATTGGTTTAATGCTAATAAATTAATTGTTAATTATGTAAAGACAAGCGTCATGTATTTTCCTAAATATCTCATGTTTTAGATGAAGTCAAAATTAAGATGAATCATGTTCAATTACATATATCAACATCAATTAAATTTTTAGGTATCATATTTAACGAAAAATTAAAATTTAACAAACACCGTTTTTTGATTTGTAATAAAGTTCCTAAAATTGTTGGTCTATTATGTAAATTACGTACTATACGCTCCCTGAAAAGCAGTTATCTATTTTGTATAATTCTCTCGTTCTCTCATAATTACAGTATTGCACCATTACATGGGCAAATGATGGTGTTCCTAAGTTAGATCCCATACACAAATTGCAAAAGAAAGCTTTACGTATATGCTCTAATTCTGCTTATTTTGCCCCTTCTCAGCCTCTATTCTTCCGTTTAAAAACCTTAACAATATATGACAATTATAGATTCAAAAATCGCTAATTTAATGTTTTATGTTAATAACAATTTGGCAGTCAATATTTCTCATCTATTTCGCCACAATAACGATGTTCACCAACATAATACTCGCTCACGTTTTAAATTCAATTATCCTGTAGCCAATAGTCACTTCGTACTAAAATCTGTTAAGCATACCGGTTCCCGTATCTGGAACAATCTTTCAAATGACATTGCTTCTTGTTCAACCATAACTTGTTTTAAGCTTAAATGGAAGGATTTTTTTTTTTGATATTGATAAAGAAAATAACCAAGTTCAATAATTTATTTGATTGGAACTCCAAATGTATTTACAATGATTTGATTTGATTTGATTTATTCATTCTCCGTAAGGCAATATTTACAATTTTTTTCAACACAATCAAACATAATGATATACAAATATGAAACTCATTATAGCTAGTTTCAAAAATTTCAACAATTTTGATTACAAATACATTTAACACAAAATTACAATACAGGTCCTATGAATTACCATACAGAACGGTCGCCAATAATAAGCTATAAGCTTGACCCTTTGGCAACCGATAATACAATACGTTAATGCAATAAAAGAAGGAGGTCCAACATGATGCTCGTGGGTTATGGGGATAATAGGAGAGACAAAAAGAGCAGGAAAAAGAGGGTGATAGAAACCTTCCGATACCAGGCTTCCCAAATCAAACTCACAGTAAATACATACAGGTGTACATATGATTATAGATTACAGTGGTGTATTCACATTTCACGCACACATAGACATGATACAGTGTTGCTATTGTCAAAAAAAGGATATAATATTACCCATGAATTTCATTACCAAGAGGTTAATATAAAATTATGCAGTCTGCATGTAACTGTTTTCATGGGAGGGGGGGGGAGGGGAGGAGGCGTCGTGCTTCATTGGGCTTAGACCTCCTTAATTATTTTCTCCTTTTCACTGTATAGTATTTTACCTATGTTTTATGTACAATTTCAAGCAGTTCATTATTCTACTTCATTTAAAGATTTTGTTCACTTCATCATGTGATACATGCATTCTATTTACCTTTGTAATCTGGGAGTTTTACGCCTTTTCAAGCTATCGCTTTCTGTAGTCCCCGTTTTCCTCATCAATATTTCCTTCTGCTATGTTGATCTCACAATGTATTGTTTTTATTACTTTTATTATGATGATTGAGATGAATAAACGAATTGAATTGAATTGAAAGAGTCAATAAAATTCTAAGTTCTGGTTTCCTATTAACCCGTTCCGTACGGGAACCTGGTGGTCCGTGTATTAAGTCTATGGGGATTTCAGAATTCAGTATGGAACGGGTTAAGATAACAAGCGAACAAAAAAAAATACACATTCAATCGTCAGCACAGTCGATGTACTTGTCGGCGGAGAAAATGTCGTATCTTCGAGGAACATATCGGCGCAGCAATATTGTCGGCGGATCAAATGTCTTATCTTCGAAGCAAATGTCGGAGCAATTGTCAGCGCAGCAATTGTCGGCGGAAAAAATGTCGGCGGAGGAAAAGTCGGAGGAGCAAATGTCTAGCAGCAGAGCAATTGTCGGCGGAGCATATTATGTCAGCTGAGCATAAGACTGTCGTATTACAGTTGCGCTCTGATTGATGTTTTTGTCGGGCATTTTGTTAGGCTATAGGGCGTACCAATTTAGTGACCAAAACTGATATTCTAGGTTGTCAATTGTTTTTTTTTTTTTCACCTGTGCTAATTTTCGCCTTTTTTGTTCCTTTAAATTAACAAAAACCAAATGTTGACAAATTTGATTTTTTGAACATGTGTTGAAGACAAGATGTCGTCTTGAAGGACGTAGGCCTACCGAGCGCACTCTTTTCAACACGTATGTATGTACGATTTTCTCTAATGATCAATTCGAAGGAATGTGTCCATATTTCATCAACAGCACCAGTTCAGACTAAGAGATCTATTAAGTGCTAATACGCAATAGAAGAAAATTGAAGAGATCATGTGACCGACAGGAAAGAAACACTTATTATGCCTATTCTCAGCAGACATGATAGGGTTTTCTTATTTCTGATTTCTCGATCGCATTTCTTCCCTTCACAATAATGCAGGTATGGGAATGTCTGTCATCTTTCTTTCTTCGTACGTAACTGTCAACGAATACTTTCCTAAGTCATTCGTCTTCGTGAATTCTTTAACTCTCTACGGGGCATGTGCCGGAGCACTTTGTCTACCTCTGATGATTGAGAAAACTCTGGAAGCCTATGGATATGATGGAGCATTCCTAATACTCGGCGGAATTGCCCTTCATGCAGTCGTCTGTGGAGCCGTTATTCGCCCACCGAGAGACCTTCAGAAAGATGCAAGATCGTCTGGTACGGATGAGAGTCGATTGTGGGCAGAGTCGACAGAAAGCAGCGATATCCCCAAAGCAGGAAATGTCCTAAATGACAAACATGACTCTATCTACGCGGAAATGATGTGGAATATTTTTCCTTTGTTCGTAAAGAAATTAAAGAATAATATTTTCTTTGCCGAACCATTTTTCACCGGTGCACTCCCAGCAATATTTCTGATTTACTTTATTTTGTACGCCTGGTATCTCTTCTTAGTACCGCGTTTGGTATGGCTGGGCATTGATCCTTCTCGAGCGGTGTTCCTCGCAAGTCTTGCTGGAATTGCTGGAACGATCGGACTGACAATATTGATTTTGGTGGTGCGAACAGCGGTCGGCGCGAAATATATCATATTCATATTCTGCGGGATTTGTTCTATCGCTCTCCTTGTCGCCTCCTTGAACGACAATTACACTTACCAAGCCCTGATGACTTTCATCCAAGCCATGTGTCTGTTCGCTCTTAATACTAGTGGACCAATTCTCACTAAGATGACGGTTTTGAACGAGGAAAACATACCTACTGGCCTGACTGTCTCTACATTTGTAACCGGAATAGGAATCACAACAGGAAACACTTTAACAGGTACAGTCCATTGATCAAGAGAACGTGTTGGGAAATACTTACTCCGGCGAAATGTGGTAATTATATAGTCCTTCCCCCACCCCCAACTTCTTCCCCTTTTAATTTGGCAGTTCTGCTGCGGGGGACGGAAAGGGTGAGATGGTTGTTTTGGAAGAGTTCATTATAGGTTCAGGGGTCGAGGTTTTCCCATCTTTTTATTTCTTTTATAAAAAAAAAAATTAAAAAGACCTAAAGGGGGGGGGAGGAGCGAACGGTGCACAACAGCGTCACTATACAGCAAGCAGTGGTAGGGCGAAACAGTTCGCTTTTAGAATTAAAATATCCACCTCTTTCACCCCTACCCCACCCCTCCCCCCCTTCCCGTAACTGGAAAATTTTGATCAAATGATTATCATTGCTCTGAGGACATTTTGTGTGGCTTAATTCCTACTGAGGGTTTCTGCCAAAATGCCATTATTTTTAACGAAACTTTGTACACTGTCCGAATTCAGATATCCAGAAGGAGCTCAAGTTCAAAGAATAGGCATACTCGGCGTATAAGTATAATTCATTTTCAACCTCAAATGAGCATCAAACACTTGTAGGCTAGTGTATAAATCACCGCTCATAAAGGCCCATCAAAACACACATGAAATTAGTGGATTTCAAAAATCTATATTCGCAATACAAGATACGAAAGCCGACGATTTTGCGTGGACTCAAAGGAAGCACTTACAGTCAGTAGGCTATTGAAGTCAAATTCAAATTCAAATTCAAATTCAAACTTTATTTTCACTTTTTTCATCAGAATGTGCTAGAAACAATATGAATTTGGCATGCGAGTCGTTGAGAATATACATAGCCAAATAGGGATAACAACATGTTGATGTCTACATGATCAGTACAAAAAACAAAAACAACATACACTCTATACACACTCTGCGAAAAAAAAAAATGGAGGTACCCACTCAAAAGACTATGCTTGTATCATGTGGGTACCTCTGAGGGAAAGGGGGAAATAAGAGGGACGAAAAGCTTACAACTACAAAGAGTGAGGGAAACTGGGAAAGTCGGGAATAGAACAAAAAGTAAGCAAAAGTGTGAAGAGAGGGGAACAGAAAATAGGGAGAAGAGGAAAAGAGAGAGAGAGAAAAAAAAAACACCAAACAAACCCTACGGCCCGAATTCACGAAGGTGGTACAAATGAAACCATGGACAAAAACCATGGAGCGCCAAGTGTCGCACGGAATATTTCGTTACGAAATGGTCATTTCGTCGACAAAATGACCGTTTCGTTAACGAAATTATCATTTCGTGGACGAAATGTTCACTTAGTTACAAGATGTTGTCATTTTGTTACAAAATAATCATTTCATCGACGAAATGACTGATTTCGTAACGAAATACTTCATGCGACACTTGACGCTCTATGGTTTTTGTCCATGGCTTAAACCGTGGTTTAATTTGTACCACCTTCCTGAATTCGGGCCTACATCATTTTGATGCACACACCAAGGGCCAAAGCCCACAGAACAATTAGCCAAGTTTCTTCGAAAATGTTACAGTGTCGAGCTGCAAGTCAAATGACCCTTGTTAATTTCTACGACTGACTCTCATTTTGCTCCCTTCTGGTGCAATGCTTTGGTAATGAAGCAAAACAAGTGCTCACTATTGTCGCTTCCGACCCCCTCCCTTCTACCGGCAGGACACATCATTGACGTCACGCACTCCTACACAATCGTCTTCGAAATGCTTGGCGTCGGTCTCATCGTTGTTCTTGTCAACCTACTCATCGTAGTGATGCTCAAAGGCTTTAGATCAAGGCGAGCTGACGCAGAGAATGGATAACCGGGAACCTTCAACATGTAGCCTCAACACCGCAAATCATTTTCCTCTTGCCATTACGGTTTACTGTTTTTCTTTAAAATATCAATTGTGACTCTGCGTCACAAAACCAACAGAAGGTTGCCCGAAATAGACTTTTAGTAAAGAGTAGATTTTGAAAGAAGATACTCTAAGCTTTCAAATGGTGTACAACTCAATTCAAATGGTCTCTCCTTGGGGAAAAAAACACGTACTCAGGAAAAGTGTGAACTGACTGACTGAGAAAAGATGCTTTGAAGTGCAGGGTCTATTCAAGCGCTTAATCTCTACTAAGCCGTGCTAGCTGTGCGATGAATGCGACAAAAAACAGTATGTTATAAACCACCAGAGCAACAACAATGAAGGGATTATGAGTTAAAGCTGAAATTTAATATGCTCTATCAAGACATTCTATCCATGATAATGTCAGCTTTCAAAACAGTAGCATTATCGTTTCAAAAGTTATTAGAGTTGAAAGTGAAGAGTGTGCAAAAGGTTTTCCAGAAATAAAAAGGGTATCTGAAGACAAACCTTATCACACTTTTCAGCCAAAAAAGAAAAAGGAAAAAAAAAAGATGGATTGTAGAAAAAATGCTGAAAGTCCACATTCCCATTCATTTTACGATCCCAAATTAACCAATATTGTAGAAGAATAGCTCTTCAGAAAATACGGAAAACTTAACTGACTTGCTTGACCCGTTTTACCTTTTTGGAGTCCTCACGTAGAATCATTAAGACGTGCGACTTTTTGTTGGTTTTGTGATGCACGGTGACAATATCCATTACATACGGTGAACCTTGTGATTCGTGAATGAAATTTGTAGGTGTACATCTAGGAAGCAACGACAAAACCCAGGTGTATGTGGCTCAGTTTTATGCATTGCTTTTAGTTTTCTTACTATTAAAGTAAAGATACATTCTTCATGACAATTATTCGGCAGTTTTACACGAACGTATTCAGAAACTTATCTCGGTAGGCAATATGAAATTAAGATAATTTATTAACATACTGCTACAATCGAGTAGGACTCGCTCGTTTAAGGGCAGGAGTTTGTGTCCTCGTGGAGTATAGCTATTTACCTTCCAGGATATGCTTGGTTTATCCTCGACGTCAAGGACCACTGTCTGAACGCAACAATTGATACAAATTTTATTGTCTAAAGGCCGTGTCACACCTTTCCGGGCAAGCCTTGCTTGCGACTTATAAAAACCAATTTTACTACCCGGAGGTCCCCGCAGATGACCCGCACAAGATAGTACCTAGCACGTATCTCGACCGTAGTCGCCCGGAGGTGCGCACGCAAATCTTTTTACCCGCAACCATGTTTATGCCCTGTCACACCTTTACGGGCAAGCTACGCGGGATTGTTTACGTGTAGGGATTTTCCAGCATACCGGACAATTTCTGAGGGCGGACAAGGATTTAGGCGAGTCAGTGCATGTGTCTTACTTGCTGGACGCGTTCTACTTAAATTCTACTTGCGGGTATACTGTGTGACCTGTGTACCAGTCGCGTGGGGGCTGACAACTCAGTGAAGGAATTCCTCTGAACAGTGGCGTACCGTGGGTCAAGACAATGGGGGGGGGGGGGGGGCACCTCATGGCAACAACATCAGAATTGCATAACGGTACAATTAAATGCGAGCGAGCTTGAACATTTTGACAATTTACAGTCCCCAAACTGCCGTTTGTAGCTATATATATATATATATATATATATATATTTTTTTTTTTTTTTTTAATTTATTTATTTTTTTTTTTTTTGCTTTGCTTTGGAAATTAAGGGGGTTGCGCACCGGGCGAAACTGCTGGCAATTGCTGGCAGTAACATCGGGAGAATGGCATAACGATTAAATGCGAGCGAGCGAAGCGAGCGAGCTTGAAAATTTTGACATTTTACAATCCCCAAACTGCCGTTTGTAGCTATATTTTTTCACTTTGGAAATAAAGGGTAGGGTGCGCACCGGGCGCGACTACTGGCAATTACTGACAGCAACATCGGGAGAATGGCATAACGATTTAATGCGAGCGAGCTTGAAAATTTTTACATTTTACAGTCCCCAAACTGCCGTTTGTAGCTATATTTTTTTCGCTTTGGAAATTAAGGGGAGGGTGCGCACCAGGCGCAACTGCTGGCAATTACTGACAACATCAGGAGAATGGCATAACGATTAAATGCGAGCGACCGAAGCGAGCGAGCTTGAAAATGTTGACATTTTACCATCCCCAAACTGCCGTTTGTAACTATATTTTTTCGCTTTGGAAATTAAGGGGAGGGGGCGCACCGGGCGCAACTGCTGGCAATTGCTGGCAGTATCATCAGGAGAATGGCAATACAATTAAATGCGAGCGAGCGAAGCGAGCGAGCTTGAAAATTTTGACATTTTACAGTCCCCAAACTGCCGTTTGTAGCTATATTTTTTCGCTTTGGAAATAAAGGGGAGGGTGCGCACCGGTCGCAACTGCTGGCAATTACTGACAACAACATCAGGAGAATGGCATAACGATTAAATGCGAGCGAGCGAAACGAGCGAGCTTGAAAATGTTGACATTTTACAGTCCCAAAACTGCCTTTTGTAACTATATTTTTTCGCTTTGGAAATTAAGGGGAGGGGGCGCATCGGGCGCAACTACTGGCAATTGCTGGCAGCAACATCAAGAGAATGGTATTACGATTAAATGCGAGCGAGCGAAGCGAGCGAGCTTGAAAATTTTGGCATTTTACTGTCCCAAAACTGCCGTTTGTAGCTATTTTTTCACTTTGGAAATTCAGGGGGGGGGGGGGGGGGCGCACCGGGCGCAACTGCTGGCAATTACTGGCAGTAACATCAGGGGAATGGCGTATTATAATGGTTAAATACGAGCGAGTGAAACGAGCGAGCTTGAAAATGTTGACATTTTACAGTCCAAAAACTGTCGTTTGTAGCTACATGTATAATTATTTCGCTTTGGAGGGAGGGGGCGCCCGGTACGCCCCCTGGATCCGCCATTGGCAGTCAAGGGCGTCGGTTTATGTTCATGATTGGGGAGGTATGACCAGCGAGGGGGCGTCGAAGTGTCCAAGCGGGAGAAGGATGTCCAAAATCCGCACTTTTATAATAGAGCATCCCTTAATTGTTTGGGTTTGTGAGTGTGTGTGTTTCATATAGATGGAAAAGTTAAGAAATAGCCAAGATCAGGTCTTATTATTGGCAATGCAAGGCATTTTAATACAGACTAATAATTATGTAAAGCAACACTGCAAAATCACTGATCTAGCTTTGATAGCATTTAATGTGTACAACCTAGTCAACCTACATCACATTGCGCAACATAATATTATAGTCCAGGCGCAGCGACCCAGAAAAAATGACTTCGTTCAACCCACCCCGCAGAAAAGGTTTGACTGCATGGGGTGGTCGGTTGGACCCTCTGGAACACCCCTAGGTAGTATGTGATATCAAATTGTGGTATCAATGAAATTTTACAGGCCATTTTAGCTGCGACATAACCATATTCTTCGAGGAAGCGTCTGCGCACACTAAGACTACTACACGTACCACTAGCACTGCTTCAGGTGCCAATGCCAGTGGTGCGTGTTATAGTCTTAGCGTACAAAGACTTTTTCCGCGACAAACATCGGTTTTTGCCTGCAAACTAACTTTTCACGCTAAGCTGGAGTCGGTGTAGTGTAGTTTCCAGACGTTTTTATTTCGTCTTTATTTCTCCCAGTTGAAGCAAGCCAAGTGAGAGTGCATACCCAGCGATTGTGACGCCCGAACCGTTTTTTGTGGCAGTCATTGAGCATGCACCCTCACTCGGCTTAGCGCAATACAGCGGGCTTCTGCACAATACACAAGCTGTAACTCAGAGAAATAAAGGCGAAATAAAAACAGCTAGAAATTAAGACTAGGGTCGGTAACGCTTGTCGCTATTGGGGTACTGAAAATGACAAAATTATCACAGTTTTTGCATTGATTTCACGAAGGATTCATCGAAACGCCTTAAAACTATATATGTGCATGTTGCTAGAGATGTCAGCAATACAATGGGATACATTGTAAGGTATAATATTGTGCATGGTTACCATGGTAACCGGATGCCTACAGGTGATTGGTAACTCCCAAAAATATCTGGAATTTAGACAGGTTTGTTTCTTTTGCCTTTCGTGCACATCACTCATTGTAGATGAGTTCTACACTGTAAAATTAGTCTGGATAAAAAGGGAAAAGACGCCCAAGATTTTTCCCTCATTCTCTCCTCAGCATTAATTCATTACTGCACGTTTTGAATAAAATTTACATATCATGATATTTCATTTTATTCTATATATATATATATATATATATATATATATATATATATTACAATAGTTAACGAACACAAAAGTACACTTAATTCTTTGATGGATAATCCAGCGCACGTGTATATTCCTTCTTTAGAAAGGAATTTATCGGTATTCTTGAATAAACTTCCTTTAAGAACATAAACAATCAATTGCTTTCCTCTGCTCTTTTCCAGGATTGTTTTGAATAACCATCGATCTGTAAATACTCGAAAGAGCTACTATAGAATATTGGCTTTGCTTTCTGTATTCATCTTATTTTTAAGGGAAATTTGCGTCCATACATTATTAAAAACTACTAGGTGTTTCAAAAAACATTTCCCACTTTTGATTCTTAATAATTCATAAAAGATATATCAGATAACACTGTCATTGATATGAGTGATAGCTGAATAGTGTACAATTTGGTTGAAGGTAGTTTAAATATGAAAGCATAAATCAATTTCATGAAATCCATGATTAATTTCACAGTTAGGTTCCAGACTTTGCTCTATTTTCAACCCTCTGTACAAAATTTCACTTTGCACAGGGGTCAATGGGTGTGTATTGGAGTGTGTGGTTAACACCCTGACAATGGTCCTGAACAATGGCCAGGGTTTGAATGCTTCATTATTTATTCATGAGAAAGTCCACTATCACAACTAGTCTTTATTCAGCCTCTGGCAGTATCTGTATAAAGTCAAATGCCTGTCGATACTGTCGTTGAGTCGCCAAATTACAATGAATACCTTCTGTTCTATCGTAAACGTGGTAACTGAAAATCAATTAGAGTATATATACACTTGTGTATATGGAGCCTTAAAGAAATCTACTGTGAAACAAATCGCCCCAATGATACTTGCTGCTGAACTCTTTACCAAAAATGATCTCTCTTTTTACCGAAAAAGCGAAAAATTTGCCAGACTATTTAATTAGTAGACAGTTGTATTAAAATGAGGAACTGAAGATCATTAAATGCTTATTTATATCCCAAATTTAGTGATATGTGAAGCAAAATCTAAAAATGAGTGCCAGCTGGAATGAAATGTGGTGTTTGCAAGCACTTTACCGTGCATGAATTCAGACTAGCAGTGCCCAGGGCAATCCACATGAATTATTGATTAAGCATTCATGTGCCAGGGAGCGCGAGACTGACGCCTAGTCAACAGGTGGTTCAGGCATGTCCATTGTTCAGGGCCATTGTCAGCACACACTCACATACACATCATTGGTTCCTGTGCGAAGTTCAATTTTTGTACAGAGGGTTAAAATTTGACCAAAATCTGAAATCTTACTTCAAAATCAATCTTAGATTTAATGAAACCGATTTATGCTTTCACGTCCAAATTACCTTCAACCAAATTGTACACTATCCAGCTATTACTCATATCAATGACAATTTTATTGGACGAATAGTTTTTGAACTATTAATGATCAAAAGTGGGAAATGTTTTTTGAAACACCTAGTATATACATTTGCCTATGCTTTGAAGTCAAATTTGTGTTGAAAGTACGACGGATGCAACTTTTTCATGTATTTTACTATTCGAAAATGATATCTTTCTTTCGATGGCCGTTTATTATGCCTTTGCTTGCAAATTTTGCTGTAACTTGAGAATGCTTCAAAATATTCTTCACATATACCTGATGTCGTACACTTTATGCAGAAGGAAGGACATGCTTATTGAGCTTTTTGAAATTATGGGCTTTAGTTTTCGAGTTATTGACAACTAAATTCTGATTGGATAATAATGCTTGCCATGGCAACAGGGAATACTTTTTTAACGAAAATCAATAAAAAATTGTGTTTTTTTATTGCATCTATAAGATTAAAAAAAAACAATGTTTGCAGCAGCAGGAGGCATTTTGGGGGTTACCAGTCACATTTAGGCATCCGGTTACCATGGTAACCATGCACAATATTATAACTTACAATGAATCCCACTGTATGGATGACATCTCTAGCAACATATACATATATAGTTTTATACAGTTTTGATGAATTCTTCATGAAATAAATGCAAAAACTGTGTGAGTTTGTCGTTTTCAGTGCCCCAAATAGCGACAAGCGTTTACCGACCCTAGCCGTTTTTTCGTCTTTATTTCTCTGAGTTGCAGTTTGTGTATTATGCAGAAGCCCGCTGTATATATTGCGCTAAGTGGAGTGAGAGCACACACCCAGTGATTGCAATTCGGTCGTCACAATCACCGGGTATGCGCTCTCACTCGGCTTGCTTGAACTCTTGAAATAAAGACGAAATCTGCCGCTAAGGGCCTCCTAATGGCGTTCTGCATGGACCTCTCCGGGCATCCCCGCAACTCACCCGGAAAAAGTTTTAGTCATACTCAAAACTTGGATGCGGTTAAATCGGACTTGCGTGTGCACCTCCGGGCAACTACAGGCGAGATACGCGCTAAGTACTGTCAAGTGCGGACCAACTGCGGAGAGCTCCGGGTAGCAAATTTGTTTCCCCGCAAATCAAGAAGCAGAACTTCCCCAGATACGGTATGACAAGGCCTTGAGCATGCTCAAAACTTGTTTCGAGTGAGTCGTGGGGGTTTGCTCGCAGAGGTACACGCAGAACACCAGTAGGAGACCCTTACCGGCCGTACCTCCCAGGCAACTCCAAAGCAGGTACTTCCCAGTACCCGTAAGTCGCTCGTAACAGAAAACGGATTGGTTTCAAAGCTCTCACGCAGGTCACACGGAATATACGCAAGTAGAAGGTAAGTAGCACGCGTCTAGTAGGTAAGAAACAAGTGCAAAACTCGCAAACATTCTTATCCGCCCGCGGAAAATTCTCCTGCGTGCTGGAAAATCCCTCCTCGCAACAAGACCGCGTAGCTTGCCCGTAAAGGTGTGACACGGCCTTAAAGGCCCTGTCACACCATTCCGGGTAAGCTACGCGGGCTTGTTGCGAGTAGGGATTTTCCAGCACGCAGGAGAATTTTCTGCGGGCGGACAAGGATGTTGGCGAGTTCTGTACTTTACTGCTAGATGTGTGATATTTACTCTGCTGCCCGGACCTCCCAGCAGTTGGTCCGCACCTGACAGTACCTAGCGCGTATCTCGCCCGTAGTTGCATGCCCGGAGGTGCGCACGCAAGTCCTCTTTACAAAAACTTTTTGCGGATGAGTCGAGGGGCTTGCCAGCAAAGGTTCACGCAGAACGCCAGTAGGAAGCCCTTAGCGGCAGCACCTCGCATGCAACTCCCACGCAGGTACTTCGCAGCTGTAACGCAGGTACTTCGCAGTCCCCATATGCTGTCAAGATAATGAGATTCTGTGGGACTTCTGCCATTCCTTCAGAGGAATTCGTTCACTGAGTTCATATGGAAAGGTTTTTGGCCAAAAGTCTACTAAAATCATTCTACAGCTGAGAGTGCACGCTGCCCGCACACACAGAACGCCAAGGTGCACGCTTTGAATTATTCATGAGCCTACACGGTCTGCCACACACGTCGTGCACACAGCAGTGATACGGACTGGTCCATTGTCGAATATGGGTAAAATGCTGCAGAAACAACATAGGGGCAGTCATAAACATAGCATTATATGGGTTAAATCTACATTGACAACATGAATTACATGCTTTTCATGAAATTGTTTACATTATCTGCTTTTTAACTGACCACACACTCACACACACACACACATATACGCGCACACTCACTGAGGTATCAATCTTATATTGCTGACAGACGTCGCTTTCTGGTCATGTGCAGCAACTTCAGTAAATTAATAGCAAAACCCAAGTACACTCTAAAAGATGCACAAATAGAAACTGAAAGCTGATGTAGTGTAGATTCACAATCATGTTGGAATGTTGACCACTGCAAGTTCCACCGGCACTGCACTGCACTGTGCTTCATGCTCCACTCGCGGTTACCTGGGCACGTTCACCCCCATTACACAATGGTGCACTCTGCGTATATGTGCTTGCCGAGAAAGATATGATCATCGAACATCATCGAAGAAGAAAATTCCCGTTTTCTATATCTTCTCAGCAACATATAAAGTCATAACTGGTACAGTAGGTGGTCAGTTAATACAAGGGTTCACCGCTGACTTCAGGAAACTTAGAAATGAGAAATACATATCCAATTTACGTTATAACTCACGGTATATGAAATCATAACTCGTCCAAATGCAGACACAAATAAACAGTGACGTCATGTTTCATATGATAATGAGCTTCTCTGAGTCGCTGATTGTGATTGGATTGAGGACGGGACCTTCTCAGTTTTTTGCCAATTCCGACAAGACCTACAATCCAATCACAATGAGTTTGACATATATGATAGAGAATTTTTTGGCGCGTAATATGGTAGAAGCCACAGCTTCATGTGCCATTCGGTTGCGGAGATACAGCCTTTCAAATAGGGAGGTATCACTGCATCACACGGCGAACACTTCAGGAAGTGTGTACAATCCTATGGGGCAGTTATTCTGAAGTGAACTCACAAAGCTGTTTTTGAGCAGCCAGTCCGACGTTATTAGAAGTCCATTTATCTTCTAATTTTAGTATTCTACAGAAAAATGTCCTAAGACTAGAAAACCGCTAGCCACAAGTCCACGGACATTACTTACTTTATGATATTTTTCCATTAATGACAGTAAGTCGGGTTTTGCTTGTGCGTCTCCATAGGTTATAACACAGGGTGCGCGCGCGCGTGTTCTGTGTGTATTAAAAGAGACAACCTTTCCATATGCCAGCCCCCACTCGCCACCCATGCGCCTGCCACGCATGTTATACGGCAGTAGAACCTTAGAAGTAGCACGGGTCCAGCAAACACATGCGAAACTAAGGTCTTGCCGAAGTCCTTATCCGCCTGCAAAAATTGTCCTGCGTGCTGGAAAATCCCCACACGCAACAGGCCCACCTGGCTTGCCCGGAAAGGTGTGACAAGGCCTAAACTTGGCTGCGGTGAATAGGACTTGCGTTAGCTACTCCGGGCACCTACGGATGAGATACGTGCTAGGTACTGTCATGTGCGGGTCATCTGCGGGGAAAGGTGTGACAGGGCATTTAGACAGGCAAGCTGCAATTCGCAGGTGCTCGCGTTCTCTGTCGCCAAAAGTGGCAGTCTATAAGGAGGTTGGAGTGCAGTTCTTTCCCACTATCGCTGATTTGAGCTTGAATATAAAAATTCATGCATAGTCATAGTGCCTGGTTTTTAATGAGTGGAGAACTGAAAGCAGATGTTTTCCATTTCAGATTGATCAAACCCTCGAAAAGGACTTAAGGGGAAGCAGTCCTGAGATTTTCACTGTACTGATAATTAAGAAGAGTAAAGACTATAACCTTTCACCAATTTATACGCGTGGACATCAAAAATTGTCTCCGTACGCGATTTTTAAAAAATAATTCCTGCAAGCGATCGTGTAAGAGCCTGCCAAAAGGTGCAACGTCATTGATGCCCTACTCTCAAGTTGACAGCCGTGCCTCAGAAAACCAATTTAAGTGTTCAAAATGATCATATCTGATTTTTTCATAAAATGTGACAATATGTGGTTTTATTATTTCAAACAAAATATTTCAAGCTTATTTATATATACAATTAATATAAAAATAAATAGTAAACGTATTTATAAATAACTAGGGAGCGTACGCATGACGAGCAGAACACCGCTGGAAAGAGTTGTGCATCGATGACGTATGACTCTCCTCCAAGACTTGCTCATTAGCATATTCACCATGCAGAGTCACACTTTTTCAACCAAAATGTACGAGCTTATTTGGTGATTTGAAAGTTTGTTTTTGGTGAAAGTAGTTCATTGGAGGTACCAACAACAACATATATATTTTTTTTAATTTCGTGAGGACTGCGTCCCTTTAAGCAGTATGCAGTTATTGTTATACACACAATCTTTTTCTCATGGACTGTACACAGTATTCAGTTTTCATATGAGCAGGCTTTAAAGCTTTTGAAAGTGCATTTAATTTGCTAGCTGTACAAATGCAAAGCTTCATTGCTAAGCGCATTGCAGTGAAACATGTTGGCCTATATAAGGTTAAATAAAAAAGTATAATGTTTTCTGACATGCTTGAAGAGATTGCTTATTTCACCGGTTCCGGTACATGCGGTATTCTTTGGTCATTTGTACATTTGTAAGTTTACATGACTTTTGCGCATTCCACCTCTGTAAATTAGTTTGGACAGGTAGAATATTAAATCTTCCTATTGATGTGCTGCCAGAAAGTGTGAATTCAATTTACAAGCCTTTTGGTATCACACATCATCGTTTTCGTTTTCTAGACATTATATATATATATATATATATATATATATATATATATATTTATATATTTATATAAATCCATTTACGATTAACGTACTTTTAAATTTCGTAACTCATGTATGGATGTATGTGTATTATCATATCACGTATTATCAATATTTGCATGCACACAAAGACGAATGTGCAATGTATGTGCAAAATATCTGCACATAATGTTTGGATGCGCGTGGTTTGCTGTGTATGTGTGAGTATGTATGTATGTGTGTGTATGCGTGTGTTTACGAATGTGAGGACAAGCACGCATCATTCTGCTCATGACGTGTGCATTGGTGTCACGTGCATACAGTGTACAATTTGTATGTTGGTGTATGTGTGCGTGCGTGTGTGTGCGTGAGTGCACATACTTCTGCTATACGTGTGAATGAATGATATTATGTTTTTTGCTCTAATGGCAACATCCAGATTTTCGCGCCATTGAAGGACAAGTCCACCTTCATATACATTAGGATTGAGTGAATGCAGCAATATTAGTAGCACACATCGGTGAAAGTTTGAGGAAAATTGGACAATCCGTTCAAAAGTTACGAATATTTTAAGTATCTGCGCAGTCACTGCTGGAAGAGAAGACTACTACAATGTATGATGTCACATGCGTACAACTATATCAGGAAAATAAAAAGAGAATTACACAAAACTTTACTTTTTGAATAAAGTGCACATTTCCTCGACTTGCTAATACTGACGTATGTTAAGGGTAATATCATTTCCCCTGCCTTCTGAAAGAGAGAAGTCGAGTGTTCTTCTCTTACGCGAGAAAAATGGAAATATGTTGAATTTTCTTTACTCTTTCTTTATATATCGTTGTACTCATATGGCATCACAAGCTATAGTAGACTTTTCATCCAGCCGTGACTGAGCAGAAACTTCAAACATTCATAACTTTTTAACGGATTGTCCGATTTTTCTCAAACTCTCACTGATGTGTTCTATTAACATTGCTGCATTCACTCCATACCCACATGTCTATGAAGGTGAACTTGTCCTTTAAGGATCAAAACACGGTATTTTACACCCTTGCACTTCACCACCCCCACATTACACATGCGAACCCCTTTCCCTCACTCCATACACAGACGCCAGAAAGCACACAGGTACACTTGCCATTGCCTTAAGCAAGGTAATCAGTTTGCGTGGTGAAATAGTAATCGATCGAGCAATTTAGCTTTGTTGCTTTGTATACTTTTGAATTATTTCATTGCAATTGTAATTGTTTCTATTTTGTATGTATGCTACATTGCTGTCCTATGGTATTTCTTACACTGCCGTGCATGTCAATGTGTGCCATAATATTAATGTTTTTGTGTAGTGATTGTCAACCTATGTCAATTCAGTTCACAATGGCTCAGTTCAGTTTATTTTAGTTAATCACGGCATTTTTTTTTCAGCAAAGCTGTTCTTCTGCAAATCCGTTCAATTCTGTCATTTGCAGTTTTTATGCCTCCGCCACGAAGTGGTGCCGGAGGCATTATGTTTTCGGGTTGTCCGTCCGTCCGTCCGTCCGTCCTTCCGTCCGTCCGTCCTTCCGTCCGTCCTTCCGTCCGTCCGTCCGTCCTTCCGTCCGTAATAATTTTTTTGGACAACGTAACTAAAAAACCTTTTGAGGTATCCTAATGAAACTTGGCATGTACGTGCATTAGGGGGTGAAGTTGTACCTATCAACTTTTGGGTGCACATGTTCAAGGTTAAAGGTCAAAAGGTCAAGGTCAAATACGTAAAATTTCACTATTTCCACCATATCTATGCAATGCCTGAAGATATTTTCTTAAAACTGAGTGTATACATGTATTACCCAATTAAGATTCTCTTGTGAAAGTTTAGGGTCATGAGGTCAAAGGTCAAGGGTCAAAAGGTCAAGTAACAATATCAAAACTTATTTTTTTTTCTTCGTAACTTGCAAATTGTTCAAGGTATCTTCATGGGACATAGTATATATATACTGACTGGCAGTGATTATCTTGGTAATTTATGGGGTCAAAGGTTTGTTTGTTTGTTTATTTATTCACCGTAAGAATCACAGAAATAACAATGATACAATACAACTGGGATATGTAACAGAAGGAAAACGGATGGATTGCCCTGCTCAGCTCGGCCTTCATGGCCGTGCTGGTCTTCCGAGGGGTCCAACTTCACATATAATAGTCGAAACTACATACAATAAAACTACTCATACATACACTTACTTACATTAATATACTAGTATGATACGAACAAAAAATTGATACATCAGTACAAAATCAACTAAAACAACATTACAAACAAAAGTTTATGAAAATGGTACCCCCATACCGACTACCAATATACCCTCCCCCACCCTCAGCCCTCCCCATATAACATAATCATTCAGAATTAGCATAATACAGAGATCCATGGTCATTATTATAACATCCAGTATAAAACATAATTATTCATTGCTTTCTTAAAGGAATAACATGACGATGAAGATATTATATCCAGGGGAACAGTATTATACATGGAGGCCCCACGGTACGCGAACATGCGTCTACAGTATTCTGTTCTGGGCTTTAACAGCGTTAATCTTCCAGAAGATCGTAAAGAATATTGATGAGATACAAAATCAAACCGATCCAATAAATAATTAGCGCTAAAATTATTAAGAGTTTTAAATACCATTAACAAAGTATGCTTTAAACGGCGTGTTTTTAAGGATTCCCAATTTAATGTCTGATGAATAACGTGATTTGAAACATGCATATACGGACTGACTCTCAGGATCATTCTCCCAGCTCTATTCTGTAATTTCTGCAATCGATCAGTATACTTCTTATGGACAGAATCATAAAGTACATCTGCATAATCAAACAACGGTTTAATTATAGAGTTGTAAATTATCCTCATACTTTCTTCATTTAAATTGATACGGAGACGACCCAAAAACCTTATCAAATTACTTATCTTTAAACACAACGTTTCTATATGAATATTCCATTTTAATTCTTGATCGATTATAACTCCGAGATATTTCACTGTTTGTTTAGACTAAATACGCTTACCATTTACCTGTACATTTATCATATTACATCGTTTTAACATTGCGGGTGATCCTATCAACAAACATTCAGTTTTATCAACATTCAAACTCAATTTATTTAAACACATCCATCTATTGATGCCATTCAAATCAATGTTGATAGCCTGTTCGATTTGATTAATATCAGAATGAGAAAAGTATAGAATAGTGTCATCTGCATAAAGATGAATACTGCATATTTCAATCTGTTTGACAATGTCATCGATATAGATTTTAAAGAGGAGAGGCCCCAAAATGGAACCTTGTGGTACTCCGTAAGACACTTCTAGGGGATCCGACATTGCGTTACAAAAATATGTACGTACTTGTCGACCAGACAAGTAATTATCAAACCAGCGAAGGCTTTCATCAGAAACTCCAATAGAGTGTAGCTTCTTTATCATTGTGCAATGCTCCACGGTGTCAAACGCCTTTTTCATGTCAATGAAAACCGCCCCAGTGAACTTGCCTTTATCAATGGCGTGTAACCAGTCATCCGTCACTTTTAACAGTGTAGTGGTAGTCGAATGCTTTTCTCTAAAGCCAGACTGGTTTGGTGAAAGTAAACTATTCAATTTTATATGACGGGATAGTTGCTTATGAACGATTTTTTCAATGATTTTAGAAACAGAACACAATAGAAATGGGACGGTAGTTTTCAGGGAGATGCTTGTCACCAGATTTGTATAGTGGTATAATCTTTGCCTGTTTCCATCGTAACGGAATAATGCCTTCGGACAATGACCTATTTATCAGATGAGTAAGGGAGTACACTATAACAGAAGCAGCCATTTTTAACATATACATAGAAATACCATCAAGTCCTGATGATTTCTTATTTTTCATACCACGAATTACTTTAAACACTTCTTCATAAGTGACAAGTTGCAATGAGAACGAATCAACTGGTTCACACACATTGTCAGAATCTTGTAAAGTGTCATGGACATTCGGGATGTTTGCAGCCAAATCACTACCGACATTTGCGAAAAATGTATTAAATTCACCCGATTTATCTTGATCTCTACTACCTATAACTGATTCAGACATGTTCGAAACATCTTTCGGCAAAACTGTTTTTATGATATTCCACATCTCACCAGATGTGTTAGCTGTAGAGAATTTTTCAGCGAAAAAAATCTCTTTCGTTTTCTTATTTTCAAAGTAACAGCATTACGAAGTTTCTTATACTCATTCCACAAATCATTCAATCTATTTTCCACAAATATTACTTTATTTCCATCAGTTTCAATCAATATCAACCTTTTAAACTTATTCACTTTAGCCTTGAGTTTATCTCTTTTATAAATAAGATTGATAATTTCACTACACATCCAAAGGGAAGAAGTTTTTTTAACTCGTTTTTCACGAATAGGCATATGTTTATCAATCACATACAATAACAATTTTTCAAAATGAAAAGCTGCTTCATTTATATCTTCTATATCATACACTTCGAACTATGGTTGGGACTGTAGGCTACGAATGAATGAGTTGTGGTCAAAACATTTCATACTTCTGTAATTAACAGTGCGGGGCGCATTATCTTTGACGTAACATTTCAGAACCATAAAACATAACGAGTGATCACTTATGCCAGTATGTTTCACTCCATACACAGATACAATATTTGGAGCATTTGACAACATATGATCAATAAGGGTAGACGAATCTTTTGTTATTCTAGTACATATGTTACCATTGATTTGTTGTAATGAATACAAACTATTTATTTCATTAAGATGCTTGGTTTCATTTGTTACATTATTTTTCGAAATATCACAATTCAAATCACCCACAATAAAAAAATTTTTGTTAATGCTGTCTAAAAAAGACACCAACTGCTCATAATAATCAAAGATACAAACTGAAGTGTTTGGGGGTCTGTACCATGATACGAAGATGAAAGGTTTCGGACATCGTTCTGCAACTATGATTGGTATAGCCTCTAAATATCTCAAGGAATCATGTTGTAAAATTGAATAATTCAAATTCATTTTCATATATATAACTACGCCTCCTCCATATCTGTTTCTGTCTTTTTTTAGGATTCGATAGCCTTCAATACAAATCTCGCTATCAAATATTGAATCATCAAGCCATGTTTCATTCAAAGAAAGTATATGTACATCATTCTGACTCAAAAGCAGTTTGATTTCCGATAACTTCGGGAGGAGACTGTGTACATTCAGGTGCAAAATCTTCAAACCCTTTATATCCAACTCATCATATTTTAAACAATTTTTCAGAATACATCGTGAATGGGATGCCGTACTTGCATCGTTTATGGTATCGCCATTGTTTGTATCAGCTAACCCTATATCACCTATGAAACTAGGTGAGTGTTTCTCAACGCATTGAGAACATTCCCAGTTTAGAAATACACGCTCCATATCATCATAATCCCTTTCATCTATTCCACCACATTGGATGTGAACCCATTTTTACATCTAGTGCATTGTAATCCCTTTTGATTATTTTTCACAGATCTAGAGCAGTAGGTCAGGGATCAAAGGTCAAGGGCAACACTTCAACATTTTACTATTTCCCTCATATTTATGCAATGCAAGTAGGATTTTTTTTTTTTTTTTTTTTTTACACTTGGTGTAGGCCCTATGCATGTATAACCTATAGAGATTCTCTGGAATTTTTTTTTTCTTTTTTGCCTCAAAAAAAAAGTCCTTAAATTCTCAAATACGTGCTCTCCTATTCATCCAATTAAAGGTCAAGGAAGGTGAACATTCAACACATTTGTGACAAACTTGTCATTTTAATATTTGTGAAAATGTAATCACACATTGTCCACATGTACTATAGACCTATCAGGAGAATCATGCATTATGAAGGAGGCATACCAGTCGCCTTAGCGACATTTCTAGTATGATTATGTTTTTCATAACCATTTTTGCATCTCAAGTCATTTATTCAAATGTTATTCACTGACAAATCATAGTTAGTAATATTGTTTTAATTATCTTGCTAGAACTTGTTCTTTCTAAGGCTTTATTTGAGATTTAATTTTTTTCAATTATTATGGAACATTGTAAGTTGTGCATGTGGTAGTGGGCTAAAATAAAATGATGTTCTTGTGATATGATAATATGGTCTTCCTATTTCCAGGTCCTTGTTCAACTCATGCTCTTTTTCCAAAAAAGGAGGAACAGCAAGAAAAAAAATTCCAAGCTACGCACCATTTTCTCTTCCGTCATATTTCTCACACACACACACACACACACACACACTTATATATAATGAAGTGTATAAGCTGTTATTTTTTGGAGGGTTTAATTTTTGCAAATTTTGCAACTTATAGTTGGATAGTGAATTTAACAACACACAAAAATGTGTCCATGTGCTAGGGTAACAATGCATTTACATTAGCGTCGGCGTCAATTCACGAGAAACAACATCTAGCGAAAATGTCTATGTTCTCATTTGCGAAAATATCAGTGCGAAAATAACAGCGTATACAGTATATATACAGATGTTGAATTTTGTCTTCATTTGATTTGCAATGTTTAATAACAGAAGTGTATATGCGGGACAATAGATAATACAGAAGGGTTACAGCTTAGCGTTCTAGCTTGATTTGCTTGCAGCCCTGATGCATATATATGTATATATATATATATATATATATATATATATATATATATATATATATATAATATTATATACATAGAAAAAACATAGAGGTAACGAATGACTGGCATAGAGAAAGGGAAGAAGGAAATGAGAGAAAAAAGAACAAAAATTATAATTACAGTGCTGTTTTGCTCTGGGTGAAAATGTATTGTTATTGCAGATCATGAATCATTATGACGTGAGATTTATTTATTTATTTATTTATTTATTTTCACTGTAAGGATCAATCCTGGCAGAAATTGATTTTCTCTCTTCTAACTAAGCCTGCCACTCAGGTTAAAAGTAGGTACTGGGTGAAGCCATCAATTTAACCCACTGTACTCCTGTGTGTGTGTGTGTGTGTGTGTGTGTGTGTGTGTGTTTGCACAATTCCACGACTACATTGTACAAGTCTTTCTGAATGAGACCTGTGGGAACATCAGGAATTGAACCTCTGTGCTCAACCAGCTAGACCGAAATATAAAAACCATTGGCTACCACTGGCTAAGCACCAATAAAAATGCATTCAGAGTGGAGTATCACTTGACGAATAGCTTGACTAGTCATGTATTGCAAAGCAATTGCGTCTGTATAACTGTTGAAGTGGCTGCAGAATATAATCTGCATTCAGTGTTTATACCTATGGAACATGATCATGCACTGTACTATAGTGCCTTATAATTCCCAGTGTACTGTTAAAAATATTTTATGAGCCTAAAGTGAGAGCATGATCTACTTTGCTGTGTTACATGTCATTATACACCTGGGGATTTGTTTTTTCAGGCAAAAATCTATCGTCTTGTAGTCTCACAGGCAATGCATGTGCTCTATAAGTACAGGATATCAGGGGAAGTTCTACACTGTACTTCCCCAGTTTGTACCCATTATCATAGCAGAAATACTCATGAGTGTTCAACCGGGGATTGAAAATGTAATTGCTCTTTGTCTGTCTGTGACAACCAGAAAGTGCTGATGCAGTCTGTCTCGCGGGTGTGAGCTGATAATCTTGACAGAGTTGCAACTTTATAGCCCCACAAGGAAGACTGATTGATCAGCAGTGGCATCATATTTTTTAGGCTTGGGCTTATCTTCCACAAACCCTGGCAGTTTTCTCATATTTGTTTCAAGTTAAGATTTAGGAGATGTACATGTATAAAAGATAAAAACTCACAAAATCCACTAATTATCATGTGGATAGAAATAAAATGATTTTTTATCCAAAAGTTATAAACTGGATGATTGTCTGTACAAATGGATGAATTATTGTGCAGAGATTACAACAATGTCATCCAGTCCATTTACCAAATTTTATATTCCTTTCCTCTTTCACCTTTAAGACCCTTTTACACTGGCATATATACATCATTTTGGGGGCAAAATTTGGCAAAGCCCAGATATGCTAAAATACAATGTATGCTTGAATTCCCAGGCAAAATCTGGTTTTCTGATGTTCGCCTGATGAATGATGAGGGTATGCTAACCATATTACTAGCACACAGGCATGAGATTTCTCCGCGGATCCGCGGATTTTGAAATTCTGGGGGGAAAATACTCAGTCGGGAAACTTTCCGTGATTTTCCTCTTTTTATGCCTCCGCCACGAAGTGGTGCCGGAGGCATTATGTTTTCGGGTTGTCCGTCCGTCCGTACGTCCGTACGTCCGAACGTAGTCCGTACGTACGTCCGTACGTACGTCCGTCCGCTTTCGTTTAAGCGATAACTTGAGTAATATTTACTGAAATTTTACCAAACTTGGTCCAGGTATGAAGTATGATGGGGCAATTATTTGATTAGATTTTGGGTGAAATCGGCTAAAGGTCAAAGGTCAAGGTCAAGGTCAAATCATGAAATTGTATCCGTTTACGCGATAACTCAAGACTGGATGGAGCAAATTTCACCAAATTTTGTTGGAGGATAATGTATGATGGGACAATTACTTGATTAGTTTTTCAGTGAAATTGTACAGAGGTCAAAGGTCAAAGATTAAGGTCAAATCCTAAAATTTATCTGTTTACGTGATAACTCAAAACTGGATGAAGCAGCTTTCACCAAACTTGGCCCAAAGATGATGTATGATGGGACAATCAGTTGAGCAGATTTTAGTGACATTGGCAAGAGGTCAAAGGTCAAAAGGTCAAGGTCAAATGCTACAAATGTTGCAATTTCCCCCATATATCTATGCAATGCCCGAAGGTATTTTCTTGAAACTTGGTGTGGATATGTACTACTGCGTAAAGATTCTCCAGAGAGAGTTCATGTCATAAGGTCAAAGGTGAAAGGTCAAAGATTAGGTGAAAATGTTGCAATATCACTTTTCTCGCAAATGGTGCAATGTATCTTCGTGGAACTTGGTACATATGTATGTAATGTCTGGCAGGGATTATCTAGGGAATTTAGGGGTCATGGGTCAATAGTCAGGGGTCAAAGGTCAAGGTCCACTCCTCAAAATTTTACTATTTCCCTCATATACTAGTATATGCAATGCTTGCATTATTAGTTTCAAAACTTAATACATGCATTACCTAATGGAGATTCTCTGGGAAATTTCCAGCCAGATCAAAGGTCAAAGGAGGGTCAAAGGCCAGGGTTCAATGCCCGCCCCCCCCCCCCCCTAAAAACAAAAATCTATTTTATACCGTCATCACACTCTTTCTTCATACCTTGGAAATTACTCAATGCATAAACTTCCCCAAAATTCCCCAAATATGTGTACCTGCACTCTTAGAAAATTATAGCAAACCCAGTTCAAGACATTTCTGACAAACCTGTCATTTCAATATTTTGCCAGTTATGTGAAACTGTCATGGATCACACATTCTAAAGACATTGTACTATACGCCTATTTTTTCTTTTGGCTTTTTCTTTCTTTGTCAATTCTGTTTAGTGTTTACAGATTTGTTATGTTCATGTCCCAAGCCCTGACGAAGATCCGTAAAAATGGTCGAAAGCTCGGGATCATTAAAGGCAATAAATATTAATGAATTAATATGAGGCAATAAATATTAACCAATTCTGTCCGAATATGGCCTGAATCGGATGGATTCGATGGATTCGGAACCTATTCGTCTCTGATTCTGGGAGCTCCCCGAATCAGAGACGAATAGGTCCCGAACAGGTCCCGAATCAGAGCAGAATCGCCAATCTGGCTATATTCGCGGGGCTATTCCGATCATTCTGGCCGCTCAATCGACCTATTCGGCCGCTGTTCGGCCGTATTCTGGCCTATTCGGCTCACTTGCCTGTATTCTGCTCTGTATTTGGGTCACGATTCGGATGGATTTGGGGAGGTACTCGGGGCATTCTGGGCAAATTCGGCTCTATTCGTGATATTCGGGTCTATTTGGCCAGTTGATTCTGGCCGTTACTCCCCTATAGCCCCTGTCACACCTTGCCGGATAGGCCCGCCGTACGATAAACGGGCAATATTTTGCTCATCCGTTTGTTGAAATCGTCAATCCGGTGGACAAAGTGTAAAGTTTCCGTTTTAGAGGAGCGTGCATGCACGGTTTAGGGGCCGAACAAAACGAAGAAACAACGCACGCAAGGCGTTTGTGTATAGGACAGTGGAACTTGCGCAAAAGCATTAGAAACGAATATGAACTGCGTGCCCACTGGACAAAACGTTCGAGGAACAAATGGGTGACGCATGAGACTTATACATCGAACGTCAGAGATCCATTGACGTGTCGGCTATCAGGCTATAGATACAATTGTACTTGCATCATGTTGGAGCGTCCACCACTCGGCCAGTTCTTCACTTCACTTTACATCCCATCAGTTCCCACCAATATGTAAAAGGGATCGAAGGCCAAGACTTAGTTTCCTCCTCAATGTGGTGGCTACTAGTTGCTAGACCTTTGACACCCCAGGTCCCAAATATTACTTACATGCATGATTTACCTAAAGGTTTCTCACTTTACACATGTGACATCCAAACATGCCCAGTGTTACTTAACAAATTTAATCTTCTTACGTTTTTTTTTTCTGATTGATTTGCCTTTTAAGATGTTTTTTGATGATCAATAGCAGAGCTACCAAGTCTCCACATTGTGAGTGAGACTTAAGCATTTAGGGTCTGTCTCACGATCTCACGCATGGCACCCATTTTTTCTCACGCATCGGGAGCACAGCTTAAAGGATTAAAGTGAGAGTTGCAATTGAAGGCATATTTCCCTTTCTCTTTCAAAATAAGTTAAAAAATAGTCATTTGAGTATGCACAAGCTTGCACCAGTAAGAACTAAAAATTGAAATAGCTCCCTACCGTGGGAGGGCGGACATCCCCCTCCCACACCCTCCCCTCTCTCAGTCGCTTCGCTCCCTCGCTCATGCACATGAGCGCGTGCCGAGATGCTGAATCATGAAAATCTTACGCATATTTTTTTTTAACTTGACATCTATGCAATAGATGCATCAACATTGATTTCATCAAGTAAAGGCACATATCCTCAATGAACAATGAACTCATCCATTGTATTTGAAGATCCTGAAGTCAAACAAAATTTGATGGCATTTAGAATGTCAATGTCAGGAATGCATTATTCAAGTTTGGATATTGACTTAAGGATTGAAGTAGTCTTTATTTTCTCTCAAACAGTCTCTGTTACACATCAAACCAAATGCATCACAGTAAGATGACTCATTTAGATTTTCTAATGCTATTCGAACCTTGTCGTCATTATTAGGGGTTTAATTTTGATGGCTTCTACTCGTTGTCTCACTTTCAACTCGAAGTTCACTCACCACTCCCAACTCACAACCTGTGAATATCCAACAGTTTATCTCAGCCGATGCCCACTCACATTAAATACGTTTCATCGCCAGATGATAGCAAATATGATCAAGGCTGCCCTTTTTGGTGGTAAAAGCTATAACTAGTGTAATAGGTGATAATAATACTTCCCTAAATTTCTTCAGATCTCTGCAGTTTCTCATTAATTACAACATTCTAACAACAGCCATGACAGTAAACTGAATGAAAACTTTGCTAGTTGTCTTGTCACAAAGGGGTGAGAAGCTTCTTGTTTGTCGATATTATGATGCATTTCAAATTTTTGCTTTCTCTTAGATGTGCCTCTCACCTTTTCACCGAAAACGCAACATTTGCATGCTAAATTTGGGGAGATCGACTTAGCAAAGTAGTTGGAATTTGTTTCGCCTTTGTGTCTATGACAATTGGTCAGACAAACCAAATTGCCTACGTCTCTCAGGACCAAGCCACTTCTTGGATCACACCTATCTTCTCTACTGCTTGCGTTGCCTCCTCCAGGTGGCAATGATGCCTCTGCAGGGCCATGCTGGCATTCTGCAGATTCAGATCTGCCTGCGGTAAGGCTTTTGGCTGCCCTGTATCGATGTATATAGCTTGGACCCGGTGGCAGTTAATCAAGACAAAGTTAAGAGGCATTAAATGAGAAGGGCGAGGTCCTAACTACGACGTTTTAATATGTCCTTGCAGGAGTCAGTTGTAGCAAGGCTGGTATATACTTTGTATTCGTTAAACATCGGCTTCATTTCCTGTTCATATACTGTGGATGTGTTGTAGGTATCCTGTAGATATGCTGTAATCATGACTTTTGGCCGTCCTGTGCGTTTGTCATCCGTAATTACATGCGTTTTGCCCGGTAGTTGTCATGTGCCTATGCCGCGCGTATGCATTTGATATGCTGTACATAGCCGTTCATTCCGTTCCTTCTCTTACAGCAACGGACTTTGCAGGAGGTCTTGCGGATGGAAACGAGTGGAAAACGAGTAAGTACAGTACAGATACAGGAGAAAACGGGCAATTATAGGACAAGGGTCGGATCGCGCTATCCGTTTTTGGCGAGGAAAAACTTTGTGCATTCACGAAGTTTTTTGGCCGCTCTGACGGAAATCAAAGGAAGATAAACGTCCATCCAAAGGATAAAAAGGACATGAAATACATTTTAACGGATTTCAACGGATGCCAAAAATCGACATTCGTTTCCTATGCGTTTGCCTTATCCGGCAAAGTGTGACAGGGGCATAATGATACGAATAGGCCAGAATCTGCCTAGAATGCCCCGAATGCTTCCCCGAATCCAACCGAATTCCATCCGAATACATCCCGAATGTGGCCCGAATGAAATTTGTCGGGACCGCATTCGGGAGTAGTTTTGAGGGTATTCGGCTGGTTTTTGAACATCACAAAACGAGCCGAATCCCTCCACGAATGTTTCAGAATCTCTCCCGAATTATTTTCGCCTGTTCGGGGAAGGAGGCAAGAATGCTCCCGAATCCGCCCTAATACCTGTATTCGGGTGGATTCGCAGCTGATTCGGCTCCGGTGTAACCGAGGCTGTATACAATGCCACACCCATCACGTATATGTGTCCTTGCCGACATTGATTTAATTTGATTTTATTTTCCATTTCTGGAAATTTGTTCTGTTTGAATGCATACTTATACTTAGAATACATACATACATACATACATACAAAGCACACGTAAAACATTAGATACATAAACATGATAGACATACACGAGATTAAACAGCATAATATCAATGTCATTGCCAGACATACATAATATTTAATTTAAGAAAAACGTTAATCTGTATGAGTCAACAATATGTTGGGTGTGATGTGCATGTATACGGTTGTGTAAGTGTGTGCCAAAATGTTAACTATATAAGAGCTTAGAGCAATATGGGTTAATGCATTTACTTTATAATGATATATGGGGGATTGTGTGTGTGTGTGTGTGTGTGTGTGTGTGTGTGTACATATCTTTATACGTAAAAAAGTCGCCAGACGTGATTTTTTTCTTTGTTTTTAGTTAAGGGTGCAGATTCTGAAAGAGCAAATTCTAAACTTTAAAATGATGTATAACTCACAACAAGTGAACTTACCTAACCTATAGAAAATTGTGTATAGAAAGAGAATACACACCCTGGAATAGACCTTGCTGAGATAAGAGGTTTTGAGATTTAGGGTCTGTTCAAGTGCTTTGATAATCCCACCCGAGTTGTGCTCTGCGTGAGGAAGGAAACAACAGCAACAAAAAGCAGGATGTAAAATTCCAGGGCAATCACATTGAAGGGAATATCAGATTACCAGCTGGTAAGCGGAAATTTTTCACACTCTATCAACACTTTCTATTCATGGCCACTAAAAACTTTCATAGCAGTAGCATTATCTCTTTAAGAGCTTTTAGAGATGAAAGTAAAGAGGGTGTAAAAGGGATTCCAATAACACAGACCCTTCGAAAACACAAAACAACAACACACACATTATTTCCCGTTCATTTTATGGTCCCAATCTTACACATGCAAAAGACGGATTGTTATTCCAGAAAATACCGAAAACTGACTTGATTCACCCATTTCACCAGTTTGAGCCTTCGCGTAAAATCTGGACATGCGACCTTTTGTTGGTTTCTGTAATACAACTGTACAAGGTCAAATTAATGCCATGTTCAACGCATGTCTTGTTTCGTATTTAAGCAAATGAAACTGGTGCAACACACTTCAGTTCTGAACTCTGTGTGCCCCCTTTCAGCTCTAGGGGTTCGGGAGGAAAATGGGCCTGCCAAATAAACGATGGTGTAACGGGGTGCTCGACGGATCGTTATCACTGTTTATTGGAATTTCCCCTCAAAAATAGAATCCTATACATTCTCTTTGTAACAGAGCGTCTGATTTCCTAAATTACTCTTTCCCTGTTGTAATTTGTGCATTCGCTCTCTCCCTCGATCCCCTCCCCATCTCTCTCAAAAAAACTCCCATATTATAATCTATTTATTTATAAACTTATTTATTAATTTGTTTATGTATGTATTTATCTATTCATATACTTATTCATTTATTTATTTCAATATTCTTTCAGCGGGGTACCCTTTCAGTTGGTCGGCTGTTAAATAAGGGTCCCTGCTCACAATATGTCATTATGTACAGATTAAAATGTCATGAACATGAAAATAGAATACAAACAATGAATTAACCTATACTACAAATCCACGTCAGATACTCAAATAAAAAAAAAACCACAACAACAACAGCTCTAAAGTCACTTTAATTACAACTTGGTGGGGATATCATGACAGTATTGCCACTTTACCTATTCCACCCACCCTCTTGCACGTGCTATTATTCAGTGCCTTCAGACTTAATCAATTATTCCATACTATAAAAAAATAATATGCACTAAATGATTCATAACACATAAGTATATACAATATAAACAAACAAATCACATCAGTTTTATACATTTTCTATACCTCTATGTTTTCATGACCTGTTAATCATACTGGGTATCCTGCATGTTTTCTTAAAAACAAACGATGATTGCGCATTTTTTTTTTTGATTTGGCATTAAGAGTTGTTCTATATATTTGAGGCTTGATGATGAAAATAATGTTTAAAATAATCCTTTTTTGTGCATTCATGAACAAGGAACAATTCTTGCCAAAACGTGTATGAAAATGTGTGTATCTTACAGTAACTAACTGAGATAACGTGTGCTCATCCCATTGATTATCCCATACAAAATACTACTCTGGTACTTAACTCGTTGATGTTATCATCGTCATTGTAATTTTGAGAGCATTCAATGCTTATGTGACGTTAATATACCAGCTTCAAAAAGAATTCTTGCATACCAATTTTGAATTTTTAGAAGTTCATCCAAACGACAATGTGCACTACTATCCCAAACTGCAGGAAAATAATCTTTATATTATTTTATGGCAATATCAAACAATAAAAAAAAATCATAATATAGGATTTCCCGCCCAATTTCATCAGATTTGCATTCAAATTAATGAAAAGGCGTTCAAATTCAAGTGATTTTTGGTCACTGCTCTGCTCTCACAGTTCTTTTTGATTCTTTGAGTATTCAATTTCATTTCATATCATTCCTTTCAAATTTTATTTCATTCATTTTACAGAGAAATTCATTCAATTTAACGACTCAAAGTTGGCATTAAATTTCGCTCCAGCTGGATAGACGTTCAAATTTGTGCCAAATACCAGTTTCAATTTAACCCGTTCCTTACGGGAACCTGGTTTACCAGGTTCCCGTGGGAGCAACTGATATGCGGGAACCTGGTTTACCAGGTTCCCAAAATGAAGACAAGGGTGCCTGCTTCAGTGGCCTAAATTTATGTTTCTTTGTGTTAGAATGCTCAGAAAATTGGGTTTGATAAAAAGATCAGAGTTTATTCTATCAGGATTTGTTCTCCTGCTGTTTAAAAAAAGGGGGTTTTACAGTATTATGTACCTTTTCCTGATTTAGTTTTTTGCTTGTTCTGCTGTAAACTCGTACGAACATGTACATAATGATCAAGGCTGAGATCAGTTAGAAATGCGGGTTCGCTGACCCCAGTCACCTCATTCAGGTACCTGGTTTTGTGTAGAACAAAAGATTCTGAGAGCTCATCAGCGCACGCTCTATTCATACCTCGCACCCGATCGATATTTCAATTGTTCACGGGCACATATAGTTGACTGTAGAAAGTGGGAAACAATGAACCGCTTCACTGCCTTCACACAGCTGGATTACCAACCTGTGTGCCTCTCTGTCGGCGGGCGAAAAGAATCTCGTTTGGGGGCATTAAAGGTACTCAGAGAATTGCGGAAGGAACGGGTTAATTTATATACGTTTTCGCACTTTGAACGTTCGAATTAAAAATAAATACACAACTTGTACGTACGGGCCTTTTTTTCACTGTCATACGATTGGATGATACAATTTCATTCTCAATTCAAAGTCTCATTTAATTGGTTTAATTGTATTGAATGTATTTGTCTCCTGTCGAACTTTCTGTCAAAATCAATTCATCTCTAACAGTATTATATGGATGTAACATTTACGAAATTATTGCCATATCTCAGAATTTTTATATCTAAGGGGTCCTATACGTCCAAATCCATACTGATCCATTTCTATTCCATTCCTTAGTTTCCAGTGTCCATATCATAAGTTGCCGACTCATTTCACCAAAGGGTTATATCGCCAGTTTTGCTGGTTGTCAAGGTCATCTTTCATCCACTAATTCTTTTCGTATTCGAGATGCACTCATACTGAGGAATGAAGCAGCGGTTAAAATCGTGTGTGAATAAATGTAAATGTATGTGTTTGAAAGTGGGGTTATTCGAATGGGTGCACGTCACGAGACCGACACCCACGAGTCATACAGCCCACTAGTCATACAGCTCACAAGTCATACAGCCCACCAGTTATACAGCCCACGAGTTCGACACTGAGTAAATAAAGCCCACGAGTTCGACATCAAGTAAAATAAGCCCAGGAGTTATACGGCTCACGAGACCGACACTACGCACAAAAGGCTCATGAGACCGACAGTAAGCAAACAAAGCCCACGAGACCGACACTACACTTAAAAGGTCCACGAGACCGACGCTACGCATACAAGGCTCACGAGACCGACATTACGCAAAAGAGGTTCACGAGACCGACACTAAGCAAAGAAGGCCCACGAGACCGACAAGAGGAACAGCGCCATCTATAGACCCATAAATTGTATAGGGTGTCCGGATAATAGCATAGGAAGATATGAGAGATGGAAAAGAAGAGTTGCCATCTCCGGCAGGGTGTTACCCCATCAGTTGCCCCCCCCCCCCCCCCCTCCGAAATGATCAGGATCTTTAATTGTGTTTGCATCATCGTGAAAAAAATGAACAAAGTACAGTAAAAGTGTGTAACAGATCTTTCTACAATAAACCTGCGAGGGTGTTGATTTAGTATAAAAAAAATGAAAAATAACGTAATCGTCTATTAAGGTAGCGTTAGGGATTCGGAAAAAACAAGATGCATCCATGAAAACAGCTATTGTATTTCACGATAAAATGTACTGTTCGGAGGAGAATAACACAAACCACAAAATTGAGGTGAATCCCTGCGACATAAAACGTTTTAATCAGTAGAATTACATCATAGTTACAGAGAAAAATACAAATAGATCTTATTGCAAAACGTCAAAGCAGTAGGGTAGAATATCTAAAATAGAATAAGTAACTGGTGAATCGGGAAAGAGAAGAGGTAGAATTTATATCTTGTCCATTTTCTAGCTAAAATCTGGGAAAGCCTATTAAAAATAGCACGATGGCATTATCAATGCTCTAAAATTAGTTCATACATCGTTATTGTCCTCTGTTAAATTCATTTGTGTTTTTGTCTCTTTTTTTTTTTGGGGGGGGGGGAGCGGGGGCATGAAGAATACAATTCAATTTTTCTACTTGATAACAATGTCGCTCCCTGACACACTTGCCCTCCCCAGAAGTATGTAGAAATACATATTTGATGACGTTCATAATTATGCAGATGGTCACCATCTTTCAATTGATAGCGTTACGAAATTACACCACCAGTATGTTATTTTTCCGTTCATGGAACACCCTGTACATGTGATTGATGTAATGTAGATGGCGCTGTTTATCCTGTCGGTCTCGTGGGCCTTTTTTTGCCTACTGTCGGTCTCGTGGGCTTTCTTTGCTTAGTGTCGGTCTCATGAGCCTTTACTGCTTAGTGTCGGTCTCGTAGGCTATGTTTGCTTAGTGTCGGTCTCATGAGCCTTTTGTGCGTAGTGTCGAACTCATGTGCTGTATGACTCCTGAGCCGTATAACTCGTGGGCTGTATGACTCATGGACCTATTATTGATGTCGGTCTCGTGGACCGTATGACTCGTGGGTGTCGGTCCCGTGGGATGCCCCCATTCGAATTAGCTATAGTATGGCTGAAAATCACACTTCAGGGTACATTGTAAATCAAGTTTGCATATTCAAACTGCTGAGTAACTACAGGGAATAAAAGCAACAATGAAATAGACTGCCCATATTTTGTAATTGTTTGCATTGATGTGAATGTGAATTCCTTAACGCTCTCCAAGGCGACGCTGATGCGAATTTGAATGCGTTGCATTTGCATTTTTTATTTGAATGCCCTCTTACACCCTTGTGTGAGAAGTTCATGAAATCGCATGCCGATGAAACTAAATTGAATGAACAAGCCAAGTTACCCTTTTGAATGTCAATATTGTTTGCAGTATGCAGTCTGCATACAAACACATTTTTCGAATAGTATTCCAAATCAACCGAATGAAGTCATTTACACATACAAATTATTGAAAATTAGTGGACCTGAGACAGAAAGCCCTGTGGTATCACAAAAGAAACTTCGCTTAATGCAAACTGGGACGCATTGTTAGACTGTGCCAAATTTGCTACTTTTCAAGGCTCGCCAGCCGACATCCCTTCCAAATTAAAAGGTTTAAAAGTCGTTCAGCAGCCAGTTTCATAAGTAAGGCATGGGTGCAGTATGGAGGCATGCACGGTGTAGTGTTGGAGGTGCGTACGTCCCTCAACTTCAAGTTCAGTTTCATGATATAAGCAGTGGCGGATCTATAGACGGGGGCGCACCGAACGCGCCCCTCTTTTAATTTTTGTGAAAACATAAGAAATAAAAAGAAAAAGAGGGGTTGCGCTAACTTTAACTCTGTAAATGCGCCTCCCCTTTACGGAATTCCTGGATCTGCCCCTGATAATGGCCCTTCAGAGGTCCTGCAGTTTCTATGATGCAAATTGCTTTCAAACGATCGACAGCTCGCGATTGTGACAGCATAAAAACGATTCTACACATCGACCTGATACCTGTACAAAGGTAGGCCTAACAATTCTGCTTGTTTGTAGTCACCTGCTCTGATACCAGTCTGCCTATCAAATTCCCAGATTGTCTATACCCATGTATAATTATATATACGAGTTCTCTAACGCTAATACGGCTGTTGTCTACTAAGATTTTTTGTGAACCCACAATGGTCTAATCATCACTCTAATTCTCTACTATGTGGGTACAGGGCAATTACTCTTTGAGCAATTACCCCAGACCCTTCCCCTGACCCTAATTCTAAACCTGTCATCCTAAACATGGACCTAATCCTAATTCTAATCCAAACTTTAACCCTAAACCTAAGCCTAACCCCAATCTGTATATGCTCTGGCCTAATCACTAACCAGTATTTAGCCGGGGAGGGGGGGGGGGGGGGGGGGTTAGGGTATGTATCTCCTTGCTTTGGCTCACTGTCGTTTCGTCAAAGGACCAAATCGTCGGCGGTCATCCGAATCGTCGTGATATGTTTTTTGTTTGTTTGGTTGTTTTTTTTTTTTTGTTTTGGCGTAAAAATAACATTTCGAGAAAATCGCGCTTGAAGTCTATTTTCATTTTCAATCATGATTGCTACACAGTTAAATCTGGCATTTCAAATTATTTTTTGTAATAGGTCAGACTTTAATACTTACTATGACGTGCGATGTTTTCGTCGAATTGTATTGTTAGGAATTATTCGAGAAATCGCAGGAGAGCGACATGTTTTTTTTTTTTTTCGGTTTGCAAAGGACGATGTCAGTTACCATGTATACCACAGTTTTGTTGACCGCGCGCACAGTGCTTGCGGTCACGGAACCGTCGTATATTAATTATTATTATCCGCACAGTCAATGCCCGATTACGACGGTTTGACCGCGCACACTGTGTTTGCGGTCTCCGAACCGTCATATACAGGGCGAGTCAACAAAAAAACACGTATACATTTTTGAAAAAATTAACTAAATTACATTTCAAAATATTTGGAAGATTTTTCCACATTTATGGATACCCAATAGTCTCATCTAGCAAGTGCAATTAACAACACCAATTTTTGTTCACGCTTGGCTGAACACTGACGCTCTTTGTCCAGAGTGTGAAAAATGGCTTGCGCCAAATTGAAAGAAGATGGAAAATTCAGCCAGCAGTCCAAGTAAGTGTTCTCATTCAAACAAATTGCTCTTTTGCTTATAGTTTTGATTATGTTATGCTAGTTTAGGAATTTCATGTTTTAAATGATTCCATTGTGTTATAGAAGGTTGATTAACAACATCAAGATCTTTTAAGCACAGTTATCACAAATCATGCACAGGCATATCGAACCCATATGCCAGTCACTCAGTCAAGAAGAAAAGTACAAAATTAATGCATCCTCAGATCATTCAATCAATACAATCAATCCAATCAGTCAATCAATCCAATCAATCAATCAATCAAACAATCAAACAGTCAGTCACAATTGTATGCATGCTTTATAAAAAGTGGCAGATCGACATAGGGAATATCAGCCCCCCCCCCCCCCCCCGTGGCTTAAAGGCTGATCAATATTTGAAAAACTGATTTGTTCGTTAGTTTATTCGTTCAATCAGCCGATTGATTATTTCAATGACTGAAAAGTGATTAATTGATTATTGGATTGATTCACTGATTGATTGAACGACTCAATGACTGACTAACTGATATCTCGGTTGATGTATTGATGGGTTGATTAATTCATTGATTGATCGATTGATTAATTGGTCAATCAATTGATTGATTAATGGGATGAATGATTTGAATGTTGATTAATTTGGTACCACTACCGCCTTAATGAATAACTGGCACATGGTATTGACGTGTCCGTGTATTGTGAAAACTGTGCTTTAAAGATCTTGAAGTAATTACACACTGTAATTCTCACCAATTGATTTAGAAATGGAATCATTAAAATTACGATAAAGCCGACAAAAACAAAAAATCTCAGACTATCATAACATAATCAAAGCTTTGAGCAAAAGAGCAATTAGTTTGAATGGGAGCACTTAGGCCTATTTGGATTGTTGGCTGAATTTTCCATCTTCTTTCAATTTTTCACACTCCGGACAAAGAGCGTCAGTATTCAGCCAAGCGTGAACAAAAATTTGTTTTGTTGATTGCACTTGATAGATGAGACTATTGAGCATCCATAGATATGAAAATAATCTTCCAAATATCTTGAAATTTAATTTAGACAATTTTTTCAAAAGTGTAACTTTTTTTTATACGCCCTGTATAGGAGAGGACGGGGTATCGCTGTCTCAACACGTTCAATTCAATTCAATTCAAAGTTTATTTCATTTTCCGACATAACATATGTTTCACTTCTTTTGATAACAGAGAACAAGGTAAATAGAACATAGTGAAATGAAAAGACTGTACAATAATTGAGGACCTTTAGTAATCATACATTGTATAGTAAAAAAGAAACAGAAGTGATCGAAATGAAGTACATGTATACCGTGCGAAAAATGGAGGGACCCACTAAAAAGACAGAGCTTGTAGTGTGTGGGCCCCTCTGGAGAAGAACATTGATGGAATCGAATCATCGTAGATACAAAAGATAACAAAGTGGAAGAAGTCTGGATACAAAAGATAATAAAGTGGAAGAAGTCTGGAAGCCCACTAAAAATTAGATTACCATATATACACTTTCATAGACGCGAACAAACATGAAACAGGACCAGACAACGAGACAACTACTGAAAAAAAAAAGGTTGTACAAGACAAACGGAATGGACAAGACTGACAAACTGAAGACAAAATAGCAGACAAAAATGCACAACAGAAACAGAAACAGAACAACAGAAACAGCGATCTTCGGCAGAAGCATGCCAAGAGAATAAGAGGATAGTTGTAGGGGAAAAGTAATATTTTGACGCCTGAAATAAGACAAGAAAATAGAAAATAGAGGGACGTATGAACAGGAGTCACATACGGAAAGTCAACTTCAAGACGCTATGGGCAAAATGGCATAGGTGACAACATTGCGAGCATCTAGGAAAAAGATACCATTAATTCTTTGAAGAGGGGACAACGTGAGCAGGTAAGTGTAACTGAGAAAAAAGGCCAAATGGTTAATTCGGTATTGTAGAGTCGTACGATTGCAATAAAAAAGACTTCAGTCTCCTCTTGAAAGAACATATGGATGGAGCGTTTTTTATGTCTTGATTCAAAGAATTCCAATAATTTGGGCCTACATAAATAAGTGTGTTTTTAGCAAAAATCGTTCTTAAAAGAGGTAAGTGAAATTCATTGGAACGCCTAGTAAGATATTCATGAAATGATTGATTTTTTAGGAACATAGAGTCAAAAATAGACGGAAGCAAGTTATTACAATACTTGTACATAAATTGCCCTAAATTAAACAAAAACAAATCTGCAATTTTTAAGAGCGTGTTGGAGGCAAACAACATATTTGTATGAGAACGTACAGGGGAATAACAGATAACACGTAGAGCTTTCTTTTGTAAGAGGAACACTCTCTCTAATAAATTCTGATGCGTGTTGCCCCAAACTAATATTCCATAATTAAGATGAGGCAATATTAACGACGAATATAGCATAAGTAATGATTTTTGTGGAATATGAAATTTCAATCTATCTACAATGCCTATATTACGTGAAATTATATTGCAGACATTATCAACATGTGATTTCCAGGAAAGTTTTTCATCCACAATGACACCCAAAAATTTGATATATGAGACTCTTTGTAGATGAGAGTCATCTAATACTATATTTGTACTTAAACTATCAACAATATTACTAAAAAGCATATATTTTG
The DNA here is from genome assembly GCF_040938485.1 of Diadema antillarum. NCBI lineage: Eukaryota > Metazoa > Echinodermata > Echinoidea > Diadematoida > Diadematidae > Diadema > Diadema antillarum. The sequence goes on from NW_027271279.1 coordinate 1,489,377, forward strand.
TTTTTTGAGCATTGAGTGATAGCCTATTGGCCCTGACCCAATTTATCACTTTTTTCAATTCAATGTTAATTTTATGAACGAGAAAATCAATATCATTATGGGCAAAAAATGCATTAGTGTCATCTGCAAAATGAATAAAAGAGAGGTCGTCGGATACGCGACAAAAATCATTGATATAAATAATAAACAATAACGGCCCTAAGAGACTTCCCTGTGGGACACCACATTTAACTTCTCTGACAACGGAATCATTGTTTTTAATTGTAACGAATTGTTTTCTATCAACTAAATAACTCTTGAACCACTCCAAGGCCTTCCCACGTATTCCATAATGCGATAACTTATAAAGTAAAATATCGTGATTGATAGTGTCGAAGGCCTTGGAGAAGTCCAAGAAAATACTAACTAGATGAGAATGGTTATCGATTGCGTGAACAACTCTATCAACAAAATGCAAAAGAGCATGCGTAGTACTATGTTTCTCACGAAAACCAAACTGAAAATTCGTAAAAACGTCGTGTACCTTCAAAAAATTGATCATTCTCTTGTAAATAAGTTTTTCTAAAACCTTAGACAATGACGATAATAATGAAATTGGGCGATAATTGCTGACTTCGAACTTATCGCCTGCCTTAAATATTGGGATTACTTTAACTAATTTCATTTTATCAGGGAACACACCATTAAAAATTGACAGATTAAATATATGAGCAAGTGGATCAGCAATCGAGGAAATAACACCCTTAAGTATGAAATTATCTATCTCATCATAACCAGAACTTCGTTTATTTTCAAAAGAAGAAATTATATCAATAATTTCAAATCTGTTAGTTGGTATAAAAAATATGGAATCAGAATTACGCTGACCTAAAAATTCAGTAAAATGAGAATCTGTTGCAGGAATGTTTTGAGCATAATTTTCGCCTATTTTTGAAAAATAAGAATTAAAAATATTTGCAATATGAAGAGGATCATTAATCGATTCATCATTCAATTTAATTTTATCAATGTCAGAGTGTTTACTCGGAACATTCATGGCCTGTTTTAGGACTTTCCAAGTATTTTTCATATCAAACTTATATTTCGATAATTGCTTAAAGTAATATCTTTTCTTTTCAGAACGTAAAATCATTGTCAAAGTATTTTTATATGATGTTTATCTATTCTTCGATCGCTCAGTTTTTTCCAATTTGTACTTGTAATACAAACGATTTTTCCTATTAATTGAACGAAGAATTGATCTGGAAATCCAAGGTAATCTAGGTGTCTTTTTATACTCTGTTCTATTTCTTTGTTTTGGGATTACATCATCTAAATGATGATTAAAAGTTTCCATAAAATTACAAAAGGATATATTAACATCATCGCTGCCAAATACTCCTGACCAGTCAGCATTCTCCAGGGCCACATCAAAACTAGCTAACTTTTCAGGTGAAACTCTACGTCTTAACAAAAGAGGTGAAATAGGTTTAATATTAGCTGGTGTTTTAAGAGTAAAACAAGTCATTATTGGAAAATGATCAGTCATATCTGAAAGGATTATAAAAGAGTCAGGGAGGGGTAGAATATTACAAAACAAGTTGTCAATGAGGGTGGCAGAGCGATCTGTAACACGTGTGGGTTTAGAAATAAGAGGAAGAAAGGACGAGGACAGAAGTGTGTGAAGAAAATCACTAGAGATATTATCATGCTCAGACTTCAGCAAATCAATATTGAAATCACCGAGTAAAAAGCAATCCTTATTTCGGAAAACGTGTGAATTATCAAGATCTGAAAAATAAGTTAAAAAATCATTGGCGTTTGAATTAGGAGGTCTGTATATAATGCCTACCATAAGATTTCTACATCCTGGGATAAGAATTTCTATAAACAAAGATTCAACAACATTGTCCATTCTAGAAATATCTTCATGAACAATAGTATCAAAGGAACGTGATATGTACAATGCAACGCCCCCTCCATTCTTATCAAGCCTATTGTTAACAAACAAATTATAACCCTCAATTGCGAAATAATTTTCTGTATTGGAAGCTAACCATGTCTCACTTAATCCGATAACGGATAGCGACTGGCTTGCATCAGATTCTAATAGAAATTTTAAATCATCAAAATGTTTATTCAAACTCCTTATATTTAAATGTAACAAAGAAAACGTGTCCTCAGAAAAATTATGAATCATATCTTTGCATTGATTCACTGTAATATAATTGCACAACATATTTTGAGTGAAATCATTACTAAGATCATGAGGCAATTCATTTGCAGCTGTATTCAGGCTATCGGTAACAAAATCATCGTAAGGGGAGGTTCGTGTACTGGTTAACCCACTAACTGGGTCAGAATCTAAGCTTGTGTTCCTAAACAATTCAAGAAAATCATCGTTCGATACGGAATGAAATGGAGCATTCAGAAAATTAGACATAATTAAAAATACGAGACGAATTTTTAAAAGTCTGCGTTATTAACAAAACTAGGATGTCGTGAATAAGTGGACAATACAAGAAAATACCCAGTCGCCGGGATGTGGCAAGACGCTGGAGTAATCTACGAACATGGGTGACGTCAAAATTATGATAAGCAGAAGATCGCTGAAGAGACGTAGAACGTGAAACGAGAAAGGGCTGAACAAGGTAAGTAAGAACACTGAGAAGCATGGACAGAAAAAGACATAGAACACACACAACAAAATAAGAATAAATCCAGTCTCTCTGTGGGCTTCCGAAACGACAGCAAAAACATACATACACAAAAATTTGAGCCGACATTAGACAAGGACAAACGTGGCTTGGCTATTACATTCGATCAATTTCCGGATCATCAATATTAATACGATAAGTACAGAATAGCTCCAAAAACCCCAGGCCAATAATGTACCTTCTCGGGCACTTGTTAGCACACCGCAGGTCTGAATACGAAACATATTTTCACACCAATGCCGCCAATGGCATCATTATAACAGTGGTAGTGTGTGTATGCATGGCGTGTGTAAGCAGTGTTTTAACATGCGAGAGTATGATTGTGCTTGAGAGTGTGAGATTTGGGTGTGTGTGTGCGTGTGTGTGTGTGTGTATGTCTTAACGTGTGTGTGTTTGACGTGGGCGTGGCTGCGAGTGTAGGCAGATAAGCAAAGGGTTCGGTTCAGTGCAGACGATACTGGGACCGTACAAGTGAACAATTGCTGTACAAGCAAGTACTGTACTTCACATTACACCAGTTTGGCAGAATGATGAGTACGCAGGAGTTGTGCGCATATGAATATGCAGACAAGCGATAAAGATCTAACGTACGGATAAAAACTTGTAACTTTTCCAAAAATTGTCACAATTAAGAGGGGGATCAGACTTGTTGTAATAATCATCTCAAAAACAAAAAGGATGGGGGGGGGGTCGTTTATAAAATGCAATATATTCCTCAACTGGTCAAAGTACAACCCAACAAGGATTACACATGTATTGAAAATATGATACAGACAAATGAAGTTAATACACACTACAGACACAATCAGTTGGAACCCCTGGAAATCTTTTGTTCCATTGTGTAAATATGGTGGGGGGGGGGGGGGGACACTCGCAACTGCATAGCCTTTCGGCACTGAAAAAATGAAATTCACTATTGTCGTGTACAAGATATCACTGCAATATTCATGTATATCATTCATTACATCATAACATCAAGTTTGCGTAATTCCCCAACACCAACAAAAAATAAATAAAAAGAAAGAAATCCGAACAGTTACATAAATCTAAATTTGTAAATCCAATTCATCTCTAATTTTACAGGATTTTCAATTAAAGCATACCACAACATATCATATTGTTAAACAAAACAATATTTTGTTGGCATTACCTTATATATGTATATATATTTTTTTGAAAATAGAGGAGAAAACTTATGACCAGTAGAATTATCTATCCTGATTGCACTGTTATGTTTTGCAAAATAATCAAAATTATATGGATATCCTCATCAGACCCGACGGCAGTTGCTGTCAGAAAAACAGTCGAAAACACAACCGCAAACAATATCATATTGTTAGACAATAACATCACATTGCTAAACGACATATCCTATTGCTAGACAAAGCAATACTTTGTTGACATTTCCATATATATATATTTTTTTGGAAAAAAAATAAAGGGGAAATAACTTGTAACCAGTGAGAATATTCATCCTGATAACATTTCCATATATATATTTTTTTTTTTGGAAAAAAAAATAAAGGGGAAATAACTTGCAACCAGTAACAATATTCATCCTGATTACACTGTAATGATTTGCAAAATAATCAAATTATAGGTATTCTCAATTCAGACCTGACGGCAATTGTCGTCAGAAACACGGTCAAAAACACAGCCGTAAACAATATATCATTTTGTCACACTATACATCATATTGCCGAACAACACTGTTAGGCAAAGCAATATCTTGTTGGCGTTTCCTTACATTCTTTTTTGAAAAAGGGAAAAAAACTTATAACCAATAACATTGTTAATCCTGATTACACTGCAATGTTTTGCAAAATAATCAAAATCATGGATATTCTTACTTCAGACCTAACGGCACTTGCTGTCAGAAACACGGTCAATGACACAATCGAAAACCATACATTTTCATTCTAATGTCAATAAATTCCATATATATTATTTTCATTACACAAATTAATTGATCTTCAAGTGTGTTCACACGAGAACGAAACTTTACAAACGTGACAGTAATTTTCCATGTAATGTCACATTCATAACACTCTGTAAAGTTGTCTATCTGATCACATCAAACACACACGTTCACCTATGGGGAAATGAAAAAAATGAAATGACACGACTCTCGTAAAGTGATAATTACACAAAATTTGCATCAAACAGAAACTGAATGTTTCACAGTGCAATGTATAACGGAATGTCCATTATCGAAATGACTGAGAATCTCAAAATCGAAAATTTGACCAAACATCGGCATAAAGACGGTTGGGATGACTGACGGTGATGATTTTCGTCCCATTTCATCTCGTACCATTTGTTCCACATGTAATATCACTTCGTCTGCTTCTCAATATCAGTTTTATATTCATGTCCTATCTAGACACGTCCCAAAAATGGGTTTACAGCTTGGTCTTCTACCCATTTTGTTTATATTTCAGTAAGTCTAATTTTCAATTGGTTTTATTCCGATAAGTCTATCTTCGATAGGTCTAATTCCTCTTAATCTACGCTTACCCCGCTCGGTTCCTGTCCAGACTTAGATTTAGACACGGTATACTTTAGGGACTGATAAGTTTCCGAATATTCCACAAAAGTGTGTAGCAGATCGTTTTATTTCGCCCCCGTCAAATTTCCGGCCATACCTTTAGTAGGCCTACACTGCATGTGATGTCGCACACGCGGAGGAACAGCTGAGATACCGCCATTTTGTAGTCATTCACATGTCCATGAATAGGCATGACAGGGAGCCTTTTTATTTTTTTTACTTTTTGGAAAGGAAACAAAAAAAAACAAAATTTTCCCCAAAATGCGCATTAGACTGCTGAATTTAAGGTGTGAAAATTCAGTTCCCTCATGTTGGAGGGGAAACCCTCCTCCCACACGCATCCCCCGCTCAATCGCGTAGATCTTCCAAGTTAATTGCCCCCGCCCCCAGCGTGAAAACGGATCGACGCCCCTGTTTGTACACTTTCGAGATTAACAAATTTCCTAATATTTCATCCGAAAAGGGTGCACCAGAACTTTCACTTTAATATAAAATGCCAAAGTTCCCTCAGGGAAGGATGATACTTTAAACCCTTCCGAGGGTCGGTTCCCTTTTCAGATCTAATACACTTTTGACTGACAATGTGCAATATTTTCCGTCAAAAATATGTACACAACATATTGTCATTTCAAGATTGATTTTCAATTCCGGAAATGCAAAAATCTACTATGTGTGGAAGAAGATGGCCCCCTCTAATATTCCCCCCACCCCACATATTTCCCTCAATATGTTTCTTTTGTACTTTTTTTTGATAGAAAAAAAAAATCGAATATTTCACCAAAGGTTCATGTGCATTTAAATTTCCATGAATTTCAGGTCTGAAAATGCAACATCTCCCTCGTGTGGGAATGGACCTATCCCCTTCCATACCCTGTCCCAGCACATTTTCCTGAATATGAATATTTTTAGCTTTTTGAAACGTAAAACTTAATTGAATATTTCTCCAAATGCATGGGGGAATCTCTGAAAGACACATGGCGTATATACACGTATATATATATGAATATATGTTTATACATTTTTTTTTTGAGGGGGGGGGGTTGGGGGAGCAAAGCTTGGTAATTATAATACGTAAAACACGCGAACATTCATAAATTCGCTCTGGATTTTTCGGAAACATTCGGATGAGCTGGATCCAATACTTCGTAAATAATGGGGGCCAATTGTCATACACGCCACCCGACCCTTCGTATATTTGGATAATCTACAAAATGTCGTGTAACGTGACCACCCGACGCGAACACGATCACCCGATGGAAGGAAGTAAGTCGATCATCAAGAAGTTGTTTGTCACCACTACATCCCTGATATCAGACTGACTGACGCAACTGGTCACACTGTAACACATTTATCACGTCATGTCAGTGACTTTCTAATAACGTAAATTCTACGTCAGGTATCCAACGTATAAATAAGCTGCCATAAGCGACTTATCAATGACGTAGAATTTACTCCAATTTTGGAATGTATTTTCACGTCAATATATTTGACTTATTCATGACATAAATTTACGGTGCTTTGCGACGTATTTATCACGTCCTATTAACGACGTGTTAAAGACGTAATATTTATGTTGCTTAGCGACGTATTCATAACGTCATATTAGCATCAACCCTGCGCATGCCACATGATAACCTGCTCATAGCATGCCGTCAATCCCTCGTTTGAGGCGAGACCCCACTTCCACGAAGCTGATGGGCTGCTATACCTCGCTAAAGATTTTTCGTTTGGGAGTTGGGAGTCAAAGTATCTGTCCATTGCAAATTAACTTTCTGCTCAGGCGTGACAAACCTGGAGGCCAAGCCAGGGTTTAATGACTCCAGCAGCTAAGGTATTACGTAAGAGCATGATAAGGATATCTGCCTGTGGCAGACCATTCAAAGTGAACTCAATTTTCTCTATCCTTTCTAAAGTTTTCAATTTTATATTCTATTGAGAAATTCTGTGGTCATCCATTTTACATTTCGAACGAAAAAAAGTGACCCATAAATAACGAAAATACAGGAATAAGAAGGAGAGCATTGTAGAAGTTTGTCGACACACACACACACACCATGGAGCTACATAGCCCATGCCAAAACCAAAACAATCTCCTCCTCTCGCGGGTGCCCCCCCCCCCCCCCCCCTCCCCCTGGCGCTGTGGCGATGACTGATGCTTAGATTAGGCCAGGGTCAAGAAACAGATGTTTTATATCTTTGGTTTTTAAGTCATTGATTGCCAAGATATACACTGGCATTATTTACGGGGGTGTAGCCTCTTCAAACGAGAGTTTTGCGTCATAGATTTGTGTGTAAGAGTTGTGCACATTGGGCTCATTGGCGCAGAACCCGGGTTAACAACGTGAAATTTACGTCAGTTTTGCGACATATTTTTCATTGAATTAACCGCGTATTAATGACGTCAAATTTACGTTGTTTTTCGACGTGTTTATCACGTCATGTTAGTGACGTGATCTGATGTGATGCACGAGGCACCAACTTAACCGTTCGAACTTGCGCCAAATGACAACATATAACATATCTTTTCAAATCGCTCCCAACAAGTATAACTTTGGAATCAGAGCTGTGGGTTGCATTTTTTTTTTCTTCCACACGGTAGACAGACGGTTATGCTGAAATAGTAAAGTTCATGCGGGTGACCTGCTTTCAGAGCGGCATTATCCTATCACTTTCTTTGTGTATAAACGTTATTCTTTTGTGTGTTTTTTCGATACTGCACGACCTTGAGACAAAAAACCACGCATGGCTTCCTTCCTCGGGGTTCAGTCCACAACAAAAGGTTTGTACACAATTAAATTCATGAACCTAAATGGAAATCTGATACTAGTTAATTCCACTTGGAACTTGGCTTCTATTGGTTTTGATATCGAACACGAGTTTTCACAAAAAAGATGAGTATTGTGAATGCTTTGATTGTGCATTAGGTCTATGTTTTGGTATAGACGCAATGGCAGTCCCAATATTCAGCTAGCAAACAATAACAATGTGTTAATTCGTAATCAAGTGTGAATGATGGAATTGAAAACAAAAAATTGAAAATAACATTAGAGAGAATCTACAATTTGACGTCTAGATGTGACGTCCTTTTTATGTCTTTCATTTGAGCGAAAATACATGTTGTCGACAGTTCATGACGTCTTTCTGACATGGAATTGACCTCTGCTATCAGGGATGTAGCTGTTCATGTAGGACTGTCTTTCATGCACATGAATAAGAAATTCTGATACAAAGTGTATAATTTTTGACAAACTGCAGGGCAAGCTAGTGACCTGAATGTGCCATGGCACGTGGGCATGCAGCCTGAAACGACTCTTGATCCCCGTCAAAGTTTGCTCAACTTCGACAATTAAATTTAGGGCCTTCTTCACGGAAAAAAAAAATACGTTTGTTGAACCCAAGTTTTTGCAATGTGTGCTGTGCATTGTGTAAAGCAAAGTGATAAGTGTAACCAGTACCTATATAGCGTGATCGTCTACTAGTGTACGTGTTTATAATACGAGCAGTATGACGTATATGCAACACATATGTGGCGAAAAGAAGCTCATCCTGGCATGCTTTCACGCCAAAACGAGATTACACACGATCAGAATTTTTCTGGGATTTGAAGCCGCCCCCTTTCGACATCCTACTCCAGGATTGTTTACAAAAGGTTTGAAAACCACCCCTCAATAGAAACATCTCGGAGAAAGTAAGCGAGACCCCCTATCTTAAGGAAATGTTAGGATTTTTTTTCTCCCCGAACTGAGAGCCCCTCAAATATCATATCCCTTTTCCCAACAAATTGGGAACGCGCATGGATTGTGATATACATAATGTAGATGACCACCTGAGTGTGTGTGTGTGTGTGTGTGTGTGTGTGTGGGAGGGGGTGATGTAAGACAGATTTGTCCAACATCAAAGTGAATACTATAAGCTGGGCTTTAACAGCAATTCACTTTTTCTTTTAATTGAAAATCATTTTTTCTACACTACCAAGCGTAAATTTGATAACAATATTATTCAGAAAATAGAAACACTTCCTAATGTCACACCCCCTCCCCCCCCCCCCCAAATATGCGTAGATATGCGTAGAAAGGGCGTGGTACATCATAGTGTACAAAGTAGAATGCCAAAATTAGGGGGGGGGGGGCATGGCGTAAGCCCTGGGGCATATAAGGACGTCTTCTTAATTCTTGAGCTTTAATAGTGGTATCACATACAGAAAGGGTGAAATCTTAGAGCAAAATTTGGAAGTTCAGAGGCATTTTTTTTTTTAATTACTGGAGACGGGCCATATAAGTTATGTGGCGTGATACGTGACCCGGAGAATACTGGGTATATGACAGTGTATGAGCTTCGATCATCTAGTGGTTGTTCAGTTATATCACCATTCACAAGACTACATTACTTATTGTTGTAGGCCCTACGCGTGGGACTGTCTTTCATTGACGTACGCCAATGAGTGAGAAATTCTGATATGGACCCCTACAGTGTCTAATTTTCGAGAAACTATCGGGCAAACTACTGACCTAAAGATGCCATCGCATGTAGGAAGACCTAAACGACTCTGGGTCCCCGTCAAAGTTTGCGCAACTTCGACAATTAAATTTAGACTAACGGCATTCTCCATAAGAAGTACTTTTGCAGAACCCCATATTTCTTGCAATGTGTGCTTTGCCTTGTGTACAGTAATGGAATGCTGTTAACTATCCGAACCAGCGCCTATAGTGTTGTCTGCTAGTGTACGTATTGATAATTCCATTTTCCATTTTTCCATTTTCACGCTCATGTTAAAATTGTTGGATGACTGCCATAATAAATTGCCTTTTTCTCGATTTTTTCCCCTCGCCGTCCCTTGTTTTCATCATGTAAATATCAAGTATCTACACCTTGTGCACTTGCAAGGGACTGACTGCTAGGCCTATATAAATCTATAACATAAATGAGATCCTGCTTTTTTAATGATCACTTATTAATGCTGAGACTTTTACTCTGCTCACTCTTGCCACAAAGACGCTCTGCGTTGGGTGCACGTCACGAGACCGACACCCACGAATCATACAGCCCACAAGTTATACAGCTCACAAGTCATACAGCCCACTAGTCATACAGCTCACAAGTCATACAGCCCACCAGTTATACAGCCCACGAGTTCGACACTGAGTAAATAAAGCCCGCGAGTTCGACATCAAGTAAAATAAGCCCAGGAGTTATAACCGGGGGGCCAAAAGCTGAAAACAGAGGTCGAGTTGCACTCTCTCTACAAACTAAGTAGACCATGCTTATTTTCAAGTTTTTATCGTAACAAACAACATTCCACTGGTCTACCTCAAAAAATTTGTTGCGAAAGCCTCCAAATCCAAGATGGCGTCCAACATGGCCGCCATATTTACTGAATTTGATATTTGAATGATAGAATTCGATAGAAACATCAGATTTCAACAAATGAGATATCATATGAAAGGAAATACAATTTTCTACAAGTTGATACTATTTTTGTGGGTTATTGTGATAACTGGATTGAGATTTTAAGGAAAAAACACTCATTTTTTGATATTTTTCTGAAAAAAGGAATATCATGAAAATGCTTGATTCAGCATAAATCAGAGAATAACTGAAAGATTATCTTGAAACGTTTCAAGAATTTTGTTTGACATATAATTAATATTTGGAGAAAATTCGGGGTCATTATCGCTTTTGGTTCAGGAGTAATAATGTCTCAAACTTGAAAACTCACTATGTAAAAATGGGCACTCTAGTTGTGACAGACCTTGTTGGTCATAAAAAAGTCTGCGCGCGTCAAGACTACTACACGCACCACTGGCACTGCTGCGTGCAGAAGTGCCAGTGATGCGTGTAATAGTCTTGGCAAACGCAGACTCTTTCTTTGACAAACAATAGTTTGTGCCTGCAAACAAACTTTTCATACCAAGTGGTAGCTCAGGTGACGCTGGTCGCTATATTTCAAAGTAGATTCTTCTGAAGCAGATGAAATGAAGCAAAAAACTTGGCACCAGTCTTGTTATAGATAGGTTAAGGCAGAATTTAGATCAACCACCAAAAAAAAAAAAAAATCAAGATGACAGCCATCAAAGTTGACATAGTTGATTCCGCCAAATTAAATGTATTATCAGGATTTTTATACAATTTTGTCTGTTGTGCTATCTATTTATATGTTTTACATATTTTAAACATTGTAATACTATTTCAAACTGTCTTAGGTTTTTATGGAGACATTTTTAAGACCAGTGATATTCTACTCTCCGAAAAAGAAAGAAAAAATCGAGTGGAAGTATTCACTTTTGAAGGAGTGAATAACAGAAAACAGTGAATTAGAGTAAAATTGGAATGAATTTTGAGTGGAAATGTTCATTTTCACTCATTTTAGAATGACCTTAGGATCACTCGTCACTCTTCGAGTGATCCCTGAGGTCACTCTAAAATGAATGAAAATTAACATTTTCACTCTCAAGTGATCCTGATATCTAATATGGGAAAGCATCTAACAATGGCTTAAGTTCAGATCAATTGTGACACTATCATAACCCACATGAAATCAGCCTTAAAACAATGTAAGAAAAATCTATTAACAGTAAATACATTTTCAGCATGCTTATTTGTAAATGTGAATATACAGTACGAAAAATCAATTTGGACAGTTTTATTAGAAGAATATACTGAAAAGTAATTTCACACAACACATTTAAAAGCAAATTTGAGAAATTGAGGCCATGTCGGATTTTTCGGGGGGGGGGGGGTTGGGATCAGAAGGGCTTTCAAGGACTTCTATTATACGGATCTATATACGGACATTATTACACATACACTGTAAAAACATCGGTGTTAGATTTAACACCACGGATGTTAAATCTAACACCGATCAAACTTCAATAAAGGACCACACCCACAGGTGTTAAAAATGCACTGTGATGGTGTTGAAAAGTGTTCACCTGACACTTCGTGGTGTTAATTTGACACTGTACCTGGTGTTATTTTGACACTGTACTGGTGTTAATTCAAAAATGACACCACATGGTGTTGATTTGATATTTGTTGGTGTTAATATCAATGGTTTAACACCCGTCCAGCTTCAATAAGAGACCACACCAGCTGGTGTTACTTTGGTGTAAATTTATTTTCACATTTTTTCAAAAATCGAGTATTTTAATGTAAAATTCTTGATCGTCTTGTTTAAATTAAAAATCAACAAGAAGTGCAGTTACTAAGAAACTCTTCAAAAAACAGTTTAAAATTTGGAAATGACACCCGTTGGTGTTGATTCAACACCATAAATGAGCACCGAAAACTTAACAGCAGCTCGGTGTTCACTATTTAACACCGGACTTTTTGCAGTGTAGTACCATCATCATTCACGTTTCTACAAGAGCAGAGTAACATACAAGTAAAAAAGCATAATTTGATACAGAAGCATTTCTTTTTTATCAAAGATTGAGCCTTACCGAAACACTAGAATGAGTTCCACCCCCCCCCCCAAAAAAAGACCCTCAATATGGTTTACACTAGTACAATATCGTTCAGATGTATAGAAACATATAATAGACAGCAATATAAGAAGATTGAAAAAATATATGAAAAAAATTATAAGTTGAGATTTAACTTTGATGCAACACACAAAAGGTATTGTTTATCATTGGGAGAGATATCACATTCGATTTATGTGCAGGTTGGTTGTATCACAAACATTCTACCGGCATGTAAAAAAATTATAATAAAGCCTAAAACACACGGAGATATCACCATTTCTTTGCACAAAACCATAACCATGATAACTGTTGACAGCTTAGTATAAAAAACAAACGTTCTTATCAGATCTATTTAGTATATCTAATAATATTTTGCATTGATCATACTAATTTATAGGACAAGTTCACCTTCATAGACATGTGGATTTAATGAATGTACAGCAATATTATTAGAACATATCATTGAAAGTTTGAGGAAAATCGGACAATCTGTTCAAAAGTTATGAATTTTGTAAGTATCTGCGTAGTCACTGCTGGATGGGAAGACTACTACAGTGTATGATGGCATATGCATACAACCATACAAAGAAAATAAAAAGAGAATTTCACAAAACTTTACTTTTTTAATAAAGTGCACATTTCTTTTACTTGTTACTGACATATGTTAAGGGTAATATTATTTTCTCCCTGCCTTCTGAAAGAGAGAAGTCAAGTGTTCTCTTGTTATGCGAGAAAAGTGAAAATATGTTGAATTTTCTTTATTCTTTCTTCATACCATTGTACTCATATGACATAACAAGCTATAGTAGTCTTCTCATCCAGCCTTGAATGAGCAGAAACTTCAAAAATTCATAAATTTTGAACGGATTGTCCGATTTTTGTCAAACTCTCAATGATGTGCTCTACTAATATTGCTGCATTCACTCAACCCACATGTCTGTGAAGGTGAACGTGTCCTTTAAATTTGTACATTAGTTGTTCTATCCCTAACTCACAATTTAGAACTAGTTTGAGGAATTAACTAAAGGTGGGTTTTTGTTTTACGTGCACTTATGGTAAATGATGCCTTGAACGACAACCTCAGTTAATTACTGCCATCTTGAATTTTGTGTGGATACTATGTTTGTCGCTAAATATGACACATTGGCAAAATTTTTGCCAAATTCCAGCTCCTATCTCTTTTTGGATAATACTTTTTGTTCAATCTTATCTGCCTCAGAACAATCTACTATGAAATGCTATACAGTAATAGCGACCAGCGTCACCTACCACTTGGCATGAAAAGTTAGTTTACAGGCACTTGTAAGTCACTAGACCAATACAGTATTACATGTGATCATGTAATCACATTGTATGCAAAATTTATAATGCATAAATATATTTTTTTAAGTTTTAGATGTTAACTTGTCAACAGTTTATGATATTGCCTGTAATTCCATAAATATGAATTATGTCTCATCTCAGTAAATCTCAATCTCAATCGCAGGTTTCAAAATAATTCTTCAGTTCTTCTTTGATAAATACAAAATCATGCATTTTCACATTTCATCCTTTCTTCAAAACAGTATAAAAATATGAATTTCCTCCCCCCCCCCCAAAAAAAAAAAAAAAAAAAAAGAGAAGCAAACAACCCTCTCCACCCATTTACCACAATACACAGCTAAAGTGGTATCAACTTTTAGGAAGTTTTACTCTCCTTCATATGACATCAAATTTTCTGCAATCCAATGTCTCTATCAAATTTTATGTTTGAAATGTTAAATTCAATAAAAATGGCGACCCTATATTGGACCGCATCTATACTTTGGAGGTTTTTGTAACAAATCTTCTGAGGTGTACTTACGAAACATTGCTTAGTATGTTCAATAATTATTATGTATGGTCTTATTCATAGAGAGAGTGGAACTCGAAAAGTAAGCACAAACTTGGATTTGACCCTCTGTGACATCTCTGGAAACAGATGCGTGTAAATACATGATATTATGTAAAAAGGTATTTCAAGTTTGAGACATTATAACTCCTGAACCAAATACAATGCTGACCTCTAATTTTCTCCAAATATTGATTATATGGGAAAGATGTTAATTTCTACATGGTTTTCATAGACATTTTTAATTTTATTTATTTCTTTTTACTTTTTATTGAAATGTTCACGGTGCATTCTGAACAATGTCTCCATAAAAGCTTAAGATGGTTTGAAATACCATTACAATTTTAAGAATATATAAAAACCATATAGATGCTGCAAAACAGACAAAAATGTATCAAAATCGAAATAATACATCTACTTTGGTGCAATACACTATGTCAGCTTTGATGGCCTGCAATCTTGAGTTTTTTTTTGAGTGATTGATCCAAATTTTGTTAGAAACTTTCTATATAGCAAGGTTGTTTCAAGCTTCTACCTCTATTTGAAAGATATTTTTGCTTCATCTCATCTGCTTCAGAACAATCTACTTTGAAATAATAGCGATCATTGTCACCTAAGCTACCACTTGGTATGAAAAGTTCGTTTGCAGGCACAAACCCTTGTTTGTCAAAGAAAGAGTCTGCGTTTGCTAAGACTATTACACGCACCACTGGCACTGCTACACGCGCCAGTGCCAGTGGTGCGTGTAGTAGTCTTGACGCGCGCAAACTTTTTTATGACCAACAAGGTCTTGGTCACAACTAACGTGCCCATTTTTACATAGTGAGTTTTCAAGTTTGAGACATTACTACTCCTGAACCAAAAGCGGTAATGACCCCTTATTTTCTCCAAATATTAATTATATGTCAAACAAGATTCCTGAAACGTTTCAAGATAATCTTTTAGTTATTCTCTGTTTTATGCTGAATCAAGCATTTTCATGATTTTCCTTTTTTCAGAAAAATATCAAAAAATGAGTGTTTTTTCCTTAAAATCTCAATCCAGTTATCACAATAACCCACAAAAATGGTATCAACTTGTAGAAAATTTGATTCTCTTTCATATGATATCTCATTTGTTGAAATCTGATGTTGCTATCAAATTTTATCATTCAAATAACAAATTCAGTAAATATGGCGGCCATGTTGGACGCCATCTTGGATTTGGAGGCTTTCGCAACAAATTTTTTGAGGTAGACCAGTGGAATGTTGTTTGTTACAATAAAAACTTGAAAATAAGCATGGTCTACTTAGTTTGTAGAGAGAGTGCAACTCACTCGTTAAATAAGCGAGTTTTTGGGGTTTGGCCCTCCGGTTATTATACGGCTCACGAGACCGACACTACGCACAAAAGGCTCATGAGACCGACAGTAAGCAAACAAAGCCCACGAGACCGACACTACACTTAACAGGTCCACGAGACCGACGCTACGCGTACAAGGCTCACGAGACCGACATGACGCAAAAGAGGTTTGCCAGACCGACACTAAGCAAAGAAGGCCCACGAGACCGACAGGATGAACAGCGCCACCTATAGACCAATAAATTGTATAGGGTGTCCTGATGATAGCATAGGAGGATATGAGATGGAAAAGAAGAGTTGCCATCTCCGGCAGGGTGTTACCCCATCAGTTGCCCCCCCCCCCCCCCCCCCCCCCCGAAATGATCAGGATCTTTAATTGTGTTTGCATGGGTGTGTGTTTGTGAAAAAAAAATGAACAAAGTACAGTAAATGTGTGTAACAGATCTTTCCACAATAAACCTGCGAGGGTGTTGATTTAGTATTAATTGTAAATAAAAAATAACATAATCCTCTATTAAGGTAGCGTTACGGATTTGGAAAAAACCAGATGCATCCATGAAAACAGCTATTGTATTTCACGATAAAATGTACTGTTCGGAGGAGAATAACACAAACCACAATATTGAGGTGAATCCCTGCCATATAAAACGTTTTAATCAGTAGAATTACATTATAGTTACAGAGAAACTTACAAATAGATCTTACTGCAAAACGTCAAAGCAGGAGGGTAGAATATCTAAAATAGAATAAGCAACTAGTGAATCGGGAAAGAGAAGAGGTAAAATTTATATCTTGTCCATCTTCTAGCTAAAAACTGGGAAAGCCTATTAAAAATAGCACGATGGCATTATCAAAGCTCTAAAATTAATCCATGCATCGTTATTGTCCTCTTTTAAATTCATTTGTGTTTTTGTCTCTTTTTTTGGGGGGGGGATGAAGAATACTAATTCTTCTATTTTTTTTTTTTTTTTGGGGGGGGGGCGGGGGCATGAAGAATACAATTCAGTTTTTCTACTTGATAACAATGTCGCTCCCTGACACACTTGCCCCCCCCCTTCCCCAGAAGTATGTAGAAATACATATTTGATGACGTTCATAATCATGTAGATGGTCACCATCTTTCAATTTATAGCGTTACGAAATTAAACCCACCAGTATGTGATTTTACCGTTTATGGAACACCCTGTACAGGTGATTGACATGTAGATGGCGCTGTTTATCTTGTCGGTCTCGTGGGCCTTCTTTGCCTACTGTCGGTCTCGTGGGCTTTCTTTGCTTAGTGTCGGTCTCGTGAGCCTTTTTAACTTAGTGTCGGTCTCGTGGGCTATGTTTGCTTATTGTCGGTCGTGAGCCTTTTGTGCATAGTGTCGAACTCATGGGCTGTATGACTCCTGAGCCGCATAACTCGTAGGCTGTATGACTCATGGACCTAATATTGATGTCGGTCTCGTGGGTGTCGGTCTCGTGGGATGCTCCCTCTGCGTTGGCCCCACTGTTTGAGGTTGATGTGTGGTTTCTCCGTTAAATCCACAAATTCTTGCCGCCACGCCGCGCACGCCCGCCATCCTAGCTGTCCACCACGATTATATTCTTTGTCAGTGTGAACGACAGTCGCTGTCATGCCTTCTACCAAGAAATCTGCTGATCTGACAATTTTCTACTATAGCATTGTAGACGAGCTTTTAGTGGACTTCTTGCCAAAATACGAGAGATTATCGAAACTGTATAGTAAAGGAGGTTGAATGTTGACGCGCCGTCGAAATCATATTCTGACGACATAGATAAGACCACGCAGTGACTAGATACACGATCTACATAGAAGTTAAACTGCAGGAGAAAAACTAGGAGATTGATTCTCTTTCATCCAAGCAACATCCTGTGAGCTCCATATATATACATATAAAATGTAAAACAGAAACCACGTTCATGCTGCAACTACCAATAGTTTATTTGAGCACACAAAATATCGAGCCATTCGCCCTTTCTCAAGAGTTCTTTAGGTTTCTGGTTTACTTTTGATATTATTGTACCAACACGTGGACAACGTACTCAATTTATAGGCATATATGCGATACCTATAGTGCCATCTAGTGACAGCTTATCACAGTATCATATTACAGGCAAAGTAAGCTTACTCAGGGTACATTTTCTCAGTTGTTTTAATTGTACACACGAAGACGTTTCTTTTTTTTTTTCTATTCAGGCTTGGGTCAACACTCTCCTTGTGACATTTATTCGGTATGAATAAAACATGTATAAATCCGCACGTTTGTTCTTGATATCATAACCTGAATAATGTACCTTCAAGAACCTCATCCTACTTCAATCTTTCCCATTGTAATATTTGTAGCCTTTAGAGTTACCACAGGTTTCCCCAAGTAAGATATCAATTGCAGGTCCCTTACTATGTTTACTATAACTATTATATGATGTAAAAAATGCTAGTAGCAGCCTGAGTTCCATTATCTATGCAGATGATTCAAATGTATTTTCATCCATTAGAATAACACTAATTCAAGCATAATCTTTTATATCAACTGATATATTAACCATATTTGAGTAATGTTATTATTATTTTTTTTAGCAAATACGTTGCTGGTTATGATGAAGAAAACAAATTGTTTTGTATTCAAACAGAAAGAAACTAACAAACTAGAGACGCACTCCACCTAGCAGCTCATTTCCACCACTGATTTTGTTCTTCCATAGAGATCATTGATTTTCATCCATAGAGCCCTACGTATGCACGCTGAAAATCTCCCGATTTCCCAATATATGGAAGCCCTTTGTGACGTCGTCATATTCCAGCTGCTTCCGAGTTCGAGCGGAGCACGCACTTTAGTGCGCATATGCAAACCTGAAAAATGCGGAGCTTGATCTCCCAAGTTCATTCACCCTAAACCTGCCAAAATATCAAAATTCCTTCATAAAATCCATAAAAAATATCCGAATCACTGCCAAAATTTAATCATCTGTTCCTTGTGTCATTCTCAAAATCCGTTCACATCTTTTTTGAGTTATTTTGCTCACACACAAACAAACATACAAACAAACTTACAAACCAACCAACAAACAAACAAATAAACCAATGCTTATGGAAACAATCTTTTTCTTTGGCATATTTAGGTAAATATCAGAAGATAAGAAATAGAATATTTTTAGACATAACACACTCACACAAAAAAACATTGCGAGTTTCTTGTAGAAAATTTCTTGGCGTTATTTATCTTAGATAAACATCTACATTGGGCACCACATATAGATGATATTCCACAGAAATTGCTCGAGCAACAGGTGTAATCTATAGGATTGTAATCATTTATGGATTTTATTGAATATTAATAACGACACTATATTGACGCATTTATCTTATTGTACAATGATCTGAGGTCAATGTGTAAAGTCTCTCTTGAATCGTGTGTACACACTTCAGAAAAGGTCACCACGCGTGCAATACCAGACTCTCACCTTACAACACGTTCTCAACCCTTGTAAAGCTCCAGTTTCGTCCTGTATTTGATATGTGTTAAATACGAACTGCCTCATAATATCATGTAGAACTACTGTATATATATATATATATATATATATATATATATATATATATATATATATATTAAATTAGGCCCTATTACTTAAAAAAAGTAACGGTATTTCTCGGCGATCAGCTATGTGTTGATATGTTGACAGTGAACACTTTTTTTTTGGGGGGGGGGGGGGGCTTTCCCTATTTGTCTTTCTGTTTTTGATAGAGTAATCTTAATATGGATTGGGCTGGTACCCTCGCTGGTAAAGTTGAATTATTCGTAATAGTAACACACTGGCGAAGCCGGGGGGGGGGGGGGGGGGGGCAATGGGGGCGACCCCCCCCCCCCCCCCCCTAAGATTTTGACCGGGGATTTGGG
Source organism: Diadema antillarum (assembly GCF_040938485.1). Classification (NCBI taxonomy): domain Eukaryota; kingdom Metazoa; phylum Echinodermata; class Echinoidea; order Diadematoida; family Diadematidae; genus Diadema; species Diadema antillarum. The sequence goes on from NW_027271279.1 coordinate 1,509,200, forward strand.
AGGCGGACAAAAAAATACGTTTATACTGTAAGCATGCACATGAAGCGGGTCTCCTTTGCAACCTTTCATCAAATAAGATCATATTTTTTTTTGAATATTTCACTCAAAGTGTGCACCAGATCGTTGAATTTCAATTCAGAATATGCAAAATCTCTCGTGCTTGGGAGGGGGCATCCCCCTCCCAACCCCCCCCCCCTGCCTCTTTCCCTAGCTTTATACACTTTTTAGATTTACAAAAAAATATGAATAATTCTGAGTGCACAAGACCTATCACTTATATTCCGAAAACTGAAAGTTCCCTCATGTACAAGGGGAATTTTCCCTCTTTAATCGACCCTTTCCTCCCTCATTCCTCCCCCCCCCCCCCCCCATTAGGTTTTTTTTTTTTTTTTTGGTGATTTCCCAAATATTCCATCAAAATAATATGCGTAAACGAGATATCTCAATTTCAACCTTAAAAAAGCAAAATCTCCATCGTACGGGAAGGGTGGAGATAACACTCGCCCATGCCTTCTCCCTGCTCGACCCCCCCCCCCCCCATGCATAGAAGTAGGCTCTCCTAAATATGGGAGCGGTATCTTGCCACCCTTCCATTGCTTGTTACCCACTATAGACTATAGACTATAGTCTATAGTCTATAGACTATAGACTATAGTCTATAGTCTATAGGCTATAGTCTATAGTCTATAGACTATAGACTATATATATATATATATATATATATATATAGTAAATTTTTGGGAATGACAATTGAAGAGTTTGTTTGCAAAAACCGATAAGTCCATTTTTGAAGATTTTGAAGTATGGTCTCTGTCATAAAGTACAAAATAATACCTTTTAAATGATATATTGGTCACTACATAAACGTACATTTTTGAAGTTATGGTCAAAAGAAGCAAAAAATTTTTATTATTCTTTTTGTTTTTCTTGACCTTTAATCGCAAATATCTCCATTTGGCAAATATGGACTTATCGGTTTTTGCAAACAAACTCTTCAATTTCCGAATTTTCCACAAAAAGTGTGCTCCAGATCGCTTTATTTCAATTCTAAAAAAAAAAGCAAAAGCTCCGCGAGCGGGAGGGGGAATCCCCCTTCCCCTAAGCTCTAACTCACTAGACTTTTTACATACACACAGATGATGTTCATTCGGAATAAGAGCTAAATTCCGTGATTTTAACACTGCGATGAAAAAGTATTGCATCAAAAATTTGCACCAGACCTCTAAATTTCAGGTCTGAAAATGCAAAATCACCTTCGTGTGGGAGGGAATATGCCCCTATCTACACCCCTTGTTCATGCTTTTTCTGTTTGATTGCTGAACAGACAGCGTTCATGATATTCAGTGTAAGAATTAATACAAGAAGATTATCTAAATGATACCATTTTATAGGCAAATCGCCTTCACGTGTAAAGTCTATGGGAACCGACAAAACCGCTTCGACACACGGTGTATTTTGCTCACCGCGGATTGCGCTCGTTTTCCCTCAGAGTGAAGATTATTAGTCTTTTATTTCATAGACCCCTTTGCAGGATACTCCGCGGTGAGCAAAATTCACACGCTCTCTGTCATAGCACAACATGTTCGAAAATTATGTCCACTTTAATAGCCTCATTCAATCCGGCCTGAATTTGTCAGGCTATCGCTACTTAGTGGGGGGCGCAAGGGATTTTTGGTTCAAATTTTTCCAAAAGCACCAAAATTTGGCACACATGTAGCCCAAACCATACTATTTTGATTTTGATGGGAGCCAAGAAGGGCGCCCTCTGGGACGGCCATATCGGCAAAATCCAATATGGCCGCCATATAGGTTTAAAGGTCACTTGCATTTGAAAACATAAAAGTGTTACAATCATCTAAAAAGTCACGTTAAGAAGATTTCTGGGTAAAGGAATTCGTATCTGAAGTTGTTTCTATGGTCTGAAGTCAATTTTTCCTAATAAGGTCACCAAAAGGTCATTTAGGGGTCAAGCCATTGTATTCATAACAGGTAATTGAAAAAATGGCTTGCATTCCAGGAATGCCAGCCTAAGTAATAGAATTGCAGTTGTCGACGACTGAAAAAAGGCGTATTTCTTGTGAAGGGCGCCCTCTGGGGCGGCATATTTGCAAAATCCAATATGGCTGCCACCTACGGTTAAAGGCCAGTATAACAATTAAAAACTTTTAAAGTGTTACAATAATTTGAAAAGTCAGCTTTAGAGGTTTTATTGGTCAAGGAATTCGACTCAGAAGTTGTTTTTATGGTCTGATGTCAACTTTCCCATATAAGGTCTCCCTAAGGGTCATTTGGGGTCAAACTATTATATTCAATTCAATTCAATCATAGTTTATTTCCAATCAACGAAAATCAAAAACATAGTACAATGTATACATGTCATTAGGTATACATGTCATTAGGTATTCACAATAGGTAATTTAGAAAATGGTTTGCCTATAGTCAGTATAGGAGGAATGCCAGCCCTGCTAAATTGCAGTTGTTGAGGGTTGTGGGAGAGGGAGAGGTGGGCTTTCTCATGAGTAACATCAATATATCTGCTTTCGTGTTAAGATTTCAAACACTAGGTATACACTCATGAATTATAATAAGAACCCCTTTCTGAGAGTAATTAGGTTTAGGGGATCTTACTCAGATCCTTATTTCACAATTAAATTTGAAGACTTGGTAACCCTTTAATTTCATTTTTAATGAGTACTTACGGTAATTTTTTTCTGCATCATTTCAGTTATGCACGGCCTGTTATAATAATTATGGCTACACAAGCTTTTAAGTGAGGTTCTGTCCAAAGCTATGGAATATCATAGTTCATGTCACAATCATTCCATTAATTGTTGATGTTCTCACCGACTGGTCATATTTGCGGAATTCAATATATTTGCATTTGCTTTAATGACAGCCAAAAGAGCTGGTTAGAATTATGGGTGATGCCCTTTCAAAGATTTTTCAAGATTTAATTATTTGATTATTATTTTCATCTTCATCTGCAAGGAATGCAATAAACACATACATATAGAGAAATAGAATCCTATTGCTACCAAATATATTGATAGTTTAGTAATAAGGGGGAGGGGGCTAGTCTCTATATTACCAGCGTCCTTGATGTTGCCACTAAAAAGAGATGTGTTTTCATTTCTCTGTGCACTTCAGGGATCCTCAATCACAATATATATTCATATAATTCAGATTTAAATTCAGTGGAATAATAATAATGAAGATCACTCCTAATCTGGATGAAAAAAGAAAAAAAAATCTGTCGTGTTTAAGAGAGTTTTTAGTTCATCAGTTTGGCATAAATTTGCTATTTTCGAACTTGTGCAAGAAAGTTCGATTCTAAAGTCCTTATAGGAAATTTTATGTCCCTCCACAGCTAAATATGCCGTTCAGAGAACATGACCAATGACGGTCCTGGTGACGCCATGTAGGGAACAAGCATATGTCACACGTGGCACAGTGACACCATTAAAAGGGTACAGATTAGATATGCTATGGTACAACTTTCATGACACCTTCTAGGGTCTATTAAGACTCTATTCAAAGTGCTTGGACGCAAATTGGTATGATATCACAAGACTTTATAAGTTGGTATCTCGTTGGTCTGAAGACTATAGGTTGCAACTACTCTACTCTCCGCAACATCTCTACGACGCAAGTCTCCTGGAGCCGAGCCAAATCTCCAGGATTCGCAGAAGAATCGAATATTTTCGATTTTTGTAGAGACTATTTCCGTCTTCCAGCTTGTCTCCAAGACGTCTCTGCGAAGTCTCCATCACTGTGGCCCTGTCGTGGGGACTAAATTTGTCTGCAACATCTTCGAGATGTCCCCGCATCTTGTGGAGACCGTAATAACATAATGGCGACGAAAGGGAGAAGTCGCTGAGAAAAGACGTCTCTGATAAGTCCCTGCGATTGCAAAAGCCGTGCCAACACAGATCCCCGTGACTTCCAAGTAAATAAGTTGTCCCTTTGTTTGAAGACGTCTTGGACGTCGCCCTGGAAATCGCGTTAGTTGTGACAGCGAAAATAACATCTTCGAGACGCTGGCATTGCGACAATGTCTCCTTCCGTCAGATAGGCCCAACCCCCTCCCCCTCCCCCACTTTAAGTTTGCAGCAATATCAAACTTCTGACCATGGCTCGTCTGACACCTGCTCTACATTGTGTATTGTCACATTCATTCATTCATTCATTCATTCATTTCATTCATTTTTTTTTTTCATTTCCATGTTTTCCACCTCCCAATACATGCCTTGAAACAGCTGTGGTGCAGAAGAATGAAATTTGGTACTGAAGCATTGCAGAGAGTGGCTGATAGTACTACTAGTAATTGCCATGTACCTGTGCCATCTTTCCTCCAACTCCACTTCCTGAAGTCAGGATCACATCATGACCCATGCTGTCATGATTCCAGTAGAAACTCACTTGCAGAAGCACTCATCTTCGAAATTTTGGTACAGCGCCGCTTGAGCAGATAGGGTGGTTTCTGATGATCTGCTCCCACGTTATGACGAGATGATGCCTACCCTCGTTGACGCTGGCTGCCCCATAAACCTTGTTGCTCATCAGTCCTTGCTGGACATGAGCACGATTATTAAAGTAGTTAATGTGTCAGTGAGCTCTGGTTTGCTGACCCATAACGGCATTTTGCATGCCATATCAAAGCAAGTCTGAAGTAATGTCGCACCCTGTCAGTGCCTGATGTTAGGCTCTGGAAGAGAGGTATGCTGTATAGGAAAGTTAGAGCTGAAAAGGCCTTTATCTTTTCAATACCACGACCCACCCGTAACTCCCTCAGATCAAAGGGATTGAAGAAAAGCACACTACCGAAAATGTGATGTTATGCTCATCCGTGCGATTGTATACTGTTTTCAGAAAATGCTTTCAGAAAACATTATGTCATCCTTTGTAAGGATATCTTTTCGTAGATCGCATCTAAGTTGTTGGAAAGCTGAAGGGTTGTGAGATCACAATTCCTGTTGGATATTTCCGTCTCGAATCAGGTGCTCAGGATGAGTTGTCCATCCCATTTATTCTTGGATATCTGTGCGCTGATAAATGAGGGCAGTTCTTTATTTTTCAATCTTAATTTTCAGGAAGCCGCTACGCTCTTCCAATCATAATTTGAGATTTGAGTGGTGCCATCACCATCTCTTGTAAGAGGACTGCACAGTGTTGCTGCGCAAAAATAATAATGTGAAGATTATTTTCTTCAGGATCAGTATCCCATACAACAGCAATAGGTGTTCAGTTTCCCTAGTCATTTGCGCTTTCAGTAAAGAAGCGGTTTGGTTTGATAAAAAGAGAATGAAAAAAGATAACAACAAACCTTCAGCTGAATTCTCTTCGCCTACTCTGATAAGATACTGCCATTAAAGGACTTTCATGATCGAATTTAGTTAACTGCCCCTAGAATACTGGTCTGACCTGGATTGAGGAGCTCGATTCCCTGGAAGCTTCGGCCATTGCTTCCTTCACTGAAGAAGCAGACGCTGTCTTGTCAAGGGAGAGCAGGCATACACCAATTTCAGCAGGAGGAGAATCATATCGCTTGCCAGCTGGAAAGTTATATAATTGACCATGAAAGGTGACGAGGTGGCTCAGTCGGTAGCGTATGGCTTGCGGTCTAAAGACTTGCGTTCCGGCGCGGGTTTGAATCCCACTTATCTGAAGCCTAGCTGAGCAATGGTGTGTGTTGTCATACCGTCCCCTCTAGTAGAGGCACAACACTTTGCACCTCATCACTTGGATATAAAAAGTTTAAGTTTCAGTTTAGTTTATTTTGCACCAAGCATTAAAAATATACAGAGCAAACAATAAAAACATGAATGTACAAAATGAGATACAAAAGAGAAAAATTCATAAGACATACGACATACAATTAGAAATAATGTGGCGGTATGACAACATACAAAGACAATGCCATTGGTGGGGGAAGCAGCAAGAAAGGAAAAGCCCTTGTGAGTAGCTGACCCATTGTACTGTTACATACATACCTTTGACAGATGTAAGAAAAAAAATGTCAGTGAAGTTGACAAAACAGAACAAGTCAAAACAATGCGATCATTACAAAAGAAAACTACGGAGATTTGGACGATAACAACACAGAAAACAGCAACAACTAAAATACGCCTTGAATTCTATGTTTGTAATCTTGCAGTAAAAAGTGTTTATAATTTATTTAATTTTGAAATTATTTATAGATTTTGATGTTTTAATTTCTCTAGGGATAGAATACCATATATGAGGGCCCTGATGTATAACTGAATTTTTAAAAAATGAGGTGCGCATGTGATATAGATGATAGTTTGCAGAATTTCTTGTTCCGTGATTATGAATAGTGTGCTGTTCAGCGAAAAATAATCTAAAAGGGATTCTGGAAGTAACTTTTTGTAACATAAATACATAAAAATAACCAACTGTAAAAGATGAATATCATAAAATTGCAGCATCTTATACAAATGAAAAAATGATTTTGAATGGGCAAGATATGAAGCATGGTGTACAATACGTATTGCACGTTTTTGCAAGACACAAACTCTGTTCAAAGTGGAAGTCCCTTGTGTGAAAGAATCACAAATCCAGACACATAAAAAGATCCCGAATAAGCATTCCGTTATGGGAAAACTCAAGGTGCATAAACCGGTAAAGTGGTCTACCCCAAGTACATACAACTGACCAGCTAGTTGCATACAGGCTATCCGGCTATCTCGTCAGAAGGAAAAACGAAGACAAAATAAGATTAGGCGTGTTTATTACACTCTTTGCCAATGGACCCTGATTCGGCACCTTGGAATAGGATGGCGGCCGTATTTAAGCGTGTATTATATATATATATATATATATATATGTATAAAGAAAGGAAAAACTGACCAGAAACAATTGATAAATAGCAAAAACTTTGAGCAAAGAAAATGAGAAAAGAAAACGAAACCGATGGAAGCCCGTTTTCTGTGCTCAAAGATTTCAATATATACATATATATATATATATATATATATATAGACATATATATACACTGTATATGTGTGTACATACCTTAAATATAATTCTTTTCATTTATTTGTCATAATCATTATTAATATGTAGGGGATGGAACCGCTCTTGGCCCTAATTGACCATTGAAGGAGTATGGAAGAGATGACAAATGGGACAAAAAAAGGGGGTACCAGTGAATTGCAGTTGCATGCTCACAGGCGCTTCGAAAAATGCACAAAATACCTGATTTGACCCTTATTTGACCTTGAAAGTGACCTTGAGAGGTGATAGTGACCTTGAATTGCAGAAATGATATCTAGAATCACATTCTCTAACCCCGTATAATCTTCCACATGGGATTCATACCATTAATCAACCTTTTCAATTTGTAACTGCAGTTGACCTTTAACCCGGATGGCGGCCATATTGGATTTCACCAATATGGCGGCCCCAAGGGTTTTTGGTCTTGGCGCCCATCAAAAATCGAAAGAGTATGGTACAAAGGACCTGTGAGCCAAATCTGGTGCTTTTGGAAGAATCTGAACCAAACAACCAATTTCGAGCCCTTAGGCCCCCAACTAACTGAAACAGAGAAAAACGCGCATACACCGCGTGCCTCCGTGCTGTTAGCCCACGCGGAATTGTGATCGTATTGCTCTCTGGCTCGCCTTGCTTGCTTGGTTGCCGCTTTCGTGGGGTAACGTTCGCTAGTCTGCTGTATGAAGGAACCTCACTCATCTCACATTTGATACAGTGTACATGTAATCACAACTGTAAATTTTGGAAATACATTATGTAGGATGAATTCGATGCTTACATCTTTATAGTATGATCTTCAGGGGACATTAAAAGATGGTATCAATGCAGTTTATCAGAAAAATCAAATGTGCATTGATCACGTCCCTGCGTCGATCTTGGGAAAGTGCTGTGACATTGAAAATGCAGTCTCGCTCGGCAGAGTGTCTGCTACGTGGAAAATCACTGTGAAACACATTCACATACCATCCAGGGTTCTTCGGTGGGGGTAGGGGAGTGATGTTGTTTTTGTGTTTTTATCTTAATTCCTTATTCGGGTTTCCTCGATACCAGTCAGCTGCCACTGAGACCATTAACACTGCACGTACAGTTTATCCCTGTGCACTAGCTAGGCATAATTATTTAATTCTCTTTCCACCCCTTGTGAAAAAGTACTGCAGTAGTACTGCAGTACAAGTATTGCAGTACTAGTACTGCAGAAGTACTGTAGTAAATTGATAGATTAAACAAGAACTTACCTGTTTGTAGTTTGATCTCAATTATATGAGTAATATTACGGAAGGGATTACGTTGACAAGAGAGAGACCCGCTGACGCATGCGCAGATTCCCCGATATTCGTAGAAAAACCGGTCATGGCTAACGAAAACATAGATCAACGAGAACTTTCCACTGTAGTTTGAATACACAGGGAGGGAAGGGAGGGACGTAATCCCTTCCGTAATATTACTCATATAATTGAGATCAAACTACAAACAGGTAAGTTCTCGTTTAATCTATCAATTATACTTCGTAATTCCGTCAGGGATTACGTTGACAAGAGATTTTAAAGCCGTTTGCCATGAACGGCCTATGTAAATTAATGGCTTATCTATGCAGTAGGTATTTACCTGCATTAAATGGCCCTGTAGTCAATGTGGGGCTGGCTGCCATTAATTCTGGTGGTACAGCTGTGGATTGCTTTTGCTCAGGATCACAGCTGCAGCATAACTTCTCCTCGTTTCCAGTGGTTTGTTGTAGAAATTTCTAAATGTCCTTTCTCCAGCCCAGCCTGCTTGTGCCAGAATTTGACTGATGGGCAAATCCGCACACCTTGCGGCTGATGTCGTAGCTGCTCGGGTAGAGTGGGCTGCGTAAACCTGAGTATTTATCCCTGCAGCTGAAAGCGTGCTCTTGATCCACCTGGCTATGGTTTGTGATGTCACGCGATGATGAGGCTTCTTGAAGCTAATGAACAGGTAGCGCTCCTTGCCTCGTAATGTGCTTGTTCGCTTGATGTAGTGCTGCAGATAGTTCACCACACACAGTCGTTTGTCTGGTGGGAAGGCCCTCATCGACAAATTGAGGTTAGCGTTTCCTGGCCTGCTGTGCTTTAAGAGGTCCTTGAAAACAAATTGCGCACCGCTGGTTTTTAGCTGCATGTGGTCGAGGTGAAGATTGTGCAGCGACTGTACTCTCTGCGCCCTAACAAAAAAGTCCTGTGGTACTCCCTGTGGTACTTGTCGGTACCACACAATGTACCACACACTTGTAATGTTACCACAGGAACTGTGTGGTACTGTACCACAGGCTTGTAGGGTACTCCCTGTAGTACTTGTCAGTACCACATAATGTACCACATAAATAAATGTTACCACAGGAACTGTGTGGTACTGTTTTACAGGCTCATGTGGTACTCCCTGTGGTACTGGTTGGTACCACACAATGTACCACACAAATATATGTTAACACAGGAACTGTGTGGTACTGTGTCACAGGATCGTGTGGTACTCTGGGATGTACCACAGGGCAATACCACAGGACATTACCACAGGAAAGTTCCACAGGGCAGTACCACAAGACAGTATACACACAAATTGTCCTGTGGTATTTTGGGATGTATACCACACAACAGTACCACAGGACAGTACCACATGAATTGTCCTGTGGTATTTTGGGACGTACCACAGGAGAGTACAACAGGAAAGTACCACAGGATAGTACCACAGGACACTACCACACGACTTGTTCTGTGGTATTTTAGGACGTACCACAGGACAGTACCACAGGACAGTTCCACAGGACAGTACCACAGGAAAGTACCACAGGATAGTACCACAGGACAGTACCACAGGAATTGTCCTGTGGTATTTTGGGACGTACCACAGGACAGTACCACAGGATAGTACCACAGGACAGTACCTCACGACTTGTCCTGTGGTATTTTGGGACGTACCACAGGACAGTACCACAGGGCAGTACCACAGGACAGTACCACAGGACAGTACCACAGGAAAGTACCACAGGATAGTACCACAGGACAGTACCACACGACTTGTCCTGTGGTATTTTGGGACGTACCACAGGGCAGTACCACAGGACAGTACCACAGGAAAGTACCACAGGATAGTACCACAGGACAGTACCACACTACTTGTCCTGTGGTATTTTGGGACGTACCACAGGACAGTACCACAGGGCAGTACCATAGGAAAGTACCACAGGGCAGTACCACAGGACAGTACCACACGACTTGTCCTGTGGTATTTTGGGACATACCACAGGACAGTACCACAGGAATTGTCCTGTGGTATTTTGGGACATACCACAGGACAGTACCACAGGATATTACCACAGGACAGTACCTCAGGACTTGTCCTGTGGTATTTTGGGACGTACCACAGGACAGAACCACAGGGCAGTACCACAGGACAATACCACAGGGCAGTACCACAGGACAGTACCACAGGAAAGTACCACAGGATAGTACCACAGGACAGTACCACACCACTTGTCCTGTGGTATTTTGGGACGTACCACAGGACAGTACCACAGGATAGTACCACAGGACAGTACCACACGACTTGTCCTGTGGTATTTTGGGACGTACCACAGGAGAGTACCACAGGGCAGTACCACAGGGCAGTACCACAGGACAATACCACAGGAAAGTACCACAGGATAGTACCACAGGACAGTACCACATGACTTGTCCTGTGGTATTTTGGGACGTACCACAGGACAGTACCACACGAATTGTCCTGTGGAATTTTGGGACGTACCACAGGACAGTACGACAGGAATTCCTGTGGTAATTTTCGATGTATACCACAGGAGAGTACCACAGGAACTGTCCAAAATCCCACAGGAAAATCATAATATGGTGCTATTCCACAGAGAAGTACCACACAGCAAATTAAATTCGTAAGTACCACAGTTCAAAATGCTACAGGATATTCTTTTGTTTTCTTAACATTTTATACCAGAGGACTATCACATCAGGAGAATATCAAACAGCAGTACCACACAGGAGTACCACACAGGAAAATTGTAAGGCAGAATCAACTGAAATTTATAACAAAAATACAAACAAAAAAGCACATATTAATATTCCTCAATTAATTGATAGATGAGTTATGCTGTGAATTATAACAATTGATTTGCCATTACTTATCCTGTCCTATACTCCTACAGTATTACCTATTTAGTGGAAGTGCTGATGTAAAGCATGAGAAATTTCATAAGGACTTCTGTGGTACTCCTGTGGTACTCCTGTGGTACTCCTGTGGTACAAATTTTTACATAGCTCATGAATATTCATAAAAAGCACTCTAGATTTTAGAAAATACATATATGACTTAAAAAGTCAAAGTATTAATGATGGAACTTACTTTGAACTTTATGAAAGATTGTCTAATTATGTTATGTTATTCCCAATATCATAGATATTGTTATGAAAGTGTAATTTCATATCTTGATAATAAAGTATAATCGAGTTAGTAACCATGCCTTAATGCTTTACGGATAGACGGCCATATATATATGTACTGAGAGGGTCGATGGCTACCTAGGAATAGAATATGACTATATAGATCTATTATAGGACTAGATTGGCACTTGGCCATTAGACTCTCGTTTGAGGTTATATGTTAGGAGTAGGACAGGTTATTAAGTAGGGCCATGTTTGTCCTAAAATCCATCACTCACCTATCAGAAATATTCCTTGAAATGTGGCTAAAAGTCTCCCAGATTTTTTTTTTCGATCTATCCTGTGTGGTACTCTCCTGTGGTACCATGGAAATGCTGTGTGGTACTGCCCTGTGGCAATGCTGTGTGGTAATGATCGACCTGTGGTACTGTCCTGTGGTACTGTCCCAAAATACCACAGGACAGTTCCTGTGGTACTGTTCTGTGGTACTAGTCCTGTGGTACTGCCCTGTGGTACGTCCCAAAATACCACAGGAATTCCTGTGGTACTGTCCTGTGGTACTGTTCTGTGGTACCGGTCCTGTGGTACTTTCCTGTGGTACTGCCCTGTGGTACGTCCCAAAATACCACAGGAATTCCTGTGGTACTGTCCTGTGGTATGTCCCAAAATACCACAGGACAATTCCTGTGGTACTGTCCTGTGGTACTGTCCTGTGGTACTTTCCTGTGGTACTGTCCTGTGGTACCGTCCTGTGGTAATTACCACAGGAGTACCACAGGACTTTTTTGTAAGGGCGCAGAAACTAAGGCCATTAATGTGCACAGTTTCCAGGTCAACACTTTCAAAGAAAGTGTCTTTGCAGGTGCCCTCCTACGAAGTTTATTAAACACTATGTTCACATCCCAAATCTCACGATATCTGGGTAACGGTGGGCGAAGATGAAAAACACCTTTAACGAAACGCGAAATGAGTGGATGTTTTCCAACTGGACAATTATCCTCCAATATCAAAAACGAAGAAAGTGCACTACGTGCACTGTTGATAACACTGTAACTACAACTTTCATCATAAAAAAGAACACTTAAAAATTCCAGCACATCCTTTGCTTGTGCTGTTAGATAGTTCAAACTACGCTTTGTACAAAAGGACTTCCATTTCCTGATGTAAACCCCATACTGCTTTTTTGTAGATTTTCGCCACGATGCTGCGATGATGTCAACTGTTCTTGAATTCAGTCCATCTCTGCTTAGGGGTTTTCGCAGCACCTGAAACAGAGCAGATCAAGTCTGTCATGCAGGGGGTGAGGTTCTCCCGTTCCCGGGAGCGTAAGCAACTCTGCACTATGTCTTAATAACATTGGTCTTTCAGTGGTCAGGGACATTAATACAGGGAACCATGGTTGGGTGGGCCAGTTTGGTACAACTACGATGCCTTTTGCTTTGTCCTGCCTAATTTTTTGTAGGCATCTTGAGATAAGACAGAAGGGAGGAAAGGCATAGAAATCCAATAGACCCCAATCGAGTGTGAAGGCATCTACATTTTCTGCCTCTGGGTCTGGCTGCCATGCTACATATCTTTCTACTTGTTTATTTAACCTTGATGCAAACAAGTCGATTTCTGGGGTACCATAGTGACTGGCCATTTCCTGGAATTTTGCTGGATTTAGCATCCATTCAGACCCATCATTAAACTGTCTTGACCTGTGGTCCGCTTCTACATTTAATTTTCCAGGAATGTGGGACGCAGTGATCCAAATGTGCTTATGTATGCACCATTTCCAAATTTCTTTTGCGGCATCATTACAGTTAGGGGACTTAACGCCTCCCATGTTGTTTAGGTATGCTACAGCTGTAGTGTTGTCTACACGCAGCAAAACATGCACATCTCTTAGTTCTTTGCAGTACGACTTGAGACCATGCCCAGCTGCAACTAATTCAAGATAATTGATGCCACTATGCTTTGCATTATGTAGTTCCTTTGTTTGCCTTCAGAGCTTGAATTTTGTCCTTTTCCAGTTCACGATAGAACAATGGACCATACTGTACTGCCGGAAAGCTTGCTAAAATCTTTCCGATCACTTCGTGCTACTTGCCTAATTGAAGGTCTATTCATATGTAGCAAGTTAGCGCACAGATCTCTGATTTCTGTCATTTTTTCTTCTGGCAGACTGATAGACATTTCTACAGTGTCAAGCATAAAACCAAGGAATTTTATTTTCCTGGTCGGATAGAGCACTGATTTTTCTGGGTGCACCACAAACCCAAGATGTGTGAGAAGGCTTACTGTTGTAGCTATGGATTCCTTCAGTTTCGCTTCACTTTCACTGATCAGTATGGTATCGTCAAGATATCCAATAACGATGTGGCCCAATCTTCTCAGTGTTGCAAACACTGGTTTCAGTATTTTAGTGAACAAACGGGGGCTGAGCTAAGCCCATTTGGCATTGCTTTGAATTGCCAACACTGGTCACTGAAAGTGAAACGTAGGAATTTTCTGTCTCCATCATGTACTGGGACTGCCCTTACGAAAAAGTCCTGTGGTACTCCTGTGGTAATTACCACAGGACAGTACCACAGGACAGTACCACAGAAAAGTACCACAGGAAAGTACCACAGGACAGTACCACAGGAATTGTCCTGTGGTATTTTGGGACATACCACAGGACAGTACCACAGGAATTCCTGTGGTATTTTGGGACGTACCACAGGGCAGTACCACAGGAAAGTACCACAGGACCGGTACCACAGAACAGTACCACAGGAAAGTACCACAGGAATTCCTGTGGTATTTTGGGACGTACCACAGGGCAGTACCACAGGAATTCCTGTGGTATTTTGGGACGTACCACAGGGCAGTACCACAGGACTAGTAGTACCACAGAACAGTACCACAGGAACTGTCCTGTGGTATTTTGGGACAGTACCACAGGACAGTACCACAGGTCGATCATTACCACACAGCATTACCACAGGGCAGTACCACACAGCATTTCTATGGTACCACAGGAGAGTACCACACAGGATAGATCGAAAAAAAAAATCTGGGAGACTTTTAGCCACATTTCAAGGAATATTCCTGATAGGTGAGTGATGGATTTCAGGACAAACATGGCCCAACTTAATAACCTGTCCTACTCCTAACATATAACCTCAAACGAGAGTCTAATGGCCAAGTGCCAATCTAGTCCTATAATAGATCTATATAGTCATATTCTATTCCTAGGTAGCCATCAACCCTATCAGTACATATATATATGGCCGTCTATCCGTAAAGCATTAAGGCATGGTTACTAACTCGATTATACTTATTATCAAGATATGAAATTACACTTTCATAACAATATCTATGATATTGGGAATAACATAACATAATTAGACAATCTTTCATAAAGTTCAAAGTAAGTTCCATCATTAATACTTTGACTTTTTAAGTCACATATGTATTTTCTAAAATCTAGAGTGCTTTTTATGAATATTCATGAGCTATGTAAAAATTTGTACCACAGGAGTACCACAGGAGTACCACAGGAGTACCACAGAAGTCCTTATGAAATTTCTCATGCTTTACATCAGCACTTTCACTAAATAGGTAATACTGTAGGAGTATAGGACAGGATAAGTAATGGCAAATCAATTGTCATAATTCACAGCATAACTCATCTATCAATTAATTGAGGAATATTAAATGTGCTTTTTTGTTTGTATTTTTGTTATAAATTTCAGTTGATTCTGCCTTACAATTTTCCTGTGTGGTACTCCTGTGTGGTACTGCTGTGTGATATTCTCCTGATGTGATAGTCCTCTGGTATAAAATATTAAGAAAAAAAAAATATCCTGTAGCATTTTTCTGTGGTACTTACGAATTTAATTTGCCGTGTGGTACTTCTGTGTGGAATAGCACCATATTATGATTTTCCTGTGGGATTTTGGACAGTTCCTGTGGTACTCTCCTGTGGTATACATCAAAAATTACCACAGGAATTCCTGTCGTACTGTCCTGTGGTACGTCAAAAAATTCCACAAGACAATTCGTGTGGTACTGTCCTGTGGTACGTCCCAAAATACCACAGGACAAGTCATGTGGTACTGTCCTGTGGTACTATCCTGTGGCACTTTCCTGTGGTATTGTCCTGTGGTACTGTCCTGTGGTACGTCCCAAAATTCCACAGGACAATTCGTGTGGTACTGTCCTGTGGTACGTCCCAAAATACCACAGGACAAGTCATGTGGTACTGTCCTGTGGTACTATCCTGTGGTATTGTCCTGTGGTACTGTCCTGTGGTACGTCCCAAAATACCACAGGACAAGTCGTGTGGTACTGTCCTGTGGTACTATCCTGTGGTACTGTCCTGTGGTACGTCCCAAAATACCACAGGACAAGTCGTGTGGTACTGTCCTGTGGTACTTTCCTGTGGTACTGCCCTGTGGTACTTTCCTGTGGTACTGCCCTGTGGTACTGTCCTGTGGTACGTCCCAAAATACCACAGGACGAGTCGTGTGGTACTGTCCTGTGGTACTATCCTGTGGTACTGTCCTGTGGTACTGCCCTGTGGTACGTCCCGAAATACCACAGGACAAGTCGTGTGGTACTGTCCTGTGGTACTATCCTGTGGTACTTTCCTGTGGTACTGTCCTGTGGTACTGTCCTATGGTACTGCCCTGTGGTACTGTCCTGTGGTACGTCCCAAAATACCACAGGACAAGTCGTGTGGTACTGTCCTGTGGTACTATCCTGCGGTACTGTCCTGTGGTACGTCCCAAAATACCACAGGACAATTCCTGTGGTACTGTCCTGTGGTACTATCCTGTGGTACTTTCCTGTGGTACTGTCATGTGGAACTGCCCTGTGGTACTGTCCTGTGGTACGTCCTAAAATACCACAGGACAATTCATGTGGTACCGGTACTGTCATGTGGTACTGTTGTGTGGTATATGTCCCAAAATACCACAGGACAATTTGTGTGTATACTGTCTTGTGGTACTGTCCTGTGGAACTTTCCTGTGGTAATGTCCTGTGGTACATCCCAGAGTACCACACGAGCCTGTGACACAGTACCACACAGTTCCAGTGTTAACATATATTTGTGTGGTACATTGTGTGGTACCAACCAGTACCACAGGGAGTACCACATGAGCCTGTAAAACAGTACCACACAGTTCCTGTGGTAACATTTATTTATGTGGTACATTGTGTGGTACTGACAAGTACTACAGGGAGTACCCTACAAGCCTGTGGTACAGTACCACACAGTTCCTGTGGTAACATTACAAGTGTGTGGTACATTGTGTGGTACCGACAAGTACCACAGGTAGTACCACAGGACTTTTTTTGTTAGGGTGAATAGTAGGCATCTCAAAGGTCGACTGAGGCTAAGAAATTGTTTGGCGATATCAATTCCAGTACTTTGTGAATATTGTCCATCTTGAAATGACGATACACAAGATACTTGTTTAACTCTGACAAGTCCAGAATTAACCGTATGCCCCCATTCTTTTTGGGGCGTGGAAATACATTGGAGATGAACTCTCCTTCCACATGACTGCATTGCTCAATAACATTTTTTGTCTGCAGATTTCTGATTTCTTCATGCACACGAGCATTGTCAATTGAATTTCTCCGAAAGGAGTGAGGATTTCTTGTGCTTGTAGGGGGGAATTTTCCCTCCTTAAATTAAGATTTCATGCCAGAAATTGAGTTCAGAATGAATTGATCATGTGTCACTGTCCTCCAGTTATTTCTAAATAGCCTCAGTCGACCTCCAATAGGCCTATCGTGTTTCAATGTACTAGATCTAGTGCCAAGTCTAGTGTGATTAGGTAAGCAGAGATTACTCACCGTTTCGGCGGTATCAGCTCCTACTTCCTCCGATGGGAGTGCCCCCCTCGCTGGGCTGTCTGTTGAGTTGCCTGGCTCGACGAGCTCAGCGTTTGTGTGTGAGGTGGTGGCTGCCTGCCCCTCCTATTGTAATTCTGGCCTAAAAAAGGTCCAGCAGTAGATCCAGCTACCGGTCTGTTATATGCAGCATGCTGAAAACCGCGTCCTCTCTGTGGATACGGCCTACTGAGTGAGCGCTGATACGCCGCGATTGGTCTCGCCCTCCCTTGCGATTTCATGACTCCAGCTGCCGCTAGCTGTTGATCTTTCAAGTCCTTGACTTGTTTTCCTAGATCGTCTCCAAACAGTAGACGGGTAGCAGGGAGGGATGGCTTACACAAATGTGCAAATCTAGAGTTTATGTCTGGTTTGATCAGCTCCTTACGGAGACAGTTGAGCTCGAAATTCGCGTTGCAAATCAGAGCGAGGGCATCTTGCTGCGTATCAGACATGCGACCTGCTGAGAGCGATCTTGTGAACGCATTTAATCCCTTAGTAAGCGATTTTTGCACCCGTTGTAGCTATAAATCCCGACTCTTGGTCGCTGGTGGCAGCTAGAAAATCCCAGATAGGCGGATTCACTTTGGGCACATCGATGAGTAGACAGAAAGATCCGTCTGTCCGGAGGACTCTTTTATATTTTGCCATTAACGCTGTCCTCCGTAGACAGACGGAAGGTTGCAGTACCCATTGCTGTGTGGATGTTCTTAACCACTGTCTCTATGGAAAATTGGGTGAGGTACCTCACCCTTCTCGATTGCGTCTAATTCACGGCCCTAGGTCGGCAAATTTAAGCTTTTATGGTGAAATTATTTTTTTAAGAATACGTTACACTCACCAGATTAATGAATAATCCAACATTTTAGGAGAATTTTCAACGTAAAACACAGCCTGTCGCATCGTCACATTCAAACTGCAGAAACATACACTATGAATCTATTAGCCAATCACATGCGAGGTAGTTTCTACGTGTTTGTTTTACTGAAACACGTACCTCGCATGTGATTGGCTTAGCAATTGTTACAGATTCAAAATGGCGACTTACTGCTCGCGAACGGCGATGTTGCGATATCGATAAAATTTCTGCATTATAACCGAGGTTATGTGAGTATTTCGATTGCAAAATGTGAGAAATTTATCCCAAATATTGCTGCATAATGTGTCATGTCATGTCATACTTGTTTGAATGTAAAAAAGCTGTCTGAAATTTGGTTTATCGTAACGTTTGATCTGTGCGCGACTGCTCCACACAGGAGCCGCAATCATTGACTTCGGTCTGTATACGGAGGGGATCCGTGAAGCCAGACGCAGTCTCCGCGGAACATTCCCCGACGGACAGATACAGACCGATCTTTCGGTCAAATCGATGAGCTGACAATTGTTTGGAGAGGGATACTTTCCAACCACATCCTCCAGAACTTTCAGTTCGAGTTGGTGAGTCATGAGATAGGTAGTCGACTTTGCCACTTCATCGTCTATTGGATCCCCAATGTCAGTGGGCATCGCGAATTTAGCTGCTATGGTGGGGATCTCAAACTGTTCCACTTGGGACTGCGGGATCTGCTCTGCGTGGTCGAATCCAGACGCAGTATCGTCGTCATGATCTATCATGTACATATCCAGTTGCCCAGTGGGCGAGTTATCCGGCAAGTTCATGTCCGCGTTGTAGTGTCTTGAATTGAGACTAGCAACACATACGCACTATATGCTCACTGCATGCTATAAGCCACGTCACTGTAACTATGCAGACTCAAGGAGACAAGTAAAGTCTATCGAAACTGTACTCCTCCGACTCGATCTGAGTTAATCAGTCGCGTGACCATTGCGTGAAATGGATCTGTGATTGTGAGCTGACTAGTGATTGTCTCTTGTGATTGATTCCGTGGTCAGATGTTACAATGGCGACCCTGCCAAATCGTGACAGATGAACGAGCAGTGACTCCGTACCACCCTCCCTCGCACAGCCCGTGATACGCCGAGACGCCCGGTGAGTACAACACACGATACAGTACATTTGTACGAGCAGTGATTGGAAAGACGTGTAATATTGGGCTTGTATTCATTGCAGTAACCGACTTAGTGTCATATCAATATGGCGGCGCCCAACGCCAATATCACCGTCGTCACAGAGACAAGGAACTTGAAGACTGGTCCATTTGTGGAAACAGATAACCCTATCACTACAGGGAAGGCATGGGAAGAGTGGTTAGAGGGCATAGAGAGGGAATTTCGCTACTTCAAAATAACAAATGCCCAAGACAAGACTGATGCATTGATTATATATGGAGGGAAAGAAATTGCTCGCTTGGCCAAGTCACTACCCGATGTAGATGGGCAGAATGAAGCTGACTGCTACACAAAGCTAACAGCCAAACTGAACAATTATTTCAAGCCCAAGAAAAACATGCATCATGCCAGATACTTGTTCATGCGCACACGAATGAATGCAAATGAATCGACAATGGCTTATGCTGCCAGGGTTAGAGAGAAGGCTGTTGAGTGCGAATTTGGTGCAACACTTGAGGACAGAATTTTAGAGCACCTGATCCAGACCATCAATAACCCGACACTTGTCCAGAAAGCCATAAGTAAAACATGGACATTGCAACAACTGCTGAGCGAGGCAGCACAATAGGAAGATGTGCAATTACAAGTGGCGGACATGAAAGTGACGTCATCGCAAGATGAGCTGCAGGTAGCAAAAGTCAACCCTAAGAAAAGCGCACCTAGTGCCAGGAGTAAGTGGAAGAAAACCTCATATTCAGGAGACCCACCACAACAACACACAGGACGCCCACTGCAACGCAGTACATGTTCATATTGTGGACTTGGGAGACATACAAAAGGACAAAAATGCCCAGCATATGGCAGAAAATGTGCTAAATGTGGGAAATTCAACCACTATGCTGCTGTGTGCAGAACAGGGAAACAGAAAGGAAAGAAACCACACAATGTCAGGAAAACACAAGCAGATGTTGAAGCATCAGAGGGAACAAGCTCAGATGATGAATTTCTTGTACACATGCAAAATGTAAAGACAGTGATCAAGAAAGTGAAGAGCACAGGCAACAAAATCATTGTGAAGGTCGGAGGGATTGATGCATACATTGAATTAGACAGTGGCGCTGATGCTAATGTGATGGATGAGCATCAGTTCAAAGCATTGATGAACAGGTCAAATGACAAACTGAAACTAGAGCCCTGTGATATCAAACTGTCAGCACTACAAAATGATCTGGAAGTAAAAGGGAAATTCCACACTACCATCCAAAATGAAACCAGAGGTGTGAAAACGAAATTCATTGTTGTGAAGGGAAAGATCAAATCCCCACCACTCCTCGGCCGAGAGACATCCATTGCACTGGGAATGATGGAACTGAGACCAAATGGCACGCTCAAAGCCACAAATGAACTGAAAGCAGACAAAGTGCAGAAGGTCAACGCAATACCAACATCTGTGCAAGAAATACTTCAGGAACACCCAGAAGTATTTAAAGGGATCGGAAAAATTCATGACAACAGAAATAATAGAGAAGTCTATGCTAGATTCCACATGAGACCGGAAGCAGCACCAGTTGCACAGAAACCAAGGCAGGTACCATATTACTTGCAGAAACCTCTAAAGGAATGGTTAGCACAGTGCATAGAGGAGGAAATCTATGAAGAAATCCCAGATGATGAACCAGTCACATGGTGCTCCCCTCTAGTGGTTCAACCAAAGCCGAGATTCAAGGACACCCCAAAAGACAAGCTGGGACCAGACATGATTCGAGCAAGCATCGACCTTCGGGTTGTAAACAAGCACATGGAAAGAAGTCGCATCACACAGAGCCCAATTGTAGAAGAATTCACATACAAATTCCATGACTGCCATGTGTTCTCCAAATTGGACATGAAACAAGGCTACCACCAGCTACTTCTGGACCCAGAATCTAGAAATGTAGCTACATTCAGTACACCCTGGGGGAACATGCGCCCAAAGAGACTGGTATTTGGAGCAAAGTCATCGCAAGACTTATTTGATGAGACAATCAGCAGGATATTTGGTGACATCCCATATTGCCTCAACCAGCGCGACGACATCCTCATAGGCGGAAAATCATTGGAGGACCACAACGAGACGCTTCGCACCGTTCTCCAGAGGGCAGCAGACTTCAACATCACATTCAACGAAGACAAATGCTGTTTCGCTGTAGAGGAGATCGAGTTCTACGGATACCTTTTCACAAAGGAAGGTCTGAAGCCCACTGATGATAAGGTCAGGGCAGTCAAAGAAAGCAAGCCACCTCAATCCAAGGAGGAAGTGAGAAGCTTTCTCGGGATGATTGGATACCTATCCAAGTTCATACCCAGGTACTCAATCCTCACGGCCCCACTCAGAGCCCTGACACAAAAGGACATCAAGTTCAAATGGGGTACAGAGGAACAAAAAGCCTTTGAAAACTTGAAGAAAAGCATCACAAGTGATGATGTAGTGGCATACTTCGACCCATCGAAGGAGATCATACTCCGAACAGAGGCAAGCTTTCATGAGGGACTCTCAGCGGGACTGTTCCAGCACACAGAAAAGGGAGTGCAACCCGTCCACTTCATCAGCCGCTCGATGACAAAGGCAGAGAAAAGGTACAGCCAGACTGAAAAGGACGCTCTAGCAATCCAATGGGCAAAGAACAGGTTCAGGATGTACCTCCTTGGGGCTCCACGGTTCAAGATTGTGACCGCCCATAAACCACTAATACCCATGTTCAACAAACCCACAGCAAAGCTACCACCGAGGATAGAGAAGTGGGTCATGGAAATGCAAGATGTCGACTATGAGGTAATCTATGAACCCGAAAAGGACGAGGCCGACCCGCTCGACTTCCTTTCCAGACATCCACTCCCAGAGACAGGATCCGATGAAACAGAAATGATGGTCAAGTACATCATAGAGGATGAGCACGCTGTGGTCATGGACAAAGTCAGGAAGGAAACATAAAAAGATCCACAGCTAAACAAAGTAAAAGAACGACTCATGCAAAATGACTGGGAAGAATTCAGAAAAGATGAGGACATCAAACCATTTTACCCCATACGACAACAGCTGTACATCGCCAATGACATCATCTTCAGACTTGAATGCATTGTGATACCAAGCACTTTACACAGGAAGGTCATTCATACAGCACACAAGATGGGACATCTTGGTATGACCAAAACAAAACAACTCTTGAGGGAGAAATACTGGTTTCCCGAGATGAACAGAATGACTGAAGAAGTGATCGGCCAGTGTTACGAATGCCACGTTACGACAAAACAACACACAGAAGAGCCAGTCAAAACAACGCCAATACCAGAGAAACCATGGGATGTGGTTTCCATAGATTTCGGCGGGCCATATCCAGATGGACACTACAACCTTGTTATCATCGACAAAAGAACAAGGTATCCTGAAGTCGAGATGACACGATCAACCTCATTCAAGGCCATAAAAAGCAAACTCAAGAGGATAGGTAAATTGGCACCTCGTCTACACCCACCCTGTCCACTGTCCACCTAGTCTAATGCCATCTCGTCTAAACCCACTTCGTCTACTACCAACTCGTCTACCAACCATTTTGTCTATATGCCAATTAGTCTAATTGTCATTTCGTCTACTAGCCATTTTATCTATAGTCCAATTTGTCTAAGTCACATTTCGTCTAACACCCATTATGTCTATTGACCATTTCGTCTATTAATCATTAGGTCTATGAATAAAATAGTCTACAGTTCATTTTGTCTAATAGCCAATTAGTCTACAACCACCTTGTCTAATAGTCAATTAGTCTAATAACCAGTCAGTCTACTCCCAACTCGTCTACTCCCAATTGGTCTACTCCCAACTCGTCTACACCCAACTCGTCTACTCCCAATTGGTCTACTCCCAACTCGTCTACTCCCAATTGGTCTACTCCCAACTCGTCTACTCCCAATTGGTCTACTCCCAACTCGTCTACTCCCAACTAGTCTACACCCAACTCGTCTACACCCAACTCGTCTACTGCCAACTCGTCTACTACCAACTAGTCTACTCCCAACTGGTCTACTATTAGTTATAGTTTTTTTTTTGTTATTTAAGTCTACTTCATCCAGTTTCTTTTTTCCCAGTGAAATAGGTTGAACACTCTTGGTGCCCCATTTGAATTTAAAATTTTTATGTTCTAATTATGACACTTTTTTAGGAAAAAAAGATAATGTCACAGTGTGAAAAACTTGCTGTGTTATTTTTGTGGTGGATGTGTAATTTATATCAGAAGCAATCATGCAGCATTTATATGTCCAAACTCCAACACTCCATCCATTCAACTTTGATACACAATCATAAGTATGGTAAAAATGAAAATGAACACTTTAGAAGTACATTATCAGTATTCTTTATTCTGTCTGCCACGTACTGATGTATGTAAACGGTTAAATGCACAAAAAAGGTTGAAACATATGCACAAAAATATGATTCATGTACAATATATAGCTACTACTGAGATGAATAATTTACTAGCCTGCAATGTACTCAATACACGTTTCGCGAGGAACCTAACAAGTCCACGCGCATGCGTACAAAAACCAGCCAGCACACTGATAGTCTTTGCTCAAGTGACACAATTGGCAATTTCAAAAAAAAAATCGCATCCCGCCAAGATCGCTGCATGCATGCATGCACGCGCATGGACGTTAGTTTGCAGGCACAAACCCTTGTTGGTCGTAATAGGAGTCTGCATGTGCCAAGACTAATTATACACGTACCACTGCACTGCAGCCTCTCCCTACAAGGGTTTGTACAGACTTCTCACGGTGAAAATCAAACTCCACCCATGTGATTGGTTGCTTTCCAATGTCCATCACCATCTCTTGGGACTTGTCTGGCAGCACCCAGTAACTGGATAATTAGAAAGGCAGATTAGGCAGATATCACCAGTCCATGGGTGAAATAAAAACAACACTGGTCAGACCAGGGAGGTGACCTCCCTGGTCAGACAACCCTTATACCAGTGCACCAAATTCCAAGGGGTGTATCAGGTGACCTTTTCTTCCTACTCTGCACAGTAGTCCGTATCGTCATCTTTCCCCCTTAATCTGGCTCTTCTGTAAACCATGGAGTAACATATTATGCAGATATATGTGGATTCATTCATGTGTAAACCATGAAATGACTAAAATGTAATGAGATATTTTGGGGGCATTATTTACTATTCTGAACAAGATTTCAAGGCATGTTATAACTTTTTGCAACAATTCATGAGATTCCCCTTATCAAAAGAGCATACATATTATTCTAAGAGACGAAAATCAAATTTGAGATGGTCGAGATATCCCAAAACAGAGTGGTCCTAATGAAATGTGGGAAATTTCTTTTATATGGACCACCTTGCTTTACTTTGTTTTTGGATATTTCCAAATCCGACTTTCATCAAATAGAATTTTAACTTCTGTTCGATAATAATATCTCGAGTGGTTTCTATCTTGCAAAATGTCAAAAGCTGAATCATCATCTCAACCAAAATTACCATCCTTTAACACCTACTTGTTTTCTTTTTCTCGCTGGTATACTGTGTACTCATGGGCCCTAACACAAACCTAGGTTCATTGTAAGTGTATACCAACCTAGTGTATATGACAATCTAAAATTGATACCCTTGAATTTCATTATGTGTAGGTTCTGAATGAAACTTTAATTTTGAGAAAATCAATGCTGAAAAGCAAAGAACAGCTCTTGTGCCTATGCAGGAACCAGACCCAGAAAAACATTTTACTTCTAAGAGGTTTTCTACTTCCAGGAGGAATTTTTAATAAGTGGAGTCAGAGATGGTCTTCTGTATAACTTCTCTCCCTAGTTTGATCTCTCTCCTAGTAAGTTCCGACAGTGTTTCAAATTCACTGTAAATTCCTCCCTATTCATTGGTCTGATAAAACAATACATTTCCAGAGTGAATGTATGTATCCATACATCTTTTAAAACTTGTGATACTAATAGATATCAATGTAAAATCTCCTGGATGCTGCAGTTGATCATAACTTGCAATTGATTGCAATTCTCTATGCTATACTAGTTAAAATCATTTGCTGGTTGCCATCAATTTTTTTCCATCTTTATTAATTGCAAAACACTGAAAGAGCTAATACTTGGTTGTTGTGTTCACTCAAAATGAGTTGAATCTACTGTGTCATAGCTGTAATAATCTAATTAAGTGCTTTTTGGAAATGAACCTGCAGTATGTTGGCAACAACGTAATATTTGTCACTGTCGTCCAATGTTTTGCCATGATGTACAACATCATTCATATTTTTTTGAATCATTTACAATTTTGTGGATCAAACTTTTTACTCAGTTGTATTTTTGGATTTGAGTTGCAATTTGGGAATTATGACCACTCTATAGTTGGCCTAATGTTATTTGTTTTGTTTGTTTGATAGATACTTTATTTTCTGCAAATCAATATACATAAACTGAATAATCGTGAACATGGGAAATATACAAAGTATATTTGAAACAGAGTCGTTTGACTTGCATAAACAATGATATAAAAGGAAATTAATGATATTACAGTATGCATGTCTATGCAGCTGGGATTACAATAACAATATTATATTTAGGAAATGATAATGGAGAGGGCCGCCATTGTAAGCATTGCTTGAAAAGATGGCCGGCCCGAGGAAAAGGTAGGTAGGTAAATTGGTAAACAATACAAATTCTGCTGCGAGGATAGCAGGGGAAAATAAACTCTGATGTGTGAAGGTGGTGAATGTGCGTGCGAGTGCTTGAGAGTGCACAGGGGCAGATAGGCTGGGATTTGGAATGATAAAATTGGTTTGCTGGAAGAGGGAATGACTTACGATGTTGCTACTATCGGGAGACCAACATAAGTCATATAAATTATTCGGGCTTAATTCGTATTTGAAGTATACTGTGATAAAATATGCTTCTTTAAGTTTGCTTTGAATGAAAACAAGGAGGCACACTGTTTCAACTCTTCAGGAAGAGTGTTCCATGTATCCGGACCGTCATGTCTAATCGACTTTTGACAACACTTTATATGATACATATAGAATTTTCAATATGCCTCTTTCCATTAAACAATATTTTTATGGATAAATACAAAATCACATGAACTGACCTACACTTTGTATCTCCCTCGATTTTTGAGCATTAGACTTGAAATTTGGCACATGACATTGAGGCCGCCATTGTAGAATTTTAGCTTTTGTCATTGTCAACAGTGTTTGCCATGGTAGCAGCATTTTCATTAAAAAAAAAACATACAAAATTTTGTGGAACAAACTGCTCACTTTTTGAACAATTGATTTGCAAGTTGAGAGACTATAATGATCACTCTTGCATGTTAAAGGACAAG
This sequence comes from Diadema antillarum, assembly GCF_040938485.1. NCBI lineage: Eukaryota > Metazoa > Echinodermata > Echinoidea > Diadematoida > Diadematidae > Diadema > Diadema antillarum. The sequence goes on from NW_027271279.1 coordinate 1,535,859, forward strand.
TTCACCTTCATAAACATAAGGATTGAGAAAATGCAACAATATTAGTAGAACACATCAGTGAAAGTTTGAGGAAAATTGGACAATCGATGCAAAAGTTATGAATTTTTTAAATTTTTGTGTTGGAACCGCTGGATGAGGAGACTACTACAGCTTGTGAGTCATATGCGTACAACAGTATAAAGAAAATATAAAAGAAAATTCAACATATTTTCACTTTTTTTCGCATAATAAAAGAGCAATTGACTTGCCTCTTTCTAAAGGCAGGGGGAATAATATTACCCATAACATTTATCGGTAACGAGGTAGGGGAATGTGTACTTTTTTCAAAAGATGGAATTTTGTGAAATTCTCTTTATATTTTCCTTATATTGTTGTACGCATGTGACATCTAATATTCATACACTGCAGTAGTCTTCTCATCCAGCGGGTACTGCAAAAAAAACTTCAACAATTCATAACTTTTGAACGGATTGTCTGATTTTCCTCAAACTTTCAATGATGTGTTCTACTAATATTGCTACATTCTCTCAATCCTTATGTTTATGAAGGTGAACTTGTCCTTTAATAGGGCCTACCATTTCATTTTAGCAAGACAGTTGTGTGTGTGTGTGTGTGTGTGCGTGTGTGTGTGTGTGGTTTTCAGTCTGTCTGTTGCCATGACATGAGTATTATCTTACAATTACAGAATTATGTGGATTGATCTAACTCCCTCACTTATTGAGCATTAGAATTGAAATGTCGCATATATGTGGCCGCTACTGTAAAGTGAAGACATGCAAACTTCATCTCTTGTCATTGCTGGTCAATGTATTGACGTGATAACAGCATTTTTTTTAAATTAAACATCATACAAATTGTTAGTTGATTTTTAATAGCTAAACCCAGCAGTTTGTAGAATTTGACTTGAGATTTGACACATAATACCAATACAAATTCAATTGCTCAAAGTATTTCTTTCGTCAATATCAAACAATGGGATCCCATGGCATCATCCTTTTTCTATATTATAATTATATATAATTATATATATATATAAAGAAAAGTAACAAAGCTGCAACAAAGTTCATGCTGTATTCACCAACGGTTTATTTCTTCACACAAATTTTCGAGCGTCTCGCCGCCCTTTCTCAAGTGTTGATACTGTTGAAGAAATAAACCGTTGGTGAATACAGCATGAACTTTGTTGCAGCTTTGTTACTTTTCTTTTTATCTTGCCAACACGTGGACTACCTTATCAACACACACACACACACACACACATATATATATATATATATATATATATATATATATATATATATTAGAGCTTACTCCCTCAGTCTTTGAACATTTGATTTGATATTCGGTACATGTGACCACTATATAGCATGTTGATACTTAAATTCAATCTTTGGAGTATGGAAAATCCGTGTTGCCATTGTAACGGCATTTTTCATTAAAAAATATTCACTTCTTTCGTCAGGGACAGACAGTATTTGCCACAGAAATAATTAACTTTTTGAATAAAAATCAATCAAACTAAAACATTGCTTACGCTATTTTCCTCAGTTTTGAGAATGTTGTTATAGCTTTAGATTTAGCACATTTTGGTAAACCATTATAGATTTTAGATATGCATATTGAAAAACACATCTTTGTCAAAGTTAAATAACGCATTGCCATGGTAGCAACTTTTTTATTTCTGATAAAAAGCATACAGAAGCATTGTGTATTGACCTAACTCCCTCAGTTTGAGGTCCATGGGGTATTAATCACATTTAGTGATAGTTCTAGTCTGTATTGCATGTATTGTTGCTGCCAGTCCTCTGTGGTACATTCTTATTATTTTCTGAGCAACACATTTTTGCTTGTTTGTTTACATTTCAATGAACTTCTGTTGTTGTTTTTGAAAGAAATGTAGGTAGGCTATTGTTCTTTAAACTGTAATATTCTCTGTTAAAAAAAAAAAATGGGCGTATATTCCTTGGCAATGTAGCCCACATTATGTGTGGGACCTTGATATTTTGACCTGGCTATAGAAACTTCAAAAATTCATAACTTTTTCTTTTTCTAATTTTGCTCAAACTGTCACTGATATGTTCTAATAATGTTGCTGAATTCTCTCAATCCACATGATTTCAACGTGAACTTGCGCAGTACTTACTTTTACGATATCATCAAAACATATCTAATCTCTTTTCTGTTACTCCCCAAATTAGCCAAAAGCATTACAACATATATAATACTACAGTTATCAGGGTCATGGCTTTATGACAACATAAAACTATTTAATTGAAATATTAAACAATCGCAAAAAATATTTTGATGATATCGTAAAAGTCAAGTTCACATTGAAATACATGTGGATTGAGAGAATTCAGCAACATTATTAGAACAATAAACACATCAGTGACCGTTTGAGGAAAGTTAGATAAAGAGCAAGTTATAACTTCAAAAATTCATAACTTTGTTATTAGGCTCTATAATATTATCCACATTATTCGTAAGATACATGAACGCCTATATTTATTGACTAATTCAGCTAAAACAGTTTGAATGCATGACAATTATAAATTTGACATTGGTGTCAGATTTTTACTTGAATGGATTGATCCAGGTTATAGCTAATCTTATATCTCAGCTCCTATGGGCCTATTGGCAAACTATTTCGTTGAGATTTTGCTTTGGTACATGTACAACGCATTAGCAATAGCACGACAAGACATTACGTAGGCCTGAAGGGAAAAGTCACCAAATCATTAAGTGTAATCTATTACTGTAGATGAATAAGCCTTAGTAGATTTATCTCAAACTTCCAAGAAGGCGAATTTGATAAAATGCATGATAAGCAGGCACCATGCATAAATAGGTGAATTAACTTGGGTTTTTATATATATGTAAACTCGCATTCACAATTAAATCAGAATGTCACATACAATGTAAAAGCTTATTATAGCTATTATCTTTTTTTTTCTTAAACAGATAAAGGTTAGGCTCGTATAGACATATCAGTAGTTTTGTACAATCTTGTATAGCCCTTCATGAAATATTATAGAAATATGAAAGAAGGAGTTATATGACACATTGGATATATGTCGGCCAGAGGCCAAGAAAACTATACATGTAAGGTAGACTGATATAAAAAAAAAACACAACAAAAACCTACAAACTTGTTCAGCTATTAATGCAAATGGGGAGTGAATTTTCAATGTACAAAAACAGAGAATGATTTAGGCCTTTTGTAGTATTTCTTTCATAAAGAGATTTATTGAGAGAAAGGTGAAAATAGAGGGAAAATCATGTTGGTCTTGACATGATTCAGTAATTATGAAGAGTAGACAGACGGACAGAAAGAAAAAAGATCTAGTGAGAGCTTGAAAAGAGAGAAAAGAAGAAAACGAATAAACAGAAAGGGAATGGCTGGGATAGTTCCTTGGTTCCTCATGCAAGGAGGTCTCTCATTGCAGACAGAATGGAGCATTTCTTGCTCTAGAAAGTACATTCCGAGGTGTTACATAACAGTTCAAACCACCATCTGGCTTTCTACTCAGGTTGACCTTTATCTCAGTGGGGGTTAGCCAGACAGGCCCCCATAGGACATGTCAATCACGGTTACCATGACAATCCTCTCAGAATGAAGCTCTGCCTAATAAACATGAAAAGGTGTTTCTGGACTCAAAGGCTGTTGGGAGAAGCTACAACACAGGGCCTATGGGACAGTGCCGAAGTGGTGCATATAGTAGTCTTGGCGCAGACTCCTCTACGACCAATAAGGGTTTGTGCCTGCAAACTACATGGAGGTACGGGTGGACTGGGGTGGTCGGTCGAAATGTAATTCTGTTACGTATGACTGACAATTCGTTTGTGATGGAGGATTGTAACTGAGCTAGTTTATCATTATTTAGTTATTTTACGGCCAGAATGTAGACTGGATAGTCATGTCTCACCATTGATTAGTATGTCTTTATATTCAGCATGTGCGGAACTAGAATAGTCTAATAGTAATATTGGAAGTAGACCAGTTGGGAGTAGACCAGTTGGGAGTAGACCAATTGGGAGTAGACGAGTTAGGAGTAGACCAGATGGGTATAGACCATATTGGGTATGGACAAACTAGGGTTGGACGATATGATAACTAGACAAAGTGAATGTAGACTGAATGACTTGTAGACGAGGTGGGAGTAGACTAACTAGTAGTAGACAAAATAAATATTAGACGACATGGCAAATAGACATTGTGAGTGTAGACGATTTGGCTATTAGATCAATTGATTTGTAGACGAAATGCTCCTTAGACGAGTTGGGTATTAGACAATACGGGTAGTGGGCAAAGTGGCTATTAGACAATATGGGTACTGGACAAAACGAGATGTAGACCAAATGGGTATTAGACTAATCGGTAATAGACGATATGCCAGTAGACCAATTGGAAAATAGACAAAGTGGCTGTAGACGAGGTGACAATAAACCAGAGGATATTTGCTACACACGGCATACCAAACAAGGTCGAGACCGACAACGGACCTCCTTTCAACTCCCAGGAGTTCCAAAGTTTTGCCCAAGAGGAAGGATTCATCCACCACAAGGTCACTCCAGACCACCCCAAAGCCAATGGGGAAGCAGAGAATTTCATGAAAATTCTCAACAAGACTGAACAAATTGCACATCTACAGAAACAAGATCGTGAGATTGCAATACAAACCATGCTCATGGGTTACAGAGCAGCACCACATCCAGCCACGCAAACGCCACCCTATGAAGCACTGATGGGAAGACCTGTGAGGACAAAACTAGACCACATGACCCCACATCGAGAGGTGAAAGACAAAGACAAACAAATAAACCAAAGGGACAAGGACTACAAAGAAAAGGGCAAGAGGTTGAGAGAAAACAGGAACACAAGAATGCACAACTTTGTAGTCGGAGATTTCGTCCTGCTCAAACAGAGCAAAAAGAACAAATGGACAACGGCGTTCGAGCCAGCTTTCTATGTAATATACAGGATAGATAGTTCGTCTGTGGCTGCTCGACGAGTATCGGATGGTAGGCAGATCTACAGAGACGCGAGTCACTTCAAGCTCGCAAATGCGGTCGTTCAAAATATGGATGACTACCCTGGTGACCAAACCGACACACCCAAACGAGAGGACTGGAGAGAGATGATACTCCAGGAAACTACTGATGGTGCAGGTGATGCCAACGCAACAGGCCCTACGCCAGACCAACCAATCCAAAAGGATGCCTCCACCAACAAACCAATCCAACCAATCCAGAAGGAAGGATGCCCCACCACGCCACCCAGACCAAACCAGAGAGAGGCTCCCACAACCCCACTACCCCACAGGCGGCCTGTACGAATGAAGAAAGCCCCCCCCCCCTCCCTCATTTGAAGGATTTTGTAACTAAATTTTAAAGAATAAGTGAACACACCCCCATTGGTATACCTAACTACAGTGGGAACTCAATATAAAGAGAACTGTTATAATGTAGTTTGGATACGGCAAACTGTTTTGATTTAGTGAAATTATTATTTCTTTGTCTTGTTTTGAGTATTGAGATATATATTCAAATTTATTTGACATAATAAGCAGAATATTCAGAAACCAAAGATTCTCGTTATGCTGAGTTCCACTGCATATTGATGGAAGAAGTTAGAAGATTTGAAGAACGAAGCTAGATTTTGAAGGGATTATGAAGCTGGAAGATCATCATAAGAAGAAGAGGGAATTGCAAGAAAGAAAGTAAAAGATTATGAAGTTTTAGAAGAAAGAAGGTAAAAGAAGAATGAAGTATCAGAAGAAAGAAGATTATTAAGCTAGGACGTAGTGTAAGTATTATACAATGTTAATGCATGCTCTTACGTGGCAGATATATACACATATACACATTAAAAATTGAAAAGGAAAAATACGGAAAATTTGGAGTAAAACCATCAATTGTATTTTGTATGTTTATACACTATGTAACATTAAGTTAAAGAAACCATTTTGGAGTATTATTTAATTTATTGAATTAACAGGACACAGCAAAATTATTGATGTTATTCATCCCTTAGTCGGAAACATTTTATTTCATTATACTTGTATGACATTAACCAAAATATCATATGAGAAATTTTATCTTTTGGAAAAAGGGAGAAATGTAGTGTCTTGAATTGAGACTAGCAACACATACGCACTATATGCTCACTGCATGCTGTAAGCCACGTCACTGTAACTATGCAGACTCAAGGAGACAAGTAAAGTCTATCGAAACTGTACTCCTCCGACTCGACCTGAGTTAATCAGTCGCGTGACCATTGCGTGAAATGGATCTGTGATTGTGAGCTGACTAGTGATTGTCTCTTGTGATTGATTCCGTGGTCAGATGTTACACGCGTGTGGCGCGGTTGGATAGCATGCACCCCGCGTACTCATATCTTGCTCGCCACTGCCCGTGGCGGTCGCCATGTTGGCCGGCGAACGCGATGAATTTGCGGTCGCTTGTGGTAGAGCTTCGATCACTTTGGAAAGCAAACTTTCCATTTTGTCAAGCCTTTCGGCGAATTCAGTCATATGAGCAGAAGTTTTTTGCTGTGAAGATCCCGCTACGGTTTTGGCAGTACCTTTCTTCACCTTCGTATTACTGACCGACGAAGCGATCGTCTTCTTCGCGGTGTTACTGATAGCTACTGCGGCCTTGCCGCTTGCGTGTTTTTCTACCGGGATACCGACCTTGCCGGTGCCCGGAACCAGCGGGCCAGCTTTAGCGGGCGCCGCTGGGGGTTTGGGAGAGGCAGCCGTGCTCGCCTCCATACCGATCGTTAATTTTTTGATAACGGAAACGTGAAATATAGTCTCGAAAGTGACTTACACTTCGACTAAGAGACTTTAAGTTTCAATATTCTACTAAAGCGCTAACCTATTCTTGAGGATCGCGCCGATATTTTCAGGGGAAAAAACGGGCATCCGAAGCCGTGCTTCAGTGCAAATGCGCCGTCAACGAATTGGGGAATCTGCGCATGCGTCAGCGGGTCTCTCTCTTGTCAACGTAATCCCTGACGGAATTACGAAGTATAATTGGACACTTTACTGTGCACAGTACTGCAGTACTAGTACTGCAGTACTGCAGTACCAGTACTGCAGTACTACCTCACTTCTTCCTTGCAGTACTAGTAGTACTGCAGTACTGGTACTGCAGTAGTCATTGCATCAGTAGTACTGCAGTACTGGTACTGCAGTACCAGTAGGCCTACTGCATTACCAGTACTACACAGCAGTATATGTACTGCAGTACCAGTACTGCAGTACTACTGCAGTACTGGTACTGCAGTGGTACTGCAGTACTACTGCAGTACCACTGTAGTACTACTGCAGTACCAGCACGGCAGTAGTACTGCAGTACCAGTACTGCAGTACCAGTACTGCAGTAGTACTGCAGTGTAGTACTGCAGTACCACTGCAGTACCAGTACTGCAGTAGTACCAGTACTACAGTAGTACTGCAGTACCACTGCAGTACCAGTACTGGTACTGCAGTAGTACTACAGTACCAGTACTGCAGTAGTACACTGTACTACAGTACCAGTAATGGTACTGCAGTACTCAGTACCGGCACTGCTGTAGTACTGCAGTACCAGTACTGCAGTAGTACTACAGTACCAATAGTGGTACTGCAGTACCGGTACTGCTGTAGTACTGTAGTACCAGTACTGCAGTAGTACTACAGTACCAATAGTGGTACTGCAGTAGTACTACAATGGTACTGCAGTAGTACCAGTACAGCGAAACCTGGGAAACGAGGATATCTTATTGGTCTCATCTGAATTTGCAAATATTGAAATAGTAAACATACAGTATGCATATGTTTACAATGAGGTACCGGTTATAACGAGGAAAAAATGGTGGTCCCACCAACCTCATTATAAAAGGGTTACCCTGTACTTCATTACTGCAAATGAATATACATGTACAATTACAACGATAAACAAGTGACAATCTATATCCGCTTTCATAGCATACATAAACAATCAATAGAATATAATACAATGTTTGTTTCTTTCTAGAATTCAAGTACTGAGTATATATGAGACCCATGTATGTTTTTCCCTGTAGGCCTACACCCCATCTGGGGCCCATATGGGCCAAATGGGCTTTGCCAATTTAGTTCCATATTTTCCCCATATACACCACATGGGGCCCACATTGGTTTTGTCAGGGCAGGCATGTAATCTAGAAGATATTCTACAGTGTAAGTGTAGCTAGGTTGAAAGGGAAATTTGTTTTCCAAGGTGGAAACACAGATTTCTCTCATGTGAATGTTTGCAAAGTAATGAAATAACAAACAACATACAGTAAATGTATGAAGATGAATTACAACAGACCGCTTCTGCAATTTAGTCAGATTTTATGCATGCTTTCTTCACAAAATTGAACCTTAACAACCACAAAGCTTGACTGAAGGCTTGCCCAAACCAGCAACAGCCAGGGGTATTCATGTCTGTGGAACTCGGTGGAAGGGAGCAGGTGAATGATATGCTTCATTTCTAGGCTGTTGGAAAAGAAATATCCGTAAGTTGTTATGTAATACATTACAGAAACGGTTTGTTTGCACAAGAGATGACACTTCAAACGCTGACAGGAATAATGATCAATATGATGTACATGTATTACGAAAACATGCAATCCTGATGTAAAGTTAAGTTGAGAGGAGTAGAGAACACAAAGAACTTAAATCTGAGTAGACTTGATGTAGCATAAAATTTAAACTATTTATTACGGAAAGTCCAGCAAATGAAGGAACATATTCACAATGCATGCAAGAAAAAAAAAATTGTAATGTTCTGTCAATATCATGATACAGTACATGTATAAGGAATTATATGTATTTTCAATGATGATCATATAAATAAAAATGATGCATGAAAAAATTGCCAATACTTGGTTTGATATTACAGTCCAACTAGTAGTACGTAGCCGACTTGATCCTGACACTTTTCCTTTTCATTCAAGAAAACACAATCAACATTCTCCTCATTTATAAAAAAAGAGAAGAAATATCACTGAATGTGATAAATGTCCCACCATAGTCTACAATCACAAAGGCGACAGTCAATCTTTTTCTTAATTTCCAGCTAGAGCCTCTTGCACACTCTTTGTCCTCCTCCTCGTCTGCATGTTTCCTTTATGATCACGCGAGTTGGAAATCCAGTGGCAAGCCCAGTTTGTGGTCTCTTTCTCGCTGGTATCTTGCATCCCTTTGCTTGTGCATACGAATGTATCATGTCTGCAGTAGAAAAGATGATAGAAAAAGAAATGCTAAATTGTCAGTACATACCTGTGTATACATATATATATACTGTACATGTATTTCAAGATTGAAAAAATGAAACATCATGGAAATTTTATTCCAAGTATCCAGATATTGAATCAACCCCCTCCCCCTCCACATTTTGGCGACTACTCCACCACATGAAATTTTTTGACTGCATCGTTCCCTGACTTTTCACTTTCAAGTCTTGCACATCTTTTGATACTGTCATGACGCTGCATGACGTTTTGTGTATGCCTGTCAGACTGAAAATGGCTCAAAATGTGATTTTGTGTATAAAGTCTATGCAAATTGAGTTTTCTCTTCTTATTCATAAAGATATTTATATCTTTATGAATAAGAAGAGAAAACACAATCTAATCATTTTCACTTTCATGGGCTGAAACTAATTAATTTTATCATGATAATGCTTGAAATGGGTTCTGACATAAATTCTGCGGGAAAAAAATGATAACAGACCGAAAAAACAAAAAAATACATGTACCTAAGATTACCAAGAAATTAATACAACAATAAAATACAGAAGAAATTGATTTTGATACTATTCTTTTTTTGTTCAAATTCATTGCTAGAAATGCCACAAAGAATGTTTTCACCAAAAAATAGGATTCTAGGAGCTTTAATATCTGATAGGGAGCAAAATGCATGATTTTATGCATATAATGTATGACGAAAATTTCCATTTCTTTTTGTATAGCTCGGTAGATTACACCACGGGTAATGAACAAGCCAAATTTCATAGCGATTGTGCAATCAAATGCTGAGATCTCGGTTGGGGGGGGGGGGGTAATTGAATCAACCCCTCCCAGGCCACAGAACACTAAAAGGGGCCTGGCCTGGTTAGGGGTAAGAGGAATTCAAAGTTTATTTGATGGAAATCGGATATGGAATAGCTACAAAATCCAAAAAGTACAACTAAAAGATTGTAATAAAATTTGGATTCCACACTCTAATAGGATTGCTCTGTTTTGGACATCCCAGCCATTTCAAAATTGATTTTCATTTAAAAAAAAAAAAAAAATTGAAATCCCCATGAAACTACATGGTCTTTCATACAGTTGTATTTTACAAGAGGTTTCTCACTATCCCACAAAAAAAAAAACATGACAAAAACCTTAAGCCAAGTCTCAACCAAAACTTTATGATAGAGCTCTGTATCCTATAAAAACGAAGGAAAAAAAAAGCTTTGAATGTGGAAATTAAAAAAAAAAATGGCTAAGAAAGTAATTCTGTTTTTGAAGAGGGCTTGGCTTGACTTACTGAAAATAGTACTTGAGACGAAAGCTTGGCAACCTTGTAAATCTGCAAACGAAGATGTCCCCTTCATGCTCAACCTGTTGTTGCCATGCAGGTCTTTCTGATCTCATGACCCACAATCTTCTCCAGAGAGTTGCCGCACACCGCCTGCCATTAGGATCCACTGATTCTGAGGATGCATGTCTGAAAAAGATTTGAAAAGATCTAATCCTTAAATAAAATAAGAGAATTTACTAAACGTAAACAAGCAGCTGACAAGACAAATGATTAATTCCTTACTTTTCTATACATGTAAAAAAGCATTCAAATCTCATTTCTCATTTTATGTGACATTTAATTTCATATAAACACTATGTTCACCGTTATTGAATTGATTTGGTTAAAAACTAACAACAGAGTACAGAGTACAGAGGTCAAGGGAAAGAAAAATGACACATATAGGCAACACTTTTGAATACTAGTATTTTGCTCACCAATATCTTTCTACCAGCATAAGAAATCTCCAGAAGCTAGAAGGCTGTCGAGCTCCTGGAAAGCTGCCTTACTCTCGAGGGGGTAATGGCGGCATCGTAGTCTCCTCAGCTCACCAATCTCCATGTTTACTGGTAAAGCAACCTGCTGTGGTGGCGCTCTGCAATTTGAATGTACACCTGCTCATGTTGGTCTAGCCTCTCCAATACTTCAAGCCTATGGAGAGTGAACATCCTCTGATCTGAAAATGCAGATGAAGAAAAGCATTCAAAAGATTAAAGACGTACTGTCGTGCATACTGTCGTGCATATTTTGAATTGATTGTAAGCGCTTTGGGCCTTGTGGGAAAAGCGCACTATAAGTAATAATAATAATAATAATAATAATAATAATAATAATGCTTCACAATGGATGAAACAATTAACCACTGGACTGCTGCAGGCTATTACGCACACTGAACACCTGGGTGCTGATGCATAATAATGCATGTGTATCTCAAAACATGCCTTCCAGAAGGGGAAAGATTGGCCAAGATTATATTGCTTGAAATATGAAATAGTGAGGCATCATCCTCTCCTGATCTGCGATACCTCCACAAATCCTTCACAAAGAGCAACTTTACTTACATGTACTATCATCAAAAGATTCATCAAAACCCTTCTTCCCACTGTAGGTCACCATTTTGAATTGAGACTCTATAGAAACTTTCACCTTGGAGACCAATCAAAACCCTCACAAATCACAGCTAAATCACTGATTTTTGGGGGCACCTGTTGCCCGTACATTCAATCATGTCATTCAGGTGCTGTTTGAACTGTAGAGGTAGGGGTAGCACAGCGCTGAGGCTTCAAATTACACATTATATGAAGACGTAATGTTATATTACATGCTCAGCACACAATGGAATGGTGCCAAGGATACATGTATTACGTGGTCTGCAGCCAAGTGGTTAAACCCACAAATCTCATAGAAAGTTACTTGCAAAATGCTTGTGATGGAGTGAAGAGGTGTATCCTAACGGTTAGACTGAGCTTTAGCCTTTAGGTGACAAGAACTTTTGTCACAATCATAAGGAATTTGACAAGGAATGTCTTAAATCTAAACGTATGTCTCCTTACAGTTAGCTGCACGCTTAAGGAAGTGCAAAATCAAATTCTGAGCCTCTGTGTCCAAATTCTCATTTTTTTAAAAGTAAAATGAGGAAAAGGTCAACTTGTACTTAGGTCTGAACGATCTAATAGTACAGCCAGGTTCCCAGTCAGTAGTTGTGGCTATGGATGTGACATAGGTGGTTTAAACTATTCAGGATATCTGGGCAAAGGTATGATGCAAACTTGATTGTAGAGTCTAGAGGCGGCTGAAAACTCCCCCAGCTGAACTTAACATACATGTATGTAAATAGATTCTAACGTTATATCTTATGGTAAGGGTACCATCTATCGGCAGGGTACCTGCTTGACATCGGCACCCTGGCTCCCTGCCTATTTATGATGGCTGTTTGAGTACGAACGAAAAGTATGCGCGGGATTACAGTAAATGTCATTAGCTTTGAAAACAATAAAAACGAAGAAACGCAAATCAAACTCACAAACAAACTAACAAACCAAACTAGTAGTAGCCCTAGACACGTTTCAGTTACACATTTAATACACATGCGCTCAGTAACGACGCATGGCTGTGAAATTGACGTGTATTACCTATGGAGGGAGGGGTGCCGATCGCTAGAACTAACGTTGTGCGAAGAAAACGGATTGCGTGCACTAAAATTGCGGTATTTTAAAACGGAGATTTAAAACCAACAAGACGGTCACGACATTCGAAACTGTAGTATTTATGGCATATTTTAGGTAAGATTTAGGCGAATTTGTAATATGTTTTTGGAATAAACAAGCTACAAATCCAATAGGGTGACGATAGGTGGTACCCTCAATCATACACAATCGACAACATGTAGGGTATACAGTTGTACCTAACTTACCATAGGCATAGCTGCAAGTAGACAGAAAGATCCGTCTGTCCGGAGGACTCTTTTATATTTTGCCATTAACGCTGTCCTCCGTAGACAGACGGAAGGTTGCAGTACCCATTGCTGTGTGGATGTTCTTAACCACTGTCTCTATGGAAAATTGGGTGAGGTACCTCACCCTTCTCGATTGCGTCTAATTCACGGCCCTAGGTCGGCAAATTTAAGCTTGTATGGTGAATTTATTTTTTTAAGAATACGTTACACTCACCAGATTAATGAATAATCCAACATTTTAGGAGAATTTTCAACGTAAAACACAGCCTGTCGCGTCGTCACATTCAAACTGCAGAAACATACACTATGAATCTATTAGCCAATCACATGCGAGGTAGTTTCTACATGTTTGTTTGACTAAAACAGGTACCTCGCATGTGATTGGCTTAGCAATTGTTACAGATTCAAAATGGCGACTTACTGCTCGCGAACGGCGATGTTGCGATTATCGATAAAATTTCTGCATTATAACCGAGGTTATGTGAGTATTTCGATTGCACAATGTGAGAAATTTATCCCAAATATTGCTGCATAATGTGTCATGTCATGTCATACTTGTTTGAATGTAAAAAAGCTGTCTGAAATTTGGTTTATCGTAACGTTTGATCTGTGCGCGACTGCTCCACACAGGGGCCGCAATCATTGACTTCGGTCTGTATACGGAGGGGATCCGTGAAGCCAGACGCAGTCTCCGCGGAACATTCCCCGACGGACAGATACAGACCGATCTTTCGGTCAAAGCTGCAAGCAGCTTTGCTTGATGTGTTGATGCAGATTTTCCGCTGCCCCATTATACTACAGTCACTTCCTCATGGGAACAACAACGTGAATATTGGGCATTGTCCTTTATCCAGTCCACCACAGGACCTTTTCCAACGCTGTCATCAAAGCCACATGGCATAAAATTTCTTCGTTCTCTGCGCTGCCATTTTGCTTTGTACGCGTAACGTTTTACAGAATTTGAAAATGCAACTCAACGGCGGTACTCGACTCGTTGCGTAATACACTGTACTCGCATTGCGAGTGTGTGCGCACGCACGCGCGCGTAGCTACTACATGTACATGTATTAACCACAGAAGATTATACAGTAAACCCCACTCAGTGGTCATAGAAGCAATATGTGCGTGCGCGCGGGCTGGCGATCACACGTGCACTCGTGGCGCCACAAAATACTAGTACTAAGTAGACACGAATTGGGGGGGGGGGGGGGGGCTATCGGAGATCCGGTTAGTGGTAGTACATTTTCGGCGCATCATGATAAAATAAAACATAAGATATTTGATCGGATTTCAACTCTTTATGTGCCATGGTGGAAATCCCCTGTGTGCCACGTTATTCTGAGACACGGAGGTAGTCATGCTTACAAAATTCTGTTAGGATGAGCATAATAGTAGGCAAGGTGAACGAGGTACCATTTGTAGACTTGCCGCTTTTCAAACACGGAATTTCGATTTACACCACCCAAGTTTTTCCCATTTTGCAGAGACCGCGGTTCCTTCCATGTTTCTTTGGTTAAAAAAAAAATGCAATAAGATACCATCAGATCTTCCTACTATTAATTATCAAACATAATCATTTCTTGTGCGTAATTTTATAGGTCAGCCCACAATGCAACAAGCAAAAAAAGATAACGCACTCCAACTTTTTATTAGGCGACACTCGTGGCAAATATGAAAATTGGAATGCGTGTAAAACTCAACATTAACCTTTCCATTTCAATTCAATTAAATTCATTTATTTTCCATACTTCTCATGAGCATTGTAACAGAAATCAAACCAGTTCTTTAACCTTTTTTACAATGTGTGGTACACAAAATATATGGTGTTAACACAATAATTAAATGTAGTGATAACTGGTCAAAATCGACATCGAAATGGGGTTGATTAAAGAGAAGTATGACGGGACCTATATCTTGTTTGGCTGTAAGCCCCGAGTAATCAGTGTTGGCGAAAAAGAAACGGAGAACGGATAGACGTCAAGACCAGATTATGTCATGGTGCCAAATAAGAAAATGGAGGTAACATTTGTAGTCCCGACTTCCAGTTCTTTTGCTGGTTAGCAAAAATATTGTACGAATATATGATGATAGCTGAAATAATTAATACAATTGCGATCTCTCCGGTTGACAGTATATAGCGTAAAAAAACGCTTAAATAACGCAATCCTGTCGCAAGTATATTTAATTTAATGGATGTATACAACGCGAAGGGATTTTCGGGAAAAGATTAAGAAGCATCTTTGATCCTGGGCGCAACGATAATACATTGTATGAGATTATACAGCCAAAATGATTCATGAAATCATCGCATTCCCGCTGCATGGGCACCAACAACGTAACGTATCAACCTAATCTCGCAAGTTAAGGTATAAACGTCGCACGTATACTCTGAAATCATCGCGATCTCGCCGGATGACAGTAGCGTAAAATAGTTGAATAACGCATGTTAAGCTACGTAATCGGTGTTCAGAAGAAGAAACAAACGCATTTAACTATTTGAATAGATCAGGGTTTGTTTATTATCACAATTTTAACAACGCAGTTTACAATGCAGATATTTCTTTCTTTCAGAATGGTCTACGAAGAATAGATTTGCGTAAAATGGATCACAACTTTCTGAATTCAATCATGTCGCATAATTATGTTTTCAAGAAGGGATTGATTGTATGAGATGACAGCCGAAATGATTTATGAAATTATCACATTCCCGCTGGGCACCAACAGCGTAAAAAAAAAAATCCCACAAGTTACGATAAATGACACATAATGTTATGTTTCTCTGATCATCGCGATCTCGCCGGTGGACAGTAGCGTAAAAATAGTTGAATAACGCATGTTAAGCTACCTAGTCGGTGTTCAGAAAAAGAAATTAACGCATTTAACAATATGAATAGATCTGGGTTTGTTCATAACCACAATTTTTAACAACGCATTTCACAATGAACATTTTCTTTCTTTCAGAATGGTCTATTAGGAACAGATCTGATGTGTAAAAAGAATCACAACCTTCTAGATTCATTCCTGTCGCTTATTTTTCAAGAACGGATGTACAAAACGCGAAGAGATTTTCGAAAGAAAATAACGCATTTTAATCCTTTCGGGCGCTACAATCATAAATTGTATAAGATTTACAGCCGATGTGATTCATGAAATTATCCTATTCCCGCTCGAAACCAGCGTAAAAATGCCTCGCAAGGTCCGGTAAACAACGCATGTATGTTACTTTATTTGCGCTGGTGTTTAGAAAAACTTAAACACATTTTATGCAATCTGATTTTAATAATAATAATATAAGCCTATGTTTCTCAAGAATGTAACCTGCTCTATTATATTCGAAGAGATTTTGGAAAAAATATCCATTTCAACCCCGACTTTTTCGCCTTATTCACAAATAATTTACCTTTATTCTCTCGATAATAATTACCCATATTGTGTGATAACAATGCAAAGGATGTTCTAAACTTTCATCAATGAGTATATTATGACGTCGTGCTTATGTTTTTCTTTGTTTTTGATGCGTACGGTTATAACGAGGTACCGGTTGTAACGAGGTAATATCGCCGGTCCCACGGACCTCGTTACAGCGGGGTTTCATTGTATCAATATTT
This sequence comes from Diadema antillarum, assembly GCF_040938485.1. Lineage (NCBI taxonomy): Eukaryota > Metazoa > Echinodermata > Echinoidea > Diadematoida > Diadematidae > Diadema > Diadema antillarum. Next base: position 1,552,502 of record NW_027271279.1, read on the forward strand.
CAATGAAGAATGTTGGTTTAAATGTGCTGTTTCTGCCATTTACAACAGAAATTTCTGATAGTGTGTGAATATTGGGTTGTTTTATACTGTCTTTTTTTCTATACATGTATAGTACTTTGCTGTTTCAGCCATTCACAACAGCAATGGGTTGACTTATCAGTGTCACCCATAGGGTGTGAATCCTTGATTGAGACCAATACATGATTATGGTATATTGAATAGAAAGGTGATTTTGTTTTTGAAGCAAAGACTTTAAGGCCGTATGGAGTCAATGATAGCAATGTATTTAGATGAACATTATGTATCTTGACTTACAACTCATGATTTTATAGTCGCCTATATAGAATTTTCAAGTGTATTATCCATTGTGTTTTATTTAACATGACATGATTAATTCAAAGTATTTTTTTAGGTGTGAACAAGAGAATTTAGATATTAAATAATGGTATATAGTAAGTCAAGGAACACACCAATGAATGAATTCTGTTTGAGGATGTCCAAATTGTGATCTTAAGACTTAGGGTATCCAGTGGCATCCCTGAATAATGGAACTATAGACAGCCACTCTGCTATTTGAGATTTAGGTAAATATGAATGGGGCTTGGTTAAAAATACTGTACATTATAAGTGAATTTCCTATGCGGTATAATAAGGTTTGGCATGTTGATGAATTGTTCTAAGTATTTGAAATGTCTATGGTTATGGTATGGTATTTGTGTAATAACTCATGTATGAGCCATGCATGTGAAAGGTTAGATTTTGATCCAAAGGTTAATGTCATGTATCATGTAAATTACCATCAAGTGGATGGTGCAAGATGTCTTACAAGGAAACACAGTAACCCTGAAAGTAATTTTCTGATGTCAGTTTATTGACGATATTATAATCAAAAGCGAGGTTATAGAATACAATAGAACATAACAGAGCATGTTTGTTTTCATACAAAGAGCTATACAGTATAGTTTTATAAGCATGTGTAATTCTATTTTTCTTTGGGTGGGGGCCAATAATGTCACGTACAAATTACAGTGCTGTTATTGTAGAATGTTGAGTATTTCACTGCTACTATGTTAATGAAGTCAAACATTGGCAAGAATAAAGTCTCTTCGGGCAGGAACCTCACACTATATAATTATGCCAATGTGTGATTTATTTTGTGACAATGTAAGAACAGTAAAAACCTATTTGAGCTAGAATATTTACCTTACGGTGTGATTTTGTGCTGCATTAAGTAATTGATTAGGTTTAAGACATTGAAATGGGCACTTCTTGAAAAACTACTCAATCTGGAAAAATTACTAAATCATGCATCCCGAGGTTGGCAGCTCTGTTTCAGTCAAAATATGATTTCTTGCATAAATTGGAATATTTAAAAATAGATAGTGAATTCTTTTTTTTTTCAAATATGAAAGTTAATTGCCCCCGTCAGTAAAAATCTGGTCTGAGGTTAAAATAGCGTTAACCACAGGTACTACCAAGAGGTTTGAGTTTTAGTCCATTGTATGATTTTTTTTTTTTATAGCAGAAATAAGTACATGCATGAGCATCACTTAGCTTCTACATAATCATTATTGCAATAGCTATACCTAAACAGTAATGCAGATTTACTTATAATAGTAGTACCGACAATAAGCCACTTCAAAAAAAAATCAAAAGTACTGCAGCACTCCAACTTATAAACTGCAGAAGAATCATCAATAAAACTAACCTCTCAAGTACTGCAATACTACTACAATGTACTGTGCTGCCTCAAAAAAGCACTACAAAATTTAAATGAGAATGGCATGAGTACTGCAAGTATTTCGATGTAAGGTACTGTGATTTACTGCCGTATATATACTACCATAGAAGTACTGTACTATGTACAGTACTACCTCAACAGTACTGCAAAATAACGAGAATGGCGTGAGTACTGCAAGTACCTCGAAGGTACTGCGATTACTGCCGTACTACCATAGAAGTACTGCAGTACTACCTCAAAAGTACTGCAAAATTACAATGAGAATAGCGTGAGTACTGCAAGTACCTCGAAGGTACTGCAATTACTGCCGTACTACCATAGAAGTACTGCAGTACTACCTCAAAAGTACTGCAAAATTACAATGAGAATAGCGTGAGTACTGCAAGTACCTCGAAGGTACTGCAATTACTGCCGTACTACCATAGAAGTACTGCAGTACTACCTCAAAAGTACTGCAAAATTACAATGAGAATAGCATGAGTATACTGCAAGTACCTCGAAGGTACTGCAATTACTGCCGTACTACCATAGAAGTACTGCAGTACTACCTCAAAAGTACTGCAAATATACTATGATTACTGCAAGTACCTCAAAAGTACTACGAGTACTGCAGTAGTTCTGCTATAATACTGCCGTACTACCATAGAAGTACTGCAGTACTACCTCAAAAGTACTGCAAATATACTATGATTACTGCAAGTACGTCAAAAGTACTACGAGTACTGCAGTAGTACTGCAATAATACTGCAGTATTTCCTGCAGTAGGCCTACTTGAAGTACTTTATCACATGGGACCTCCCTGATGGTATGGAATATACGATGCCATGACTGCATCGATAGCATCTTTTGAAGACTTAGATGGCGTTTTGTGTTATATCTACTTGGGACTGTGATAGAATCATAACTGAAAATACAGCTGTAGTTCCAGTTGAGGAGATGTGTGATACCATCGTCTTTACAGTTCGGCAAGTGTACCGGCCACGGGCAGGAGAACGAAATCCATTCAGTTGCCAAAACTGGGTTTTGAAATTGCGTTTGATCGTCTATAGAAGATATTCTTACTCTTATATCATAGATGCGTATATCAATACGTCCACACCGCACTGCAGATGGCTGTTTTCTCAGTCACAGAGTGATACGGTTTGATACTGGATGTGACTATTTAATACAGATTTAATAATTGATACATCATGAACATGATTTGAAAAGACAAAAAATGGTTATACGTTCTTCTCAAGATACAAGTCACAATTGTATTTTGATACTCGAATTCAACACGTTCTGAATGATGCCAGTTTTCGTTTTGTTTTTGCTTTTGATGTTGTTGACACCCTTGTTGTTATATTGGTGTGGGTGCTTGTGCTTGTGTGCATACGTGAGTGTGGGGGGACTTACAGTGTATTTTGTTTACGTTGTTATCATCCTGCAACCACTATGTGCACTAGTGTAGTTTTCGATTTTGTGCAAATTGTTAAAACCATCTTAGCGCGGGTTAAATAGTTGGTGGATGTGAAAACTGTGTGTGTTATCTCTCCGGCTGGTATGTGACGCTGCGACTTGTCCGGTGTGGTAGGAAGTAATGTCCGTCCGGAAAGGACTCCGGGGGACCTTATTTCCGGGTTCGAATTTAGGAAATAGTATCCTAGGACCAAATATCCGTTTCGCAAGGACCTAATCGCCGACGAGGGGGGATCGAATCGCCGGGTTTATACGAAGAAGCCTATTCGGGGGACCAAATCGCCGCTGAGGGGGTCGAATGGGCGGATTTATACGCAAATTCGGGGGGACCAAATCGCCGCCGAGAAAGGACTTGATCGGTGGGTTTAGAAGAACAAGCCTGCTATTATACTGTAGTATTCGCTAACGTCAAAGTGCAAGGGACATAAATCAGCAGGTCAGAAGGATGATTTGCCGCTGAGGTGTTGTTATTTGATTTGCTTAGTGGATTCAAGAAATGATAATATAACTGTTCCATAATAGTCCCTTCATTGTGGGGTTATTGACAAATGTGATTCCTAGCAGTAGGCTACTTTAGAGTTAATGTTGGGAATTGGGCTCTTCCATGGCATAGGGTTAGGTACGCTTAATCATAACTACACCCCCCCCCCCCCCTAAACAAGTATGATTCTCAGTGCAAGACCAATAATTGGCATAAAAAAGGGAAATCATCACCTTTTCTCCATACATGCAATCTATCAGCTGTTTCTCGACAAAAATGACAAGATAACACTAATAACATCCTGCACTAACAAGAAGGTAATACCAGGGGCCGCAGAAAAGAAGTTGATACTATTCAATCCTTTGTCGTATTGTCTCACAATATAGGCCTGTTATCATATTGTTTTATATTCTGCAATGTTATATTTACCTCGTTCTCTGTTGCCTGAGAAATTGAAATGTACATCGCTATGTTTTTTTCGAAAGACGAAATAAACTTTGAATGAATTAAATCCATTTTATTGACATGCAAATTATGGGCAAAATATGCAAAGTAGGAGCTGCCATGTAGGGACCTACTTATAAGGGCAGTATAAATATCATATTGTCCATGAATGTTTTTACTATTTTTATTTTTTTTATTTTTGCACTTCATCGTATAGGGAACAAACTGATTATCAGGTGTAGAAGTCAACGAAGTAGGAAATTTGTAAAGTATTTGCAAATAGGTTTCCCTTCTCTGCATGCTCCTGATTATATATATGGTATGATATCTTTTACCGCATAATCTGGACGAATCAGATCATGAACAAAAGATTATTCAATTCAATTTGATTCAATTCATTTATTTTCATCCTTCTTTTTCCAACAAACATAACACAAAATAAATCAGGAATTACATCATGAACATAAACATTCGCCTCTGCAAGAGATAAAATGATACAGTTTAACATATACTGGCAAAAATGCAAAGTTATGTTTTATAGTTAAGAAAAACAAATTGAGAGGTCCACTAACAAGCTTGTATACTGTTAACCACTCATAGAATCTTATGAATTACTTATTTACAAATACTTATCACAAATATAATTTACGACAGGACGGCACAAAAGAGGAGAAACACAAGACGACTTGACAGAATAGGTGGAAAGAACGGAAGGAAAAAAAGAAAAAAAGAGAATGCCTATACACGCTGAACAAGGGATATGGAACAGGGAATTGGGATGCTTCAGAGAGCTGGTGCTGCACGCAGCTGTGGAAGTATCATTATAGCTAAATCATTGCGAAATAATGAATTCAGTGACTGACTGATTGATGGTGTATTGAACCCTGAGGTTGATGAGACCTAGCTAATAAAGAAAAAAGATATCAGAGAGGATTTAATAGAAAGAATTTCAACTTGCACTTAAAATAATACAAAGATGAATATTTTTTTTTTGTTTCACAGCTGAATGAATTCCAAAATCTAGGACCGGTGTAAATAAATGTATTCTGAGCCAATAAAGTTCTCAGGAGGGGTAAATGAAACTCATCGATTGCCTAGTGGGATATTTATGAAAAAATGGTTCTGTACTGGGAACATTGAATTGAAAATATTGGGAAGTGCATTTGTGTTGTAATTAAACACAAAACTTGCCAAGATGAAAAAATAAAGGTACAAATCTTTGATTTTCAAAATCTTATTAATGGATCTGAATAAGAACATAGCGGGATGCCACATATAATACGAAGTGCTCGTTTTTTTTTTCTTTTGTAACAGTAGTTTATCTAGTATAGTTTGATGGGCACTACCCCATGCTAGGAGTCCGTAATCAAGATAAGGTAAAATTAGAGAAAATACAACCGCAACAAACAGGATAATTTGATATGAAACCTGAGTCTATCAATGATATCAATATTAGTCGAGATTATGCGGCTATTACTCGGTTTTCTGGAGATTGAGTGATATTTCACTAGCTCTTATCCACTGAAACACTTTTTCTTCAATTCGGAATTAACGATTCGTACGAGAGTATCTGGATTTTTATTTGAATCATCAGCAAAGAGTATAAATGAGAGTATGTCACATGATCTGCAAAAGCCATTAATGTAAATAACAAAAAGTAAAGGTCCTCCAACAAGCTACCATGTGGGACGCCACAATGAATCCTATATAGACTTGAGTTGTTCTCGTTCAGAGTTACGTATATTGTTTTCGATTTTGTAGGTAATTCCTGAACCACTCCAAGGCCTTCCCCCGTATTCCATAATAAGACAATATTTTGTGAAGTAAAATGTCATGATTAATTGTATTGAAAGCCTTGGAGAAGTTCAGGAAGATACCAATAAGATGAGAATGATTATCAATAGTATGCGCGGTGTGGTCAATAAACTTCAAATGGACATGAACGGTGCTGTGTTTCTGACGAAACCCAAATTGAGAATTAGTTAAGAAAATTCATTGTTCTTGTAAATATTATGAACCTTAGACCCTAAGAATATGAACCTAACCAGGGAGGTGTCTCACCTCCCTGACCTAACTATTATAGTGTTGACGAAGAATTCAATAAGTGAATACATGTATGTACAACATGCATCATATTCACTTCTGCCCTTGATAAATATTAGCACCTGGAGAAACGGCTCAAAGTTACAATTCACCCCAACGCTTTATGGTACCATACCCAAGAAATAGCTCGAGCAAATCTTCGCTGACAAATAAAACGAAATTTAAGGTCCACAAAACGGAATTTCACAAGCAGATAAGAATTGTACTCAAAAGCAATATGTGAATGCCTTCATTAAGTCTTCATCAAATTACCATTCAAAAGTATTACGGATTGTGGGAAAGACACAAAGAAACTGTATAAAACTGTTATTGCTTTAACTTTTACCAAAATACCTCACTCATGGTGATCAGACTGAGCTTGAAAATTGTTTTAATCAAAATTATGTTGGTAAAATCCTGGTAATTCAACAGTCTTTCCAAACTTCCATCGTACAGTCAGATGACATTGTCTGTGAGACCAAGTAGGAACTGAGTGAGTTACGGTATGTCACTATAGATGGCATAGAACATTAACTTATTAATCAAGAACTCACCAAACAAATCACGTGAACTAAATACAATCCCAACAGACAGTGGCGTATCGAGGGGGGGGGGGGGCAAGGGGGGCACTTGCCCCGGGCGCCACTTCTTGGGGGCGCCAAAAAACGGGAAAAAAAACGAAGAAGAAGAAAAAAGAAGAAAAAAGAAAAAAAGGAAGAAAAGGGAGAAGAAGAAGAGGAAGAAGAAGAAAAAAAAAACAACAACCCTCGACCCGACTGGGGGGAGGGGGGGGGCAGTAAACCAAATCAAATAAGATAAAAACAAAACATGATGATGATACGGACAAAATGACAATGTATATTGTGTTCACACATGTCATGTCATTTCATATTTAGCAGGCAAAGTGTTTCACGTAGCAGCGGCTGCAATTTCTTTTATTCTGAAGAGATCGCCGATTGGATCAAAGGAGGGTGCCAACGGTTTCGAACATGGGGGGGGGGGAGAGGGGCAAAAAACAAAACAAAATAAGAACGAAACATAATATTGACGCGGAAATATATAAATTTCAGCTCACTCGCTCTTACTAATGTAGAGGATTTTTTTTTTCAAGTCCTCTGTTTGTTGGTATAAATCGTTATCTACAAGGCCGTCACTACATTTTGACTAGAATTGTAAGATTTAATAAGCAAAAAATGACAACAATTCCATGTTTTGTAAGCTGAAAACAAAAATTTTCGGCTCGCTCGCCAAATATTTGTCATAAAAAAATATAAGAACAAAACGTGATGATGACGCAGAAATAGGGCCTATGCAAATTTCAGCTCACTCGCGCGTACTAAGTTGGAGTGTTTTTTTCAAGTCCTCAGTTTGTTGGTATAAATCGTTATCTATAAGGCCGTCACTATATCTTGATTAGAATAAGCCAGTTCGTAATTACCTCATTTACACATTGGTACAAATGACCTTTCTTTTTTTCTCAGCTGGTTAGGCACTTCACTCGTTTTCAAAGGGGCATAATGCATAAGCGTGCCCGACGTAACAATTTATGGAATTCATGTTTTGTACTGAATGCAATAACATCCTATTTCCTTAGATTGCGAAATAACAGTCTTGTTGTCAGGTGGATGTGCTGGCAAGCATCATGTAGATAAGGATTACATGAATAATTATTGCATCACGGATGCTTATCTCAATGAATTTACAAACCAAAATGCCTGTTGGTAAAAATGACCTTTTTCTGCTCATAGCGCAGAGTGTAATTACAAACTGGTCTATTGTAAGATTAAATAAGCTAATATGACAAGAATTCCATGTTTTGTAAGCTGAAATACAAACATTTTCGGCTCGTTCGTTGCGTTCAATCGCCAAAATTTATTACATTTAAATCACCCTCAAAAGACCCCTTTTAGTTGCTTGAAAAACCATATGATATGAAAAAGCATAAAGTCTCTATCGGGATGGGGTTGGGGTTGAACACTAAGTCTTTGTCAGAAATTAGGGGCGCAGATTTTTGCGCTTGCCCCGGGCGCCGTTTTCCCTAGATACGCCACTGCCAACAGATTTGGTTAAGAATTGTAGCACAGTTTTGGTTTTATACCCGTTATCATAAGAATTACAAACATGGTAGCCTGAGATAAGGTGTATTCCCACAGGATTGTAAAAGAGTTGCTATTTATCAAAATTTAAGAAACAACAATAGGTTTGGAGTTTCTATGAGACTATACCGTCTAAGCTCACCTTTATTCTTTTTGAGTAAACTGCTTGAAAGTTGTCGTTTTCTCAGAATTGACAACTATCTGCAAGATTGTTTTTTCTTTTATCCATTTAGATCTGCAATTTAGCCTGGTCGAATGATGTGGAAACACTGTTAGTCAATTTAACATACATTATCATGCTCAGAGAATTGGATAATGGGAATATTACTGCTATTATCATGCTTGATATGAGCTCAGCTCATGGCACAGTAAATTACGCAGTGCAGACTCAAAGGTTGAAATATTTTGGTATCGAGGAAACCTTCCTTGATTAGTCCCATTTCTCTGAACAATTCCAGTGGTACGTCAGAATCAAATTTGTTATTTTACCCCTGGTCATAAAGCTACTGCACAAGTTTGGCAATGTTTGATGTACCAAAGCCAGGAAAGGGTATTGTTGGAAGCCCGCTATCCTTTTTACTTGTGCGCAATAAATCAGTGAAGTGTATTTCACTAACATTGTAGTAGTTATCATTGTTATGCAGATGATATAAACTCTTTGTGTCTTAAAACCTGCTACGTTTATCGTGTCATCCGCCAATGCAAAACTTGAAGAATGTTTCCCAGACCTGAAAATCTAGTTTGCATCCAATTGACCTTAAGCTGACTAATGGTGAAGCTTAATTTTTCTTATTTACTATTAGATTCAAATGACATGCTAAGTAAGAACGACTATCACGAGATCGCCTTATGTTCACATTACTAGCAATTTTACATCATTCCATCAAAAACAGTCCGTTATAGGTGTTATAGGGGTCCAGGAAATGTCTTTTCCAAATCATATGATTCACGTTCCGCGGAGTATTAGATATCATGCAGTTGCATAATTTAAGTTTCATATATTTTTATTTATATTTATATTTTCTCATTTGGATCTTTTTTTCGAATTTGCTGCTATGTAATCTCCACAGGGAGATGTTACCAAAACTTCAACAATACCAAAATTATTCCTCCCGCCTGTCACAAAATAAAAGTTTGATTACATATCACCAATCTTCCGTTCTTTACGATGCAAAAAAAAATATCCTTTTAAGATTCTGTTATTAGTACATCATCATTCAGTTCACTCTGCATGTGGGTGTACAAGGCCACCCAGCTCACGGCGAGCGTGCAGCGCTCGGACGAGCCAGCAAAATCCGCAGAATTTCCAGTCGTAAATCGGAACGACCGGCAATGAGAATAGAGATAACGATCGCAACGCTTCGTTGAGCCGCTGAATAGCCCTGAGAGGGTATTTCAGGTTTATCCCTCACAGGGTACTTGCTTGGACTGATAATAATCTACACTAAAATATACTGTTTCAACTCGTTAAAACACACAAAAACATGCATCAAATTGCACCATTTGCAACATTAAAATGCAAAAAGTTCTCACCGTGGGAGGGGGGACACCCCCTCCCACACCCTCTCCTCCCCCCTCGCTCATGATATTTAGTGAAAAGAATTAATACAAGAAGTGCATTTGAATCATACCATTTTATAGGAAAATTGTTCAATGATAATCTACATCAAAATATACTGCAACCTTAAACAAGTGGGATCGTTTCAACTCGTTAAAACACGCAAAAACATGCATCAAATTGCACCATTTGCAACATCAAAATGCAAAAAGTTCTCACCTTGGGAGGGGGGACACTCCCCTCCCACACCCTCCCCTCCCCCCCCCCCCCCCCCACTCGCTCTTCTCGCTCGATTTCAGTCTCGTTCATGATATTCAGTGAAAAGAATTAATACAAGAAGTGTATTTAAATGATACCATTCTATAGGCAAAATGCTTGATAATAATCTACATCAAAATATACTGCAACCTTAGTCAAGTGGGACTGTTTCACGTAGATAAAACGCGCAAAAACCTGCATCAAATTGTGCCATTTGCAACATCAAAATGCAAAAAGTTGTCACCGTGGGAGGGGGACACCCCCCTCCCACACCCTCCCCTCCCCCTCGCTCGTTCCGCTCGCTCGGGTTCAGTCTCGTTAATGATATTCAGTGAAAATAATTAATACAAGAAGTGTATTTAAATGATACCGTTTTATAGGCAAAATTTTTAATAATAATCTACATCAAAATATACTGCAACCTTAATCAAGTGGGACTATTTCACGTAGATAAAACGCGCAAAAACACGCATCAAATTGCACCATTTACAACACCAAAATGCAAAAAGTTCTCACCGTGGGAGGGGACACCCCCTCCACCCCCCCCCCCCCCCTCCCCCGCTCGCTCCGCTCGTTCGGGTTCAGTCGCGTTCATGGTATTCAGTGTAAGAATTAATACAAGACATTTATTTAAATGATACCATATTTTATAGCCAAATTGTTCAATGATAATCGCCATGAAAATAATAATGCTACCTTATACAAGTGGGACTGTTTCACGTAGATAAAACGCGTAAAAACATGCATCAAATTGCACCATTTACAACATCAACATGCAAAAAGTTCTTACCACACCCTCCCCCCCCCCCCCCTCGCACGTTCCGCTCGCTCGGGCTAGGTCGCTTCGCTCCCTCGCAGACTAACCGCCCCCACTAAGATCAAATCCTGGCTACGCCGTTGAAGTAACATTATTTTCTTTTTCTTCAGCTTTTAGCAGTGTATTGCCATGTTGACAGTATCTTTTTCCTCTCTATTTTTTTTTTTTTCGATTTTATTAAAGCAATTCTAGTATGGATTGGGCTAGTACCCGAACTGATTGATCATGTGTTTCGAGATTTGCCACATATGAAAAATGTCGAGGGGGGTGGGGTTCAATGCTTCAACCCCGCCCCCCCCCCCCCCCCCTCCCCCCTTCCCGGCCTTTTTACGGTTAAAAGGCTCACGAAACCGACACTACGCAAAAGAGACTCACGAGACCGACACTAGGCAAAGAAAGCCCACGAGACCGAAACAGGTCATTATATACGGCACTGGACGGAAAGGATGAATAGCGCCACCTAGCTGTATAGACCAATTAATTGCATTGCGTGTCCAGATAATGGAATAAGAACGATAATAAATGGGAGACGGAAAAGGAGAATTGCTAGGGTGGTACCCCATCAGTTGCCCTCCCTCACCCCCTGAAATGTTCAAGATCTTTAATTGTGTTTGGATGTGTTAATGTTTGTGAAAGAAAAATAAAGAAAATTTGGTCTCTTGGGCTTTCCATGCTTAGTTACGGTCTCGTGAGCCTTTATTGCGTACTGTCGGTCTCCTGGGCTTTGTTTGCTTTATAGTGGCGGTCTTGTGAGCCTTTTGTGCGTAGGGTCGAGCTCATGGGCTGCATGACTCGTGAGCCGTATAATTCGTATGCTGCATGACTAATGGACCTATTTTCTATGTCGGTCTCGTGGACTGTATGACTCGTGGGTGTCGGTCTCGTAGGATGACCCCCAAGCAAACAAAAAAGCATTCGAATATTTGCAGCGGAGTAATTTTCTGATGTCATGAATTGCCCTTAAACATAGCCTTATATTTTTCATATTTGACCACTATACTGCAAGATGACACTCCCGTAAAATCTCTACTGGTACACACTCTTTGGCTGTTTGACGGTGTAATCTTCGGAAACATTGGGAATCAGAAGACGGTAGATGTTTTTAGTAGTGGTCCGGTTTTTTTTTTTTTTTTTTCATCTTTTTTTTTTTAAGTCTCCAGACAATCGACCGGGGTTGTAATTCGTATCGCGTGTTTAGGATGGCATGTAACCGTTCCGCTTAATGTCGTTTTTGTGATGGTTTCGAAAAACGTTGTCAAATAAGAACAACGGCGTAGCCAGGATGTCATCTTAGGGGGGGGAGGGGGGGGCGCTAGTCTGCGAGGGATCGAAGCGACCGAGCCCGAGCGAGCGGAGCGAGCGAGGGGGGGGGGGGGGGAGGGTGTGAGAGGGGGGTGTCCCCCCTCCCACGGTAAGAACTTTTGTGCATTTTGATGTTGTTATAGATGGTGCAATTTGATGCATGTTTTTGCGCGTTTTATCGACGTGAAACAGTCCCACTTGTTTAAGGTAGCAGTATATTTTAGTGTAGATTATTATTGAACAATTTGGCTATAAAATGGTGTAATTTAAACACACTTCTTGTATTAATTCTTTTCATTGAATATCATGAGGCAACTGAACCCTAGCGAGCGGAGCGAGCGAGGGGGAGGGGAGGGTGTGGAGGGGGGTGTCCCCCTCCCACGGTAAGAACTTTTTGCATTTTGATGTTGTAAATGGTGCAATTTGATGCATGTTTTTGCGCGTTTATCGACGTGAAACAGTCCCACTTGTTTAAGGTAGCAGTATATTTTAGTGTAGATTATTATTGAACAATTTGGCTATAAAATGGTGTAATTTAAACACACTTCTTGTATTAATTCTTTCATGAATATCATGAAGGGCAACTGAACCCTAGCGAGCGGAGCGAGCGAGGGGGAGGGGAGGGTGTGGGGAGGGGGGTGTCCCCCTCCCACGGTAAGAACTTTTTGCATTTTGATGTGTAAATGGTGCAATTTGATGCATGTTTTTGCGCGTTTTATCGACGTGAAACAGTCCCACTTGTTTAAGGTAGCAGTATATTTTAGTGTAGATTATTATTGAACAATTTGGCTATAAAATGGTGTAATTTAAACACACTTCTTGTATTAATTCTTTTCATTGAATATCATGAAGGCAACTGAACCCTAGCGAGCGGAGCGAGCGAGGGGGAGGGGAGGGTGTGGGAGGGGGGTGTCCCCCTCCCACGGTAAGAACTTTTTGCATTTTGATGTTGTAAATGGTGCAATTTGATGCATGTTTTTGCGCGTTTTATCGACGTGAAACAGTCCCACTTGTTTAAGGTAGCAGTATATTTTAGTGTAGATTATTATTGAACAATTTGGCTATAAAATGGTGTAATTTAAACACACTTCTTGTATTAATTCTTTTCATTGAATATCATGAAGGCAACTGAACCCTAGCGAGCGGAGCGAGCGAGGGGGAGGGGAGGGGTGGGAGGGGGTGTCCCCCTCCCACGGTAAGAACTTTTTGCATTTTGATGTTGTAAATGGTGCAATTTGATGCATGTTTTTGCGCGTTTTATCGACGTGAAACAGTCCCACTTGTTTAAGGTAGCAGTATATTTTAGTGCAGATTATTATGGAACAATTTGCCTTTAAAATGGTGTAATCTAAATGTACTTCTTGTATTAATTCTTTTCACTGAATATCATGAACGCGACTGAACCCGAGCGAGCGGAGCGAGCGAGGGGGTAGGGGAGGGTGTGGGAGGGGGGATGTCCCCCCTCCCAAGGGAAGAACTTTTTGCATTTTGATGTTGCAAATGGTGCAATTTGATGCATGTTTTTGCGCGTTTTATCCGACGTGAAACAGTCCCACTTGTTTAAGGTACATAGCAGTATATTTTAGTGTTGATTATTATGGAAGAATTTACCTATAAAATGGTGTAATTTAAACACACTTCTTGTATTAATTCTTTTCACTGAATATCATGAACTCGACTGAACCTGGGCGAGCGGAGCGAGCGAGGGGGGAGGGGAGGGTGTGGGAGGGGGGTGTCCCCCCTCCCACGGTAAGAACTTTTTGCATTTTGATATTGCAAATGGTGCATTTTGATGCATGTTTTTGCGCGTTTTACCGACGTGAAACAGTCCCACTTGTTTAAGGTAGCAGTACATTTTAGTGTAGATTATTATGGAACAATTTGCCTTTAAAACGGTGTAATCTAAATGCACTTCTTGTATTAATTCTTTTCACTGAATATCATGAACGCGACTGAACCCGAGCAAGTGGAGCGAGCGAGGGGGGAGGGGAGGGTGTGGGAGGGGGGTGTCCCCCTCCCACGGTGAGAACTTTTTGCATTTTGACGTTGCAAATGGTGCAATTTGATGCATGGTTTTGCGTGTTTTAACGAGTTGAAACAGTCCCACTTGTTTAATGGTTGCAGTATATTTTAGTATAGATTATTATTGAACAATTTGCCTATAAAATGGTATAATTTAAATACACTAGTCTTCTTGTATTAAAGGCAGCCGATCGCCATCCCTAATGGTACGTAAACTCCGAACGACCGAAGTTTGTGCGTGCAATTGCGCAATGGCAGACTCGGTGCTATATCCATAAACGTGTGGGACAATGCTACCACTGAGACAAGTGTGTGTGTGTGCGTGTGTGTGTACGCATCATACACAAACATTGTCACCGCGAGCTGCGGTGATTGGAGGAGAGAGGCCAGAAGACGCTGCGGCGTGTGTGTGTGTGTGTGTGTGTGTGCGTGTGTGTGTACGCATCATACACAAATATTGTCACCGCGAGCTGCGGTGATTGGAGGAGAGAGGCCAGAAGACGCGTGGCTCTTTTGGCCTCTCTTCATGCGCATGCCCACTGAGAGTGTGCGTCCATTCGGAAGCTCTCGGGACAGCCATTTTGGGTTAGGAGATAAGCACAGGGAGCTCTCTTGTAGCCTACCGTATTTTCGCTGACCCATTGAGCCAGCGCTATTCTCATTCGGGGGTCACTACATTTGATACAGAATGGGGGAGGCAGCGTGTTGCGTTCGTCTCCGTGCCGCACAAACCACTCGCCACGACTGAGTGTCTTTAATTCTTACACTGAATATCATGAACGCTGTCTGTTCAGCAATCAAGCAGAAAAAGCATGCACACGAGGGTGTAGATAGGGGCATATCCCCTGCCACACGAAGGTGATTTTGCGTTTTCAGACCTGAAATTCAGCGATCTGGTGCAAAGTTTTGGTGCAATACTTTTTCATCGAAGTGTTAAAATCACGGAATTTAGCTCTTATTCCGAATGTGCACCATCTGTGTGTATGTATAAAGTCTAGTGAGGTAGAGCTTAGGGGAAGGGGGATTCCCCCTCACGCACGCGGAGCTTTGGCGTTTTTAGAATTGAAATAAAGCGATCTGGGTATAGCCACAGTCTACTTCTATGCATGGGGGGGGGGGCGGGTGAGCAGGGAGAAGGAGTTGGCGAGTGTTATCTCCACCCTTCCCTTCCGATGGAGCTTTTGCCTTTTTAAGGTTGAAATTGAGATATCTATCGTATACGCATATTTGATGGAATCAACATTTGGGAAATCACCCAAAAAAAAAAAAGAATGGGGGGGGGGCTGAGGGAGGAAAGGGTCGATTAAAAGGGGAAATTCCCCTTATACATGAGGGAACCTTGAGTTTTCGGAATATAAGTGATAAGTCTTGTGCACTCAGAATTATTCATAATATTTTGTAAATCTAAAAAGTGTACTTAGCTAGGGAAAGAGGTACAGAGGGGGAGGGTTTGGGAGGGGGACACCCCTCCCAAGCACGAGAGATTTTGCATATTTTGAATTGAAATTCAACGATCTGGTGCACACTTTGAGTGAAATATCTATAAAAAAAATTATCTTATTTGATGAAAGGTTGCAAAGGAGACCCGCTTCATGTGCATACAGTATACACGCATTTTTTTTTTTCCGCCTCCCAAATCCCCGGTCCAAATCTTAGGGGGGGGGGCGACCGCCCCCATCGCCCCCCCCCCCCTGGCTACGCCAGTGCCGCAACATCGGGGAAAGTTGTTACAAAATTTTATGTTTATTGATTACGTAATATCTTGTTTATATTATCTGGACTTCCAAAGTTTTTACTGTTTTTAATCAAAGGAGGAAATAAGGTATCCTCAAAGCAAAAATGACGCCGATTCCTCTATTCGTTTTTTGTACAGACCTAAAAATGTGAAAATTGTAACAACTAGACCCGGTCTCCCATAGGCGGCTGTACCGCCCGAGCCAGCGAGTGGCCAGGCCTGTCATACTCGTACACTGTACTGTACCTTCTAGTCCTCGCCGGCGCCCGGCCTTGCATTAGCATGCACCACTGCACGCACTCGCAGCGCATTTATAAGCTACAGTAACACATACCGGTACAGCGTACTGCTTGATCATGCGATCGATGTGCACATCACAGATCAGTCATCTCTGCATACGCTGAAAATATGCTGGAAAATATTCACCCACCTAGATATCGTCATGGAATGCCCATCTTTTTTTTTTTATTTGTTCTCTGTCGAAATGTCGCGAACACAATCGGGAACGAACAGTGATCTCGAACTTATCCTGTCTCCGACGCAACTTCTTCCAAGTATTAGTAGGCCTACGTACAATGTACGTAGGCACTAGGCCTACTACATAGAGCTGTAATACAGCTCTATGGC
Source organism: Diadema antillarum (assembly GCF_040938485.1). Taxonomy (NCBI): domain Eukaryota; kingdom Metazoa; phylum Echinodermata; class Echinoidea; order Diadematoida; family Diadematidae; genus Diadema; species Diadema antillarum. Next base: position 1,569,123 of record NW_027271279.1, read on the forward strand.
CTACTACCACTTCTAGTATTAGTAAGTCGCGCGTGCACGTACTGCGCTGTGGAGTCACCCGCAAACTTCACCCACACGGCAACGTCACGTCTCGCATGCCAGTAAGGCTCCTATTTCTGCAGATTTTTTTCATTTATTGTCGTGCGAACAACACATGGCAGCTTCGCAGCAACAGCCAATAGTCGTATTAACAGCAATTTCTTAAGAATGAAGAAATTTCAAATCATATTAAAGCTGTAATTCAAGTCGAGAAAACGGGAAGTACACGTAGAATACAGTTGGTTGTGTGTGTAAATAGCATTAGTCACGTATCACGTGCGTACGAACGGAAGTGACTTTGCTACCGGACTATCCCATAATGCACCGTAAATGTCGCTTAAATCAACATCCGGGTACTTTTTACGTCATTGGCGATAGCGAGAATTATCGACTGCTTTCTTTCGGGCCATGGTAAAACTATTTGCGCTCGGTGATTTCTCAACAGTGCCATGTCCCTCGACAGAGAAATCACCTCGGTGCAAATAGTTTTACCATCTCCCTCTGTAGCAGTCGATATTTGTATACTACTAGTAGATCGAGCTAGAGCGTGTGCGTACGGATACCCGACAGCTGCAGCTCCCCACCGCGGTCGCGCTGGGCGGCCTCGCTCGGCTCGCGTGCCGACTGTACGCGTATCAATTTGTAGGGCCTACGTACTACGCAAAGTTAAGCGGTCCGAGCTATGGGACGCCAAGTGTTCGTTTGAAAATTCCGTCCAAATAGACACGAAATTACCTTAAAACTACAGAAATCATACATTGAAATCCATTTCTTTACAAAATGAAATTGTACAGACAATTTCGTAACAAAACAATTTCATTTTGTAACGAAATCTGGTTTAATTACAAAATTGGGAAGACAGTTATCCATTTTGTTACAAAATGAAAAAACAAATTTTATTTCGTAAACAAAATCTCATTTTGTTACAAAAAAGACGTGCTTTTTCATTTTGTGACAGAATGACATGGCAAATATGATTTCGTAACAGAATCTTACTTTGTTCCAAAAAAAAAAAAATCATTTCGTGTACGGAATTGAACTACAAAACAATTTCATGCACGGAATGGTTCTACAAACTGCATTTCGTGTAGAGGGTCTAACAGAACTGAACTACACTCCCTTTTGTGTACGGAATTGAACAACAAAAGTCATTTCCCTGTAAGGTACCATACGAAATGGATTGAGTTGCACACGGAATGGATTTCGTTCCATATCAAATGGATTTCGTACCATGCGAAAAGGATTTCGTGTTACACAGAAAGGATTTCGTGTACGGAATGGCATTCTGTCAGTCTCTGCCGAGTAAGGGATATAAGAAGGACGCTGATTGGCCGCCTTGTTGATCCGAGCAAGCTCCGCCCTATATTTTGCATATACCGGTACTTGAATGAAGGGTCAGACAACGAAATTTCGAAAGCCGGTAAGACTTGTAAGTTTTGGTTGAGACCTAATTTTAGGTTTTTAACATTTTTGGTGAGTTGATTAGAAACCTCTTATGAAATATGAAAGAGTGTGTAATTCTATGAGGAATTCAACGTTTAATCGATGAAAATTGGTTTTTGAAATGGCTGAGATATTAAAAAGAAGAACAATTTTACTAAAGTGTGGGATACGATTGGTTTATCTGATTTTATCTCATTGTCATCAGATAAACTTTGAATTCCTCTTAAAATGGTATGCTCTCTACTATGTCACTTAAAGTCAGTTTCTTGGTATCTCGCAAAAATTAGGTTAAGCCCGGTTCTCATCTCCACCAATACTGTATACCATCCCTTTAAAAGATTTGCAAAAAATGTGCGCAATTGTGATAATATCCGCCATTTTGATGTTTTTTTCTTTAAGGCGCTGGGGTAAACTGAGACATCACTCTCCCATTTCTCCCTTATAAATTCGAAGTTGTGATAAAAACATCACAGATTTTCTTATTATTCTGTTTAAATTTCAGGCGCTTCAATTATAATTTTCTCTGATGGACCATGATGGATAAATCGCGATGAAACTCTCGACAGTCTGTAGTTACTGTTTCTCCCATTATACCCCAACCAATGTCCCACTTCTCTCAGGGGTGGTCCAATTCACCCCATTCAGAATTTTTCCTTTGTTTGTTCTCTTGTGTGTGTGTGTGTGTTTTGTTTTTAGAATCCAAACACGTGTGGCACTTGTAGGCCGATAGGAACATGAGGAATATGAAGTAATAACCCATTATATTATGGCCATTAGGCCTATATCAGATAATTCATGAAATCACAATTTTTGCTCCACTTCACCCCACTGTTGAGATCCCCAGAAACTTTTGGAAAAACAGCTTTTTAGTATCATGGCCACATTTTTTTGCACCATACAAAGGAATACATAGGGTGTCATCACTTTGGGCCCCGCTTTTTTTTTAACCCGGAAGTACGTAACTCGCACTAAATAGAAATAGATAGAGATCTAGAAGTGTGACCGCGGTAAGGTCATGTTTTTCCACTGAAAGCCGTTTTTGTTTTGTTTTGTTTTGTTTTGTTTTTGTCTTGTCAGCTGAAAAAAAATCTGGAAATGGAAGGGGAAGACGAGGTGAGGACCGTTTTTCTTCTTACCCACGCCGATGAAAATCGGCAGGGGGTTATGTAAAGGGTTCCGTATGTTTGTTTGTTTGTTTGTTTTTTGTTTGTTTGTTTGTTCATTGTTTGTTTGTTTGTTTGTTTGTTTGTGTGCAAGATAACAAGAGAACGGGTGAACGGATTTTTTTCCCCCTCACTGGGATATTTATTATTCTCTTTCATCTATACACATATTACAACATATTTCAAATAACATCATGCTTTTTTTTTCGAATTCAATACAATATACATCAAGAAAAAAGGTGTCTAAAAAGACACCATTTTTTCTGAAACACTTGCAACTTATGATTATTTCTTGCGATAAATTTCTCTCTATCATAATATTCCCTTATACTATATTTACATAAATCAAAACGAGGTATTATTTTTCTTATTTTACAAACATAAATTTCATATCTCACAAGCATGGTAATACAATTCAATGCCGAATTGTTAATACCCCTAAAACCAAATAATTTATTTTCCGTCGTAAATGTTATTTCTAACCCCGTGTTCATATTAATCCATTCTCTTACTTCAACCCACAATCTATCAACATATTGACACTCACTAAAAAAATGTATTAAAGTCTCAACATTCACATTACAGAATGAACATTCACTTCTTTCAACCAATCCAATTCTATTCAACATCTTATTTGTATATAAAATTCTATTAACTATTTTAAACTGAAACCATCGTAAACTAACATCTTCCGTGCTCTCAAACGGGGCCAACGAAAAAGATTGCCATTTCTCTTCTTCAAGTTGTATCAATTGTCGCCATTTTAAAAATCCTTTACATTGATATACATTATTTCTATTCTTTAACAAAACAGCATAAATATGTGAACATCCTTTAGAATGTTTTATAACCAATTGTAAAATATCAGGTATAATTGGTTGACAAAACTTTTCCATATTATTCACACTTCTATCACAACCTGCTTTTTTAACCGCATGACATATTCCAAAATAATCTAAAAAATTAACGTCAACATCATATTTCCTCTTAAAGGTAGTAAATGATAATACATTTCCTTCTTCATCTAACAAATCATTAACAAAACGAATTCCTTTTTGATACCACTTTCGTTTAAAAACCGACGCATTTCCTATAGTAATCTTATTATTTTTCCACAAAGGTTGACACTGAAAATTATTACAATAAACCGAAAGTAATTCGCCGTAAGCTGTGAATACTTCTTTCCAAAAGGGATTACACGTATGTGAGGCTTGTTCAAAGAAAAAATCATTTCCGAGACTCATATCTAATTGATGGGTACGGGGTAAAAATATACTCAATAATTTTTCTGACCATTTATCCGTTGTAAATAACAATCGCCTAATCCATGATATTTTCAGTGCTGTAACCTGTGTGTAAATATTTATCATTTTCACTCCACCTTGTGCATATGTCTGAGACATTTGAATTCTGTTTATTTTATCCGGCTTCCTTTCCCATATAAAACTATAAAACATATCATTTATCTCATTCAAAAAATTACCTTTAGGACTTGGCAAAGACAAAAACAAATAATTCAATTTTGATAACAACAGTGACTTAATAACTACAATTCTACCAAGCACTGTTAAAGAGCGTTTACGCCAAGAGTTCATTTGTTTCCTAATCACTTCCATTTTGTCATAATAATTATACTGAACAGTTCTCTCTAAATCAACAAAAAAAATGTATACCCAGATACTTAAAACCTCCTTCATACACCCAATGAAAATTCCTTTCAGGCAACATTCTATCTTCTTTATTCTTACATTTCCCTATCCATATTACTTTTGTTTTATTTTCATTGATTTTTAAACCAGATATATTTGCAAATCTATCTATAATATTCATTGCTATAAATAAATCCTTTTCTGTACCATTTAATGTCAACAGTGTATCATCCGCATATTGAACTATTCTATGAAACATATTATCTATTTTTATCCCTTCAAATGAATTAGGTCCAGAAATCATCAAATTTAATATTTCACTGCACAACAAAAATATATATGGAGAAAGAGGGTCGCCTTGCCTGCAACCTCTTTCTATCTTAAATCTCTCAGTAAAAAAACCATTAATCTGAGCAGACGAAAAAGCATCAGCATATAAAATATTTATCCAAGAAATTATTGAGGGACCGAAATTGAAAAATGACATCACTTTTGTTATAAACTCATGAGAGATTGAATCGAAAGCTTTTTCAAAATCAATCAATACTAATAATGCTGGAATATCTTTGACATCTGTATACAAAATCAAATCATATAAACGGCGAATATTCTCTCCAATAAATCTACCTGATAAAAACCCTTTCTGGTTTTCACTTATCACAAAAGACAAAACCTTCTTAATTCGATTCGCAATACATCCCGATGCTAATTTATAAACTACATTCAACAAAGAAATTGGTCGCCAATTTTTCAAATAATACTTATCTTTATCTTCTTTAGGAATCAAAGTTAAAACACCCAATTTTTGAGAAAAAGACATATTTTCCTCTGTATATGCATAATTCAATGATCTCAACACTAAAAACCTCAAATCTTCCCAAAATACTCTAAAAAAATTCTACAGTAAATCCATCCATTCCAGGTGACTTATTATTTTTCATATTTTTCAACATTTGATCCAATTCTTCTATTTGCAAAGGGCCTTCTAAAGACAATCTAAGTGTTTCGTTTAACCTTGGAATATCTTGACCTTCTAAAATTTCTTGTAAATCCATATCTTCAACATTTTGCTTCTTATATAATAAACTATAAAAATTTGCTACTTCCTCTAATATTTCCTGTTGCTGATTTAATATCTTTCCATTTTCATCCACCAATTGTAAAATTTGCTTATCTATAACATTACCCTTTTCCAAATTCAAAAAATATGTTGAAGGCTTTTCACCAAATTCCATCCATTTAATTTTCGATCTAAAACATATACTATTCACTTTTTCCTGTCTAATTTTATCCAAACATTCTCTTTTCTTTTAATTCCTCTAAAATAAATTCTTCATCTTGTTGTATTAACAACAATCCTTCCAACTCAATTATATCTTTTTCTAATTGCTTTTCCTTATTCCTTTCCAATTTTTTCTTATAACTCATATAACTTATTGTTTCACCTCTTATCAACATTAATAATGTATCAAAAAATAATTGATCATTAATAACAAATTGACAATCTCTACAATCATAAGAAATATCATTTATCGCATAAAATTTAACTGTTTGTGTAATCAATTCTTTTATCTTTTCAATATACACATCATCTTTCAATAATGTATTATTAAATTTCCAATAACTCGGCCCCCTACAATATCCTAAATTCAAACTTAATGTAATCAAAGAATGATCCGTCCTAAAACCTGACATTATATCTACCTTATCAACCAATGTTAATGCTTTCTTAGATATCAAATAAAAATCTAATCTAGCTAATTTCAAAGGATTATTTTGACGCCATGTAAACTGTTTCTCTGTAGAATGTTGTATTCTCCACGGGTCTACCAACTCCAAATCACATTTCATTTCATCCACTTTCTTCTTTGCTCTAGGGTTATTTAACCGTACATAATTATATGTGTCCAAATCAAAATTTTGTACCAAATTCCAATCTCCACAAAGTATAACTAACGAATTTTCTCTTTTAAGTATAAGCTTCTGAATATTTTCATAAAACCCCGGGGAGTCTGTATTTGGCCCATAAATATTAACCAAAGAAAATGAATTTTCACATAACTTCATATCTAAAATCAACCAATTACCTTTATCATCTGTTTCATATCCTTTTATATCTGTAGTGATATCTTCACGAAATAATATCGCTACGCCCCTTGAATTTGATGTGCCAAAACTAAAAAAACAATCACTGCCCCACTCTCTTCTTAAATTTTCTTCTTCTAAGGCATTGAAATGAGTATCCTGTAAACAACATATATGAAATTTACTAGCTTTCAAAAAATCAAAAACCTCGTTCCTTTTTTTCCGATTGCCCAAACCACGACAATTCATCGAAACAATATCAATCTTATTCATATTTACAAAAGAATTCTAATATACCCAGTGAGCTTTTTCCAACAAACAACATACATAGAACAAAATGTGCCTCTCTGCTTGAAAGGCTGTACCAATACACAGTCTTACTACTACTTTTACTTCTACAACTACTAATAAAACTACTGCTACTAATGCTACTACACACCTCGCACAAGCATTAGCAACAACGGAGACAAACAAAACAAAAACAAAAAACAAGACGGTACATACAGGCTCTGCCGTTGCCCCCGCTTTCCCGCTTTTACATCATATTCTCCAATTATCATTAACACTTATATCAATCTAGTACTAATACATTTCCTTGTAAATAAATATACCAAAAAACATATCCTGTTAAAACTATTTTAACGGATTTGCACGAAATGTTCAGAGGATGTTTGGATAATGGCAGGAAAGAATCGATTAGATTTTGGTGATAATCGGTTGACCCTTGCAAATTCTGTGTGACCTTGAAGTTTTGACCCTATGGTAGGCCTATAGTGACCACTCCGAAAATTTCCCGTTTCTCACTTTGCGATTTTCCGCTACCATACGAAAACATAAACTCCCAAACGATCCGACTTCGCTGCTCAAATGTTCGTAAGAATTCCGAAATTTACGTTTAGGCCTGTTTGAGGGACTATGTCCTTTTAGATTTATGAAAGTTCGTTCTCCGTCGTCACAAACTGGCCCGTATTTTGATGATTTTTCAAATTAACATTGATTGTTTTTTTCGTTGGAGGAGCATTTGCTCGGTCGCAGTCACACTGCACCATATGCGCGCTCAATGTCAATGCGTGTGCAAGGCCGCTGAAAATGCATCGCGCTCTACACTGTTGGTGCAAAATTGCATCGGCGACGTTGCGGCGCTCGTTGGTGACCGAATACTGGTGCAGTAGACATTTGCATTCAACCCTTGCACTGAATAATTTCCGTAGACACTAATCACAGGGGTAATTGCCTAGGGGGTACGTAAATTTTGTTTTTCTTTTGCGCTTTTGTGGATACCATCAAAGATCGTACACTCATACGACCTCTGATATCATCACACTCTCGGCTTGCTATAATCAAAATATCCCGCAAGAAAACGGCGTATTTCTCGATTTTTAGCGTTTTTCGGCGACCCGTCGCGTAGACAATACTCTTAAAACTGGATTTAATTCGCGCCCGCTTGGAAAAGTTCCGATTCTGCACTTGACGGTGGAATTTGGGATTTTCGATGGATTTTGGGAGGAGACTAAAGGACTTTCCTGTTGTGAATGAGTGTTACCGTATGTGAAATGATGTGATTTGCGTGTGATGTGACTGTAGAACCAAAGATCGTACACTGAAGTGTACGATCTGAGGGAGAACTCACTGGCTGGTGATAAAGCACACTAGCAATTAAGTGACGAATTCGTAGATGACCGAATCTGGTAGTTTCTAGTTTCTTTTTTTTTTTTTTTTTTTTTTGCTTGTCAGCTGAAGAAACCCGAAAATCGAAGGGGAGAGATGAGCTAAGGACCTTTTTTTTCTTGTTAGCTCATGAAACCCGGAAGAGGACCCCGACACTTTTGAAAACGCTCCGCTGGCCCTGATGGCAGCACGGAATGGCACTAACATGGCAGAGGTTCAAGTCTGATTAAAGTGTATACATTATTCTCTCTTCTTTTTTTTTTTTCGTTTTTTTTTTTGCTTTTTTTTTGCACTGAGTCTGAAATTTACATTAACAAAAAACAAACAGAATATCATTAAGTGATACGTATTCTAAACGCATGAAGAAAAGCGTCGAAATCAATATTGTGAAGTGTAATATGACTTTGATTGTGATTTTGGTGTATATAGAGGGATTTAATTAACAGAAAATAAACCTGAAAATTAAATGACCCAAGTAGGGCCTATTACAAAGGTAAACCCAATAAAATCTGCATCTGAACATCATCCTTACTGACATTGCGAAGAATGTATGTTTTGTACCGTTGTACCACCAGTAGACGCATACAGTGTCTCATGAGCTGTACTGAATTGTGCGAAGAAAGTACAGCCGCAGACCGACTTACAATACTCATATGCGCTTGTCAGTATATGTGAATTGAACCCCAAGCTCAGTCACGTGATCTGATTTCGCGAAGTTAGCTAACTTTACACTTTGGTTTGCGAAGTTAGCTCGAGCTGGATTTCCAATAGTTGCTAGTTGAACTTAGCACCGACGTCACGGACTTCGCGATGGCAGTAAAATCGCGAAGTTAGACCGACAGTGGGAACGGACAGTCTAATTTATCGCAATATTGCTGACATCGCGAAGTTCACCAAGCAACCTCCAAACAAAAGTGCGAGAGATACTGCGCATGTACCTAAAGAAACGCAAATAGCATTGTAGCATTGAACTGAATCAGACTGTTGCAAGTTATATGTTAAATGGTATTCGAATGCATGTGCAGCATTATTCCTCACGGACGTTCGCTGCTCTGGACATGGTAAACTTTCGCGGTGAATAAAAAGTTGTTCCTCTGGGAAAATCCCAGTATAATTGGGTTCATATTAAAGCTTGAATTATACTCTTTCAGGTAAGATAAATGATTTGGAGTAATTCCTACTTTTGAAATTTGGCGATGTTTTAGCTCAATTGTACATCGTTCAAAATTCTGACCCATTAATATACACAAATACATACATGTATCTGTAAATATATAGAGAGACAGAGGAGGGCCTATGTGCTCGTCAAAGTTACACAAGTTGCGGTCTCCGGTCGACCAAAAGTGTCCATTTTCTGTTGTATATTCGTTTTAATACTCTAACCTAGCGCACTGAAGTTTACGTGATCGTTTCTCAAAACAAAAGACAATTTATACAAATGTGATACATCACCATTTTATTAAACATTGAAACCAAAGAAAAGCATTGGAGGAACATAAGAGAGAAGCCCGTGACATAACTAAGGAAATAATAAACAGGCCCTTTGCATAATCACAGATAAAATAATACATACACATTAAGACAATAAACGCCACTCCACGTGTTTAAACTGAAGAAAGCCAAGACAACAATCAACTTTTTAATGTGAAATGAACAGATGCCAATACAAAGATGTAATTGCGGGAGGAGGGGTGTGAAGGAGGGGTGTGAAAGGGATGCAATTCGAAGACTATGAAATACAAGTTTAAACCGTGAGATTGATGCCACCTAGCAACCAGAATAGAAAAAAAAAGATCGAATGATGACCTGGAGGCGAACATGCCAAACGTAAATCACTGATAATGATATCATGCTAAAGAGAGTATCATTCTGACTTTACCAATCCGTGTAATGCGGCCCTGCAAACATGAAATTGTTCACCGTCATCTAAGAAAAAATACAATTTTCTCTTTAGTTGAAGAAATCACAAATAACGAAGGCATCGTTAGCGACGCTATTGCTCTGTATTGTCTGAAAAAGAAACGTAAACACACACTGGTGTCCCTGTAATATTTTACAATTTTCTTTTCCAATCTTCCACATCTACCCGAGCTAGCAAAGCCACATGATTGTCTTTTGATGGGTAGGGTGACAACTTTGAACAACAGCTTCCTTCTAGCAACAGATACCACAAATATATTCATTTGACTTGATAACACACATACATAATATAATATATATGTAAGTATATGTATGTATACATTATAATGTATATGTCCGGGATCAGGTCTGCTCGTGTGTGCTGAGAGAACTATGGATCGTAAAGGCATTGCCTCGCCGGCAAGATCTCAAAAGGATAGCTAGATAATTACGGGATCTGGCACAGTAGCCCCGTCTGTCGATTGTCTGTACCGTGCTGTATGGAAACCTTGGCGGGCAACTTCTACGATGTGACGTGGTCAATTTAGTGGTAGTATGTTGTTATGAAGCGATCTTAATACATCGCATTTTACAATAATAGTTGAGTACATGATAACGTGATTCACGATTACCACACTTTGTACATTTGTCGTTGACCAATGTTGACCTTTTACATGTTTTAGCCAATGGTCAATCTGATGTCACACATGGTATACTTCCATCTCCATTTCAAACATTCTTTGCCCATAATGAAATCATACGTTCATATGCCCACACGACGATCAAACGAATTTCATCTCTATCATGTTTATTATACCCTAGAACACTGTTAGAGCACACACACACACACACACACACAACAAATTGACTAAACACATCATGGTCCTTACGTGTGGAACTTATTACATAGCATATTTAAGTCACGAAACTTACATATTTATGCATGTTCTACCTAACAGTGATTCTCTTTGGAACTGTGAGGTCAAAGGTCAAAGGCCAGGTTTAGATAATACTACTTTACCATGTAATACTGAAATTATACTTTTTCTCAATACCTTGAAAATTACTCAATGCTTAAACTTATAAAAGGGTCAAAAGTCAAGTAAAAATCATCGGTTCCCCCAAATACCTGCACTCTGACGTTTTAATCATTCATCCAATTGAACCTAGTTCTAGGAAAGTGAACATTCAGCACATTTGTGGCAAACCTTTCATTTTAATATTTGTGTGAAACTATCATCACACATTGTCAAGACATTGTACTATAGACCTATTATAGGAGAACCATGCATTATGGCAGAGGCATACACCAGTCGACGTAGCGACATTTCTAGTTTGCCATGTTATTGGTTGAATTCAAATATGATATTTTCACGGAGGTTAGAGTGAAGGATAAGGATTATGAAAATGCATGTAACTCAATTTTGACAAAAGTGTGAGTTAGCACTATATTGCACCGATCCCCTCAATTGTATGTCTTTGCATCAGAATTTGATTACATGGTACTAAATTTCTATTGGGTTGTAATATAATCATATCTTATTATTTCTTCCATCGAATTTTGAAACAGCGATACTGCATATATACAAAACCTAAGTCCTATTGTGAGATCCATGCACATTCATTCACTGCACGATTCAGCTTGCACGGTTACCGGCACAGTATTTTCCCTTTGTTTCCTTGTTTTGCTTCTCTTCAATACCCAATTCCCAGGCAGCCATTATTTCAAGCATAGACTTATGCTGTGCGGCTTGCTACATTTTTTTTTTCCGCTCGTGAATATTTTTCTTTCATTTGATATCAATCAGTCGTCATTGACAACAAACTTGTAAGTTCTGTTTATATTGTATTTTGTTCTAAGTGATTAAAAGAAAAATTCAATATTTTTTTACCTAATTGTGGAAACATACAGAAACAAAAACAAACAAAGCAAAACTCAATCCATGCCTGGCAACCGGTGCAATCGAGGAGTCGCTGGCAGCATTAAACATGAGCTTGGCTACTCTGCCTGGTAATCTGAATTCCATACTTTGGGTAATATTGCCGGCAGGACTGCAGGGTGCTTTGTAAAGACCGAAAGCTGTTGCGGAGTCGTTGGACCGATCGTGCAAATTACCAACAGTAAGGAGATGGCGTCGTTGAGTTAAAGGAAGGTAGAATGCATGGCTGGATAGGTCGAAAACACGCACGAAATACACGTATATGTCTACAAAACAAAATCAAAACAACCCAGACTTCGGATTCCACTATTATGGAAGATAAATAATAAACGTATGCATGGATGTCAGTATGTGAAACGGGGATTTTTTGTGGTATTGGCAGGGGGGTTGAGGGGTTGCGAGTCCTTTCTTTTTTCTTCGGATACTATACACCTACATGTCATCTTCTATCGTAACACGTACTCACAAATAAGAAGTAAATGTGTATTGAATGTGGGAGTTGAATCTATTCTATTCATTTCTTACGCATTTGGACCAAGGCGTCTTTAAACCAGGGACAAGGTTCTGTTATACAAAGGAACACATCCAGGGGCGGATCCAGGGAGGACCGCAACCGGTGCACGCCCCCCCCCCCTTTATTCTTTGATGAAACAAAAGAAATAAAAAGAAAAAATGGGTGGAGGGGTGCGTGCGCCCCCCTTTAACTTTCTAAACGCGCCCCCTCTTTACGGAATTCCTGGATCCACCCCTGACATCTGTTCTCTAAACTTGGACCACCATTCTTAGTCATGACCTTGTGTAGAAGACCATGTCTTGCCTTGATCAAAAGTGTAGGTATACATCTCGTTCAGGTTACGTCAGGATTCAAACACAGTATCTTTTTTTCTTCTAGAGTGTAGAGCAGTTCAGAGAAGTTTCCCTAAAAGGTCGAGCACTACATTACAATTAAATGACGAATGGGCCCCGTTAAGATTCGGCCTGCTTACTATTTCTGTTTGCAGGAGAATTGGCACGAAAGTAATTAGTTACAGTCATTCCCGTTGAACTTGTCAATACAAGAAACGCTCCTCCAATTTTGAGTACGTTGGCTGTTGCACTCAGAACAACGATATCCAGAACGAGCGTGATGATAACATCAATACTACGGACTACAGTCACTACAGCTGCATTCTCTGTTTGCATTGCGACCGTGAGCGCCAACAATTCCACGTACCCTGCAATACCGATCATGAGAAGGAAGAGCCGATCCCCACTGCAGTCCGGAATTCTCCATTCTCCACGCGCTGACGTCATGGCAGCAGCTATGCATGAGTTGCACACTCCGTACCAAAACATTACGAGGTGAGGGTAAATATTAATCGTTCCTATTTTTCTAAGTGTAGTAAGTGCAATGCTACACAACAACGCAAACGACAAAGCACAAGCGATTCCCGTATCCGGGCAATTACCCCCAGAGGGCAATTACCCCCCGGCCAAATACTGGTTAGTGGTAAGGTTAGAGTAAAGATTAGGGTTAGGGTTAGGTTTAGGGTTAGGAGCTTGGAATAGGGTTAGGGTTAGGTTCAGGATTAGGATTAGGATTAGGGCCAGGGAAAGGGTGCGGGGTAATTGCCCAGGGGGTAATTGCCCTAGACCCGCGATTCCCGCGATAAAATTTGCGTCGTCTTTTGCTTCACTGCTGCTGCTCGACGCATTCCCAAAAACTGCTCTGGGCTGAACTGCGAGGAAGATACCCATGACGCAGACGCAAGAGAAAATGGCTTTTGGTAAAGAGAAGCTCTCTTTCAGAAATAGGCCAGCTAAAATGGCGGTGAAGACGGGCATGAGATAAAAAATGCACTGTGCCGTGGAGATGTCGAGTAATTGTAAAGCGTAAAAATACACAACTGTGGCGGCAGCTCCTGACACTCCACGTAGCAACAAGAACAGCCACATCTCTTTTGTTAGCTTGTAATTCCAAATTTTCCTCCACACTAGAAAGGGACCAGCCGTAAAGCATGAATGATATGCCGTAGAAAAAATGCATTAAATTTGAGGAGACACGATGGGACACAAATTTGCACATCAACACCATACACGAAATTGCAATGGCCGACACGAGGGTGTAGAGAATTCCCCTACGTTGCACCAAGCAGTCTTTTTGTTGTTTCAAGGCTGAAAACAACTCGCTCTCTCTCCCTTTTATAATAGATCCAGTAGGCTGCTTCGTCCCTGCACGAGAGTGACAGTCAGCCTCCGACCCTCTAAGGAAAGCTGTTTCAGGTGTCTCGGGCTCTGGGTTGACCTCATGGGTTCCCTGGACGTCTTTTATCCTCAACATGATTCAAAGCTTCTTTGATAGGTAGAAAACAACACTTCTGGTAATATTGCAACCCGAATATTACAGGATCCAAAGATCACGACAAACCCGCAGGAGGCTTAAAGCATACGTCGTCAATTGTGGTGCATACCGTATTCGAGTAAGCTCTAGAAAACATCTCCGTTCCACACAAAATAAGACAGAATGAATAAAACGCACCCATTTCAAAGCTTATTGTTCTTTTTCATTCAGCGTAAAGAGTGATATTTTCAAGGACAAAGACCTACCGGAGTTAAAAAGAAATTAACAAAATCGTCTGGGAGCTCTACAAACATCACTCTTTGTTCTGGTATCGTTGAACGTGTTGTTGAAACAGTAATTTATATACTACATCTGTATAAGCTGTTATTTTCGCGTACAGATATTTTCACGAATGAGGAGGTCACGGACATCTTCGCGAGACGTTGTTTTCGCGATGTGACACCGGGGATATCGTATAACGTGCACTATTAGCATAGTGTACGGCGACATTTTCGCGTGATTTTAAATTCGCGGTCCAACCGTGATTCCTGAAATTAAAACGCGAAAATTAAACTCTCGCGAAAATAACAGCGTATACAAGAGTATATTTGTATAGCCAAGTGAATACATGTATTGGGCGTACTCCATTATTCTACTCCGCGCATTCCATTCTTTGTCAAGACGGAATTGCGATATTCATTGTGTATTACACAGGGGGCGTGTTTTTAGGTGATCCGTGAAAGCTCATACAGATTCTTTTTTTTTAAATACGAATTATTTATCTATTACATGATCCGGGAATAATCACGGATCAACTTCTGCATCTGTACGAATTCTTCCTCTTCCTTTATTTCTTTCTCTTCATTCTTCTGTACAGAATAACTCAAAAAGTCCTTCCACTGTCAATTTCAAACTTAAGTCATCTATGTACCATGCCCGATAAGGACGATCAATCTTAAGTCTAATCGAAACTTGATACACTCAGACTTTTAGACCGCAATTTTTGTTATTATAGAAATACAAGTAAGCGTCTTCTTCAAATTGTTAATGGGGTTTTCACTACAGGTTTTGCTCTTGATTCATACCCACAGCGTCATTTAATCATTCGATTCTCATCTCAAAAACCCTATAGATTCATCATAGCTCCAAACTCATTAAAAGATCCTGGGCTTTTTGTGTCTGTAAATCTAAATGTTTATTATTGGACATTAATATCGAACGAGAATTAAAGACGTCCTCATATCTAAATATTCTCCCGATATAAAGTAAATTCATTCCACAGATATTCACTTTGAACAACGAGCCCAAGGTTTTTAAGATGTACATCATCACAGCAATGCCCCCCCCCCCCCCCCTGCACAGTTATTCATCTAGACAATGAATGGCGAAATGACGTACAAAATTTATGCTATGTCGTAAGTTTATCTGCAGGCATCTCCCTGGTCCAGATCTGCTTTTGAAGATGGTCCCCTGCATGTCCTATTTCATGTACAGTGTACATTTTCTCTCTTTAAACTTCACTCGAAATGTTCCCTATTGTACAGTGTACGTTCAAATTGACATACGTGTAATTTCATATTTTTCTAGACTTTGTTCTCTTTATGCGATCATACTGCACAATGTGTATTAACACGTTGGAACAATTCATATATTTCATGACATATCGTCGAATTTTTGTTAAGATGAAATTGTATTGAAAATGAAATGAAAACATATACTGAAGTAAAGATAACTGCATGTGATATGTATATTGGTGTGATCAGTGATCTATGACATCTTTATGACGTAATTTCTAATCACGTCCTCGACCATATCTCCTCAGGTTTTCTGATTTTTCTTCTTCTTTAAGAGGATTAGATGCCTACGACATCAAGACTTCATGATTTTTTTTCCAATCGGGATCGATGTTAACACTAGTGTAGCACTAGCATTTTTAGCGCTGAAATGCCATGATCTGATGCACATTTTTTTTTCTTTTAATGGGGGAGGGGGGAAGGATATTTGGAGAATTCATATTGAAGGATAAATTGCGATATTTGCAATCCGCGTGGTTTTTTACACTTTTAAAACTGAAATTCAGCAATTTGGTGCACTTCGGTACTTTTTTTTTTTTTAGAGGGGGAGGCTTGGGATATTGTCAAGCAATAAAAAAACACATTCAAGGCGACGTGAATGATTAATGTGGTATTTGTAAAATCCTTCTCCGCGTCTGCGTCCAATCAGTACTTAAATCGGTTTACGGAAATGGAAAGACGCGGAGAGGGAATCCCTCTCCCACACCATGAAGCTTATGAATTTTTACAACTGAAATTCAACGATCTGGTGCACATTTTCAAGAGAATTTTTGGAAAATCTTCAATCAAGAAGAAGAAGAAAAAAAATGAATATTCAAGGACACTACGAATGGCTTAATTGTGGTATCTGTTATCACTTCTCTGTCCATGTGTGTGTTTTCATTGCGTACTAAGTTTATGGAGTTGAGACAAAGGGGAGGATGTGGAGACTTTGCATTTAAATTTAAACAGATATTCAACGATCTTGTGCACACTTTTAGGGAACGAATGTTAAATTCCAATTAAGAAAACCGAATATTCTATTCAGGGAGCGTGAATGACTAAATTTACCGGATCCACGCCTGTTTTCTCTCTATATATATAGTACATTTGAGATGGTCAGAAGGGGAGGGTACGGGAGGGGATATCCCCTTCCCACATGATGGAGTTTGTGCATTTATTATTCATTAATCGTTAAAGTTTTCACACAAATCATACAGCGTTGTGTTTACAACATCTATCCATTAAAGTAACACATAAATTATGAGTTATAAGTTCTGTATTTACAATTAATATTCACATAGCACAAAATCAACTGAGATTATTCTCAAGGCATGCAAGGATACATTTATGACGGATGAATATGACTGTATGTGCAGGGAACCTACATAGAAGTAGATGCTTGTGGAAGTAGGTTCCCCGAAAGAAAATCAAACAAAGGCTGTTACACTCACACACACACTCTGCACGCACGCAAGTGCACGTGGACAAGCGTGCGTGCACACACACACAGGCACGCACACACACACACACACGTGCGCGCACAACAAGGAGAAGAGAATAAGAAAGGAGAAGAGGATAAATCACCAACAAGACCGTCATGCAGACAGTATTAATGACGGTATCTGCAGCTGCAAGAGGAAAGAAAAATGACAGAAAAAAAAATTAAAATAAAACCATGTAGACCTGTTCTACAATCATTCCGAATAATCTATCAGTTTTAGTAATTTCAAATCATCTGCGAAATCATATTAATTCATATTATCACCAGAATATTAAAGCTTTCGTTTGAATGAATAACAATCGGGAGTTCGTCGTAATTCACCATCCACAGAATTCCAAAATTTGCATGGGGACATTGTTAATAAAAGTATTCTGTTATATTCGTAATCTAGTTTTCGGTATAAGAAACATATCACTCTGTCGTGTTGGATATATGTATTTCTTTTCTTAAGTAAAAACATCAGGCAAAACACAGTTATTCAAATTATACATTAAAATGCCTGAAGTCATTAAATACAAATCATCTATTTTTTTTAAATCTTACTATCTTAAAAAAAGTAGATCAGTATGTATGTATAAATTACATCCATGCATCTTCAAACTCCTTTTTCTTTGAGTAACCAAAAACTTATCAACATTCATCCTAGCTGAGCTTCGCCATGCTAATATTCCATAATGTAAATATGCCAAAATCATTGTTGAATACAACATAAAAAGTATTTTAATTGAACAAATGCTTTAATTTATAAAAAACACATGCATTTTTGGAAATCAGTTTCCTCAAATAAACAAGATGAGTGTTCCAAAAGCCCCAAGAATTGTGTTGAATGTATTTAACATATTTACATGTTTGATTAAAAACAATTTGTCCAGAAAACCAATTTCTGAAGAATTACTGAATAACATGTAATTAGTTTTTTGTGCATTCTACGATAAATCATTTGCTTGAATCCAATTGTTTAAAAAACACAATTCTTTATTAACAGTTTTAAAAAGTATAGTCGGGGTTTTTTATGAGAGAATAAAACAGTTGAATCGTCAGCAAATAAGATAAAAGTCGAAAGTTTAGAAGAATATGTCATACCATTAATACAACAAAGGAAAAGAAAGGGTCCCAATAAAGATTCTTGAGGAACACCGCATGAAATATATATATATTTTTTAAAGACGACTCATTATTATAATTCAAATAGACACATTGCTGCCTGCCAGACAGGTAACTTCTGAACCACTCCAAGGCCTTCCCCACATATACCATAATGATTCAGTTTGTAGAGACGAATTTCGTGGTCAATCGTGTCGAAGGCCTCAGAGAGTCCTGAAGCACACCCACAGTATGTTCGTGATCTTAATCGTTGCAGAAGCATTTTTTTTTCGATGAAATAATACATAGCATGTGAAGTTGAGTGTTTTTCACGAAAACCAAATTGCGTTTTAAGAAATATATTTTCGATTTTTGATAAAATCTCCTGTTATTTTATAAATATTTTTACAAGTATTTTAGAAAATGATGTAAGTAAAGACATTGGCCTATAATGTGAGAAAATTAAAAGATCTCCTTTTTAAAAATCGGTATAAACTTGGCTATTTTCATTTATTTGAGGGTACAATACCACTATGTATTGACAAATCAAATTTAGATATAGATGTGAAATTCGACGATTAGGAACATTTCTTTGGGGGGGGAATATTAAGAAATTTTTGATGAAAAGCTTGAGAAACAACTGTTGGGGCCATCCATGCTTAAATGACTAGATCAAAATTCTGCGTTTGCGTCTTTTCACTATAAAAGCAAATAGTTTATAGAAGTGTAAAGTAGCTGGTATCGAGGGGGATGTGTCATGTGGGATGGAGTTTTCCCTCCTTCTCGAGGGAGTATTCATTTTTAGAATTGAAATGCTGGTGCACTCTTTTAGTGTAATTTTAAGATTTTTTTTTAAAAGTAGTAAGACAAAATAAATATTTAGTGATATGATAACCGAACGGTTGAGTGTAATGCAATGCTGTTTACCACGTTCAAAGCGCAAACGCTGACGCGTCCTTCGATGACAAAGGCGCTCGTTTACTATGTGTTACTGTCATCATTACCAGACAAGTAATAACACATGTAGTAATGATAACAATAACAGTCTAATCTAAGCGTTTTACCTATCCTCGTTGTATTCATCTCTGTGTAAATATCGAATGACACCGTCCAATTTGAGCATTGTATTTAGGGATCAGAAACTTAGAAATAAAGACAAGGTGACGACGAAAATGGCGTGAAATATAAAAACTATGATGATAACTATAATAGTCGAAATGATGATAATGATGATAATAATAATAATTATTATTATTATTAGGCCTATTATTATTATGAAAATGATAAGAAAGAACGAAAGAAGAAGAGTGCTAATCATAACCACGATAAAAGAATAAGACTAATAAAGAATTATTTTCCCCCAAAACCTGGGGTATCATTATTCCTGTCATCCCCTACCTTGTGAGCAGGGGGATGCAGATCCCCACCCCCCCCCCCCCGTCCGCTGTTACTTGTTGTATTACTGTCAATTATTTTGTGATTTCTTTGAGAAAAGCGGAAATATGAAAATGAATTGAATTGAACTGAACAAACAATAATGACAGAAAAATGGAGTGTGGCAACATGATTTCCATTACTTTTTTTTCTTGCCTTTTCTTTTCTTTTCGATAAGTATATAAGATGTTTTGCCCATTTTCCCTTTTCTTTCAGGGCTGTTATATCTTCAATCTTTTATGCTTATTTGACGACAGTCTTCTGCATTGACACTCCCGATACGATTGCCATAATTCAGTCAGATAATTTGATTTACTTTATCCCGAGTGGTTCCCAATTGACGTGTTCTCTTATTGTTTTCTGTAATCTGTGCTCGTATATCTCGGTTTTATGTTCCGATGTACACACTGTATGTTCGATTGTCTTGTTAACAAAAAAGAAATGACTGTATATCATTTGTAATATATATCCGATGCAGAAAAATACTAATAAACTCATTTGAATTTGAATTTGAATTTGAATTTTTTTTTAAAAGTACAGAGTGATGGGGCTGCATGTTTCCGGGTCATACGTTCCTTAGGTCAACTCGTCTTGACCTGAAGCGCTGGAACAGTGCTACGATGAGTACGTTGACAATTACAATGATGAGACCGACACCGAGCATTTCGAAGACGAATGTGAAGGAGTGCGTTACGTCAATAATGTGTCCTGCCGATAGAAAAATATATATAATGGTGATAAAAGTTGCTACCTGCTCTCATTCCTTAGCAACGAGCACTGGAAAGGAACACATTGTAATTTTAATTGCACCAACAAACGTGGGTAGTTTGATTTCAATGTCTTACTAATAGCAGTGATAAGTGACTTTTTCCTTTGTGTTTACACGGGATAATTTTCTTTGAAAATCAATTTTGGAAATCGTTATTATCAAGTTTAGGTGAAAGGCTACAGTAACGCTCGAATTTAACAGTGTGAAGATGATTATACACTGTGGTGTGGTTTTTAGAGAGTGCTTTGTTTCAAACCGTAAATTGATGAATCACATTGTGTTCACACTGTTAAAATGCTCGATTTTTACAGTGTGAAGAGATGTCACAATGTGTTCACACTGTGACTGTCACACTGTGGGACACTGTTCTGTCCAGCAGGGTAAATTCAGCGTTGATTCCCACACGAGCCCCAACCTGTTTGATGCTCACATTAGGCAAAAAATACATTTTACATTAATGCTTTGTTCATATATGGTCCGTCTCCACGGTGTTTCATTTATTTGGACTTTCTCATATTCAGACTCCTAGGAGCTTTTCCTTGAATGTCGGAAGGTATTGATGCAGATTTACATTAAGGTCGTATTTATTCGAAAGAGAGAGAGAGAGAGAGAAAGAATAGATAATTCTTCAATCTAACTTTCCGTAATGATCATTTTAATGGATATTCATGCATATACAATATAATACTACCAGCATTTTGGGGAGGGGGACTCATGTAGGGCCCTACTGATTTCAAACTAGGGCTGTCTTTTCAGCAGTGTCCTCGCCCTTTGTCGAACCATGAGCTCTTCACAAACAAACAAACAAACAAACACACACACATCTCCCGCCTTCCATCTACCGCACACTTAAAAAAGAAGAAAAACAAGGAAAACGAAGAAGGGGGAAGCACGGCTCGGAGCTACATGTTAGTGCAGCTTGACAGAGTTATCATTTCTCAGCACGTTTACTCAATCAATTGACTATACCTGATGAAGTGGTTCCTATTGTGATTCCTAATCCGGTTGCAAACACAGACAAAGTCAGGGTAGCGGGCATGTTTTCCTCATGCAAAACCGTCATTTTAGTCAGGATTGCTGGACAAGTATTTAGACTGAACAGACACATGGCTTGAATGAAAGTCATCAGGGCTTGGTAAGTGTAAGTATTGTTCAAGGAGGCAACAAGGAGTGCTATAGAGCAAATGCTACTAAGTATCAACATGATATATTTCGGATCACGCCCTGTTCGCACCAGCACAATGAATATCGTAAGTCCGATGGTTCCAGCGAGTCCACCAAGGCTGGTGAGGTAGACTGTTCGGGAAAGCTCAAAGCCAAGCCACACCAAACGCGGGACTAAGAAAAGATACCAGGCGTATGTTATAAAGGCCATGAGAGTCATTGCTGGGAGTACACCGATGAAAAATGGTTCAGCGAATAAAATGCTAGCCTTTGTTTTCCTTACGAGCAAAGAAAGAATAATCCAGATCGTATCGTAGATAGAATCATGATTGATATTCTGGACATTTGCTGTGCTGGGTAAAACGTTACTTTCTGCCGACAATTGTGTGTCGTCCGTAGACGAGGAATTTAGGGCAATATTCGGAAGGTCTCTTGGTGGTCGAATGACGGCTCCACAGACGACTGCATGAAGGGCAAGTCCGCCAAGTATTAGGAATGCTCCATCATATCCATAGGCTTCCAGAGTTTTCTCAATAATCAGAGGTATACAGAATGCACCAGCACATATTCCGTAGAGAGTTAGAGTATTCATGAAGACGAATGACTTCGGAAAGTATTCGCTGAGAGTTACGTATGAAGACAGGTAGATGACAGACATTCCGATACCTGCATCATAATAAAATGGAAGAAATAAATATATAGAAAAACATCCAGAGAATTCTGCACATAACCCTCATATGTAATTTACCCCTCAAGCGTCTACTGCAAACTGGTCCTTTGATCTCTTCAGTTTTCGTCAATTCTACCTGGCAATTGTTGCATTCTGTCTCTCAGCCTAACAAGCGTGGTAAAAAAAAAAGATGACCACATTCATTCTTAATCATTCAAAAGTCCATCCAAAGAGTTGTGACTTTTATGACAACATCTACTTTATCTCAAATACTTGAAACTTGCAATATGATTTGTTTTTCTTCTTTGCTTAATGAAAGGAGCATGAAAAATATTAAAATTTGATTTGATTTGATTTTATTTTTATTGCTTCCTGCATTATATCATTGCTTATGGATACATACACATATGTTATCTATACATGATGGTGCCATACATATAATAATAATAATAATAATAATAATTAATATGAACATTTGTAATGTGCCGGTATCCATCATGAATAGATGTTCATGGCGAAAGAAATATATATACATAAACAATTGTAACAAAGTAAGTTTCTTCATTACCTTTAGAATATACAGCAATACAGTTTCTTCATTGCCTTTACAATGTACAACAGAACATCAGCGATGCAATGAATAACGCAGAAGGGCTACAGCTTAAGCATTGCTTGATTTGCATGCAGCCCTCATAATACATAACACATAGGAAAATAGGAGGGAGTGATGACTTGCATAGAGATAGGATAGAGGAAAGGAGAAAGGAGAGGTCTGTCTGCTTTCGCTAATACACAAAGTTAGATCACCTGGATCACTGAATAGTAAAGCATGGTATTTCTCACCGAGGTACAGGTGAACAGATACAGGTCATGGTCGGTTACATACAGTAACATTACGCAATAAATTCAGAACGGCTATATTTCCACGAGGGAATTTCATATACAATACAATTACTATGACATTATAAATAAGATCACTGATGTCAAGAGAGAGGCATTGTTTTTA